>NC_134484.1:190284277-190606482 GCF_040206685.1 Ascaphus truei | reverse complement strand
AGAGTGTGGTGGAGAGAGAGAGAGAGTGTGGGGAGAGAGAGTGTGGGGGGAGAGAGAGAGTGTGGGGGAGAGAGAGAGTGTGTGGGGGAGAGAGAGAGAGTGTGGGGGAGAGAGAGAGTGTGGCGGAGAGAGAGAGTGTGGGGGGAGAGAGAGAGTGTGGGGGAGAGAGAGAGAGTGTGGGGAGAGAGAGATAGTGTGGGGGAGAGAGAGAGAGTGTGGGGGAGAGAGAGAGAGTGTGGGGGGAGAAAGAGAGTGTGGGGGGAGAGAGAGAGAGTGTGGGGGGAGAGAGAGAGTGCGGGGGGAGAGAGAGCATGTGGGGGGAGAGAGAGAGTGTGGGGGAGAGAGAGAGTGTGGGGGAGACAGAGGAGAGAAATGGTGGGTGACACACACAGAGGGTGGGTGATACACAGAGAGAGAGAGGCTGGGTGAGTGACTGGCTGGGTGAGTGACTGCTGGGTGAGTGACTGGCTAGGTGAGTGACTGGCTGGGTGAGTGACTGGCTGGGTGAGTGACTGGCTGGGTGAGTGTCTGGCTGGGTGAGTGGCTGGCTGGGTGAGTGACTAGTTGGGTGAGTGACTGGCTGGGTGAGTGACTGGCTGTGTGAGTGGGTGGTGGGTGGGTGAGTGACTGACACTGACTGGGGCAGGGGTGACTGCACTGACTGGGGCAGGGGTGACTGACACTGACTGGGGGGGTGACTGATTGCAGGGGTTCCTCTGGTGTGTCACACATTCTCCCATACTAACAGACACACACACACACACAGAGACACACACACACACAGACACACACACACACACACACACACACACACACACACACACACACACACACACACAGACACACACACACACAGGGGGGGGGGAGGAAGGGCCGCGACCAGCACCACCACAACTCTCCTCCCCCACCCACCCGCGCCCATCTCCCGCTCGTGGGGGGACGGGGCAGGCCGACATCCCCCCCCCCCATACCTCACGCGGGTGTAGTTTGGGGAGGTGGCAGGCACGTTGCGAGGTGTCCCCCAGCGGGCACCCCAGGGGACAGTCAGCCCCGCTGTGGCCGCCACTGCCCTGCTCCCCTCGCTGGCATGAAGCTTGTGGTCGAGTGGGCAGACGGGCAGACAGGCAGACGGGCCCCCCCCCCACACCTCATGCTGCGCCGTCATGAAGATAGCTGGGCACACTCTCCCATGCACACACACCCATGCATACACACAGACACACACCCATGCATACACACAGACAAACCCACGACAGGGGGAAGAAGAGGAAAGGCCGCGCGACCACCACTGTCCCGCTCACCCCCCGTGAGCATATACAACCCCGCGCGGGGATCGGAAGGAAGTCGGGGTAAGCGGGGACAGGGACAGAAGGGGGGACACCCTCCTATCATCTCCTGCCCCGCGCGGGGATCGGCGGGAAGTCAGGGTAAGCGGGGACAGGGACAGAAGGGGGACAACCTCCTATCATCTCCTGCCCCGCGCGGGGATTGGCGGGAAGTCGGGGTAAGCGGGGACAGGGACCGAAGGGGGGACACCACCCTACCATCTCCTGCTCCGCGGGGATTGGCGGGAAGTCGGGGTAAGCGGGGACAGGGACAGAAGGGCGGACACCCCCCTACCATCTCCTGCCCCACGCGGGAAGCGGGGAGGAGACTTGCAGGAGGCAGGGAAGGATCAGAGGGGCCGCAGCATGCAGAGATTGGAGAGTACTTACTCTCCAATAGATCTCTGGCCAGAAAGAATGGCCACTCATTGGGGCGGGCTCATATAGAGCCTGGCTGCGCGCCCAAAAAGCCTGGGAGCGCGCCAATCAGGAATCAGGTAGGTGGAGTTTTTTGTTTTTTTTCAGCGCGAGCAGGGAAATTTCAGCGCGAGCAGGGAAATTTAAAAAAACAAGCACGTGATCTGCTTGGGCCAATATTTACTCGCCCGGGGGTTAAATCCACACGCCCTGGGTGTGTAAATGTATAGCATTGTCGAACACTGTATATATATATATATATATATATATATATATATATATATATATATATATATATATATATATATATATATATATCAATCAATATATATCATTTATTTTCTCTATTACATCACGGAGCTGGCGCTTCTTTCTTTTAGTTTTTTTGTATATATTATATATATTATATATATATGTGTATATATCTATAAATATATATATAAATATATATATATATATATATATATATATAAATATGTATATATATATTTATATATACAAAAAAACTAAAAGAAAGAAGCGCCAGCTCCGTGATGTAATAGAGAAAATAAATGAGATATATTGAGAGGTAGAGTGGTCAAATGGATCTATGCTTTCAGGTGAGATTAAAAAGCATACAATTAAAACATATGGTTGCAAAATGTACGTAGCAGTGAACATGCTGTGTGAGGTATAGGATAAGAGGCAGGAGAGTGGTGCATCAATGGCTAATGAAGCAAACAGTGAGGGTAAGTCATACTGTATCTGGCATATATGACTTACCCTCGCTGTTTGCTTCCTTAACCACTGATACCCCACTCTCCTGCCTCTGATCCTATACCTCACACTGCTTGTTCACTGCTACGTACAATTTGCAACCATATGTTTTAATTGTATGCTTTTTAATCTCACCTGAAAGCATAGATCCATTTGACCACTCTACCTCTCAATATATCTGATTTATTTTCTCTATTACATCACGGAGCTGGCGCTTCTTTCTTTTAGTTTTTTTGTATATATATATATATATATATATATATACATATTTATATATATATATATATATATATATATATATATATATATATATATATATACAGTGTTCGACAATGCTATACATTTACACACCCAGGGCGTGTGGATTTAACCCCCGGGCGAGTAAATATTGGCCCAAGCAGATCACGTGCTTGTTTTTTTAAAACTCGCTTTTTAAACTTTTAAAGCTCGCGCTGAAATTTTCCCTGCTCGCGCTGAAAAAAAACAAAAAACTCCACCTACCTGATTCCTGATTGGCGCGCTCCCAGGCTTTTTGGGCGCGCAGCCAGGCTCTATATGAGCCCGCCCCCAACGAGTGGCCATTCTTTCTGGCCAGAGATCTATTGGAGAGTAAGTACAATTTGCAACTGTGGGGCTTATGCAGAGAGCTACTTTAATGAAAGCCGCAACGGCAATAAAGTTGCCACATTATTGCCGTTTATGTTCGCCGTATGCAGGATACTCCGTTACCCCTGTGAAAACTTAGGGCCTATGCAGAGAACTGCGAGAATGGCCATTCGCCAGACTTAAAACTCTCCATGTTTTTGGCAGATTCCCCTCGCAGTATGCAGGAAGGTGCGCATATAGAGAGATGGCGAGCCCTGGCGAGAATGGCTCCGCTGGCGAGATCTGTCAGCAGAGAGCGAGATCCGCTTCTCTCTGCACAAATCTCGGCGGCAAAAAAAAAATGTGTACATATCAATAGGATTTCTATTGTAGATGTGCAGGGGGTCTCCGGGGATGAACCGCGTTGGTTTTATGTCCAGGGACCCCCTGCTTCCTGAGATAAGGTAAGGGCCCCGTTATGAGGTGCCGGTATCTCCTATGCATTGAGATAGCCCGATCACGTGACGCGGGACATTTCCATTCATAGGAGATACTGGCACCTCATAAAGGTGCCTGTATCTCGGAAAGCAGGGGGTCCCCGGATATAAAACCAACACGATTCATGTCCAGAGACCCTCTGCACATGTACACTAATAATAAAAATACAGTAATGCTGCTTCATTACCTTACCGGCTATCCGTTAAGGCAATGAAGGGGTTAAAGCTGCAGTTCAGTCTTTTTTTTTTTTTTTTTTTTTTTAACTTCAATAGTTACATGTGGGCAATCTCTAATTACCTAAAGAACTGTATAGCTGCAGGTCAATTCGTTCTCCATGTATTGATAGGCGAAATTCGGTGACATAATTAGTGAAGGGATCTGTTTTTCTTCTGCTTCTGTCTCTTAGTGGAAGCTCATGAATATTCATGAGCACTCCTGCACTGACATGTGCTAGAGGGAGGGCAGGGCTGACAAAGGGGTGTGCCAGGGCTTGTGACAGGACATGAAGGGGCAGTGCCTTAGCAAATGGCTGTTAAAATAGAATATAAGAAAATTGGTCTTTCAAAGTTGTTTTTTTAAAAACAGAAAATGCTAAAAGTATTTTTTCTTACTACAGAACTGATTTATTAAAAAAAAACACATGCAGGATATTGACTGAACTGCAGCTTTAAGTCACAGTAGCATGTTTATTGGGGACAATGGCCCCCAATAAACATTGCAATACACAGCACAATCAGGCTCTGTGCCCCCAACAACACCTAAACCCCCCTTTTATACATAACCCATAGTAATTTTTTTAGGCACAGGAATGGTACTATAGGCTGGCGGTGGCCCTCGGGTGTTGCCTGCAGTATCAAGTCTGTGCCCAAAAAAATTATTACAAGACACATAAATACTTTAACATAAATACACCCCACCCTCCTACCCACCCCTGTGAGGCATAACCACCATCACCCCCAACACACCGGGAAGCCTACCGTCCGTCCCTTGGGGACAATACACCATGGCCCCAATACCCACATTCAAAACAATACACACACCCGCAAGAAGCATAACAATTATTAAAAAACTATACAAAACCCACCCACACCATATCTTATACTATATTAGTGAAAGCACTGTATGCCTGTCTGGATGTCCGGTGTCCCTAGGGGAAATCTCATTGGTCCCTTGGGCCGCCCGCCCCCGCACACCTCTCATTGGCCTGAGGTGGAGTGACGGGCCAAACACACACACACACACACACACACACACACTAGGGGGGGGGGGGTGTTACATACATTTTTCAGCGGTGCGCAAACTGTGGGGCGCGCCCCCTTGGGGGGGCGCACGATTATGTAGGGGGGGCGCGAGCAGCTTGCAGGGAAACCTGGGGGCGGCCAGAGCTGTGCACGGGCGCTCCATGCTGCTGCTTCTATGTCTGTGTCTTGCAGAGGGGGCGGGGCCAGAAGCTCCGTGCTGCTGCTTCTATGTCTGTGTCTTGCAGAGGGGGCGGGGCCAGAAGATCCGTGCTGCTGCTTCTATGTCTGTGTCTTGCAGAGGGGGCGGGGCCAGAAGATCCGTGCTGCTGCTTCTATGTCTGTGTCTTGCAGAGGGGGCGGGGCCAGAAGATCCGTGCTGCTGCTTCTATGTCTGTGTCTTGTAGAGGGGGCGGGGCCAGAAGATCCGTGCTGCTGCTTCTATGTCTGTGTCTTGCAGAGGGGGCGGGGCTTCTCTCTGCACACAGACAAACCATCATTCTCTTCCTGTCTGCTTCTCGTTTTTAGCAGCATGGGGGGTTGGGGGATCGGAGCATGTCGCCCCTCCAGGTGAAATTGTGGACTGATTAAGTGTGTGTGTGCGTGTTGGTGGTGGTGGTGGTGGTGGGGAGTGATTGAGTGTGTGTGGGGGGGGATTGAGTGTGTGTGTGGGGGTGGGGGGGATTGAGTGTGTGTGTGTGGGGGGTAGGGGGATTGAGTGTGTGTGTTTGGGGGGGGGGATTGTGTGTGGGGGGGATTGTGTGTGTGTGTGTGGGGGGGATTGTGTGTGTGTGTGGGGGGGGATTGAGTGTGGGGATTGTGTGATTGTGTGGGGGGGGATTGTGTGTGTGCCCTCCCTGCCCTTTGCCCCCCCTCCCTGCCCTTTGCCCCCCCCTTCCACTCCATGCCCCCTGCCCTTCCACACCCGGGCAACGCCGGGTATATCAGCTAGTAGCAAATATGTTGTGGTGTTACTTAACACCTTAATAACAATAACGGTTGATAAGCGCTAAAGTAATTAATGGGTTAAGCCACCCTTTACCCATTCATTTGTAGAGTGGCTTCATCATTCTCTTTATATATATATATATATATATATATATATATATATATATATATATACACATATACATATACACATATACATATATATATATATATTGTTACATATATCTGTAAAAATATATGTCAAATATAGGTATGATTAAGCAATCTACAAAGAAATGGGAGAGGATATGCATGTAGCAATGTAAAACATTCGATCTGCAATTGACAACATCACTGCCAAATTAAAAACAAATCCAAATGAAAATAAAAACACATATCATCAGAGAATACAGCAAGCACCTATCCAAAGCAGTAAAGAGTAAATTGCTATAAAACTTACAATTGAACAATGTGTACATGAAGCAAATAATTTTTCCATCATATACACAATTGCAATCAATGGTCCAAAACAAATACACGATTGAAAGTAAACATTCTATATAAACAAAGCAAGTCGACAATAATACATTACCAACACACAATTAATGCCATCCGAAAAACATTACAAGCAAATCTAAACAAAAAACACTATTCAAGATTGCTATGCAAACACAAAACCATTGCAAATGTTTTTTATTTCTAACTAACACGATCGTACACAATGTAAATGCACCAAATAAGCGACATTAAACAATTAAGGCAGGATCCCAACATATACCCATGCAATCATCATCATGTTAAATGAGAAAAGTAATTCTACATAACATTTCACACACACAATAGTAAGCAAACAGGGAAAAGAGTTGTATAATACATGACCAAATGCAATAAACATTTGAAAAACAACCCGTTAATAAACATGTATGTATATAGCTCCAGAGGGATATATATACATATATGGCCATGAATTGAACATTAAAAATCATCTGACTTTTGAGAAAAAACACAAAAAAAACAAAACATTTCGCCGCTCAGCAGCAGCTTCTTGCTAACTTTTGTTGGCGGATCGATTTGGAGAAAATCTCTCCATTTTATAGCTCCGATCAGCGCCGAGATGCTGATCGGGGCTACTAGAATACGGCGATTTTAAAACTGGAGAAATATTGCTTTTTTAAAGAAACCAAAATTCGGCGGATTTTTTTTTTTTATAACTTGTATTTTTTATTTTTGTGAAAATACAGCATATATACATCTTATTTCCAGTACGGCGACATGCATTATTCATATCTCTTGTGTATGGTAGCTGAACACAAACATTGTCATCAAAACAGAGTTATAAGCAACGACATAAACTTAAATAATAAATAATCATAAAGTAAAATTAGGTGGGGGGAAGAGGAAGAGGGTGGGGAGGGGGAGAGGAAGGGTGATTTTAATCATATGGCCAGTTTCTCGCCATTTCAGGATTTGCTATGGGCATATTTGGCAAATACATGGCGAGATAGGGCTTCTCGCAGCTCTCTGCATAGGCCCCTATATGTTTTAATTGTATGCTTTTTAATCTCACCTGAGAGCATAGGTCCATTTGACCACTCTACCTCTCAATATATCTCATTTATTTACATCACGGAGCTGGCGCTTCTTTCTTTTTGTTTTTTTGCATTAATTGTGGTCAGGCTTGATCACTGCTAAAGCTTTTGCCTCCCTCAGTAAGGATTATTCCTGATACTGGACTGTTTTTCATTTTTGAACATTGGATGGACACTTTATCACTTTTTTCACAGCGTTGTTTTATTTCAATTACACTTCATTTTTTTAACACTATATTGTCTTGCACACGCCACTATATATTATTCACTATCTAGCGCTACTATTTGTTTGTGTTATATATACTTAGTTAAGTTATGGTGAATAAAAAAATTGACAAAAACCCTCCACAGCAAAGCATATAACAAATGGAAATATAACTTATGCTCATTTGCATGTCTTAGGCAGGTCTGCAACCCCGCCTTTCACCATTATCACCCAGCACACAGCGCTTCCACTGCAGCAAGGGATTCTGGGAAATTACATGCAAATATATATATTTGCATGTATATATATTTGCATGTTATATATATAACTGGTTTCCCCCAACCTCCCCAATCGCAGATATAGTGTGGGGGTGCAGGAAACATATAGTGTTACTCGGTGTTGTGCATTACCTGTTGGCTCACAGGAGGGCTGAGCTTCCGCCACGGGGAACCTGGGGCAATTATACTAAGGGTGTTCACTTACGATGCAGCGCCTCCACCTGCGATGGCTCCCACCATAGGGGGAGTGGTTCCTCGCAGGACAACACAATAATTACATAGACAGCATGTAGATTAACTAATGACTTTACTAACATGCATAACAACTCATCACATTCATAATGACCTGTGTCCCTCTCACTAGGAGACACTAACCGCAACGTCTCGCAGGACGCTTCCCCAACACCAGGTGATCCCCACAGTTTGCGCACCGCTGAAAAATGTATGTAACACCCCCCCCTAGAGTGTGTGTGTGTGTGTGTGTGTGTGTGTGTGTGTGTGTGTGTGTGTGTGTGTGTGTGTGTGTGTGTGTGTGTGTGTGTGTGTGTGTGTGTGTGTGTTTGGCCCGTCACTCCACCTTAGGCCAATGAGAGGTGTGCGGGGGCGGGCGGCCCAAGGGACCAATGAGATTTCCCCTAGGGACACCGGACATCCAGACAGGCATACAGTGCTTTCACTAATATAGTATAAAGATAGGGAACCAGGTGTCCCACCAAGGAGACAAAAAACAGCACTCAAGGTATATTGCAAAGTGTATTTGAAAAAAAGCAGGCACATATAGGGAAGGGGGAGAATATCACTCACAAGGGTATTTAAAATATAGGCAATTGTGATTATATGATATCACTGCTGTGGATTCTGTTTCTTTCGGTGCTATGAAATGAATGAATTGCAATGTGTACAGTACTATGCTACTGTGTCAATTTAAGGTGTTTAAAAAACAGAACTCTAAAATGCCATTGTCTGCACTCGCCGCACTCACGTCTTAAGGCGATGAGGTTGGAAGACATCCCGCGCCATGACATCGGTATTCCAATGTACACAACGCGTGATTTGTTTGAATAATGCCCGCTGCAGCTGTAATTATTAACGCTAGCCTCCGGGGTTAGGGGAGCTGAGTACTCCCTGGCTCACGTCTAAGATCCCTGGTTGGTACAGACTCCAGCGGGATTCTATATCATACTTAGAGCTAGGACAAAAACGTGTCCACAAATCTCCATTTGAGTTAGACTTTGTTAGAGAGACAAAATGTGTTTCCCTTTGTCTTTCAGTCTACCTAGAGAGATTCTCCACTTAGACAAGACAATACCCAGTCGATGATAAACTAAAAAAAACCTTTAGATCAGCAAAAACTAGCACAATTCAAGGTTGGATACACTCTGCTGTGAACGAATGACATAGATATCTCACAGTTTAAAGGACACTATAATAGGTGTTGCTTTTACTATGGCAATAGCACAGGGTGCCTCTTTAATTATTATTATGTGAGTGGCCCACTGGGTGTCTTCTCACACTTTTGTTGAACACTACTAGAGATCTCCTGCATCAGAAAGGGTTTCATTTGCTATGGCAACCACCAGGTGAGAGATATTATCCCACCAGCAGTTGCTAGGTGGCAAGTCTCCTGAAGAACAAAACCTAGTTTACAGTAATCTATGATCTTCAAACTGCCTTTGTTCTAGAGAAATGTATTGCCTCCTAGCAACTGTGACCCATCCCTTTCTCCCAGTGCTGCTAGCCTAACAGTTGCCTCCACTTTCTTATATCAGGGCTCCAGACAGGATCTTCATGCAGCTGTTAGAGAAGGTTACAAATAAGGTATTAATTTCCCAGACTAGCAAAACATTGTTAATAAAAGGACACAGACAGAGATGGTGTGATGTCATTTATATCTTGGACAGATGCTCACATAACATTTCAGTTTCACTCATTCTACTTACTCTCCTTGTTTCAGTTGTTCAACACTCATAATTGGACATGTTATAGGACATCCTGAAGTCATTCTGAGTTAAAAAATTCTCATGGCGTGGGCGTGGCCAGAAGCCGAACCGGGAAGCAGCACAGCCAGAGAGCTCCGTGCGGCTCCAGTTTAAAAACGACCAATAATACCCCTAAAATCGCCCAAAAAGGGGCGAAAAAGTGCCGCACGAGCGGGGGAGACTCACCCGCACCTCGTGAGGCCCTGTGGCAGCAAACCAAGCGAGCGACAAGCGCTCGGGAGAGCCGGAGTCCCAGAGCCCCTGCAGCTGAAATTTCCAAGATGGCTGCCAGACGGAATTAAAGGAGCCCTGCAGCGGCGGCACTCAGCCTGAAAAACCGCTCGACGGGAGAGGTAGGAGAGGAAACGGGGGGGCCCCAGCACAAAATCAACTAAAATAAAGCCAACTGACCCAACAAGTGTGGGAGAGAGGGAGGGCAGCCACTGCATAATAGCTGGGCTGGGGAAACGTAGAGCAGAGGTCACCTAGTCTGCACACTTAAGGAGAGCTGGCAGAAGTGAGTCTGCCCCCCCGCCCCCCTAGCCCTCACACCAAACCCACCTAAGAGCAACTCCGGTCAAGAGTGAAGGTACCTGTGGGTGCCCCCCCTCACCCCTCCCCCCCAACAAGTGTCCACAGAAAACAGACATGAAACCCTAAATCAAAGAATTAAAAAATACAATATAATGTCGTCTCCAAGTATGGCTGGGTAAACATGGAGCTTTGCAGCCCCCGCCAACATTTAACCACTGAATAACACCCTTCTGGCCCGAGAATCATCACCAAATTTGGCTCGCAGAATTGACTTAACGACAGAGAATGTCTAAGCATAAAAAAGCGGCAACCCCAGAGGTCTCTAGATACTTCTCGCCGCCTCAGAAGAGAACTGAGGAGTCGGGCGAAAAACAAGATGGCACCAGAGCACGTGATACAGCGCTGACTGCAGACACCCGGCAGCAACTGAGCGCGAGCCCGGTGTCTGAGGAACCAATTACCAGAGCATACATGGAGGAGCTCTTTAGTGCAATGCACTCCTAACTACACATATCCCTACAAGCTGATATCAAAGAGGCCATCAGGGATATTAGGCAAGGTATTACGAGCCTGACGACGAGAGTAACGGAGACGGAAAATAAAATGGAGGATTCCCTCACAAGGCAGACTGCAGCAGTGGAAGAAATCATATGGTTAGGAGAGAAGATACTAACCCTCAAAGAAGGTCTAGAAGACCAAGAAAACAGAGACAGACGGCAGAACTTGCGCGTTCGTAATTTCCCTGAAACAATACCACCAGAGAATATCAGACCTTACCTAATCGAACTATTCACTATGATTTGCGGAGATTTCGCTGAAAAGGACCTCGAGATTGACAGAGCCCACCGAGCCCTGAGGCCGAAATCGGATAATCCGAAATGCAGACGCGATATCATCATGAGGATGCATAGCTTCTCTGCTAAAGAACGGATCATAGCGGCCTGCAGAGAGAGGGAATCTATAGTCTTCCATGAAGAAACCCTGCTGATGTTCAACGATCTTTCGCGGTTAACCATCATCCGCCGCAAGGAACTGAAGCCCCTTACAACTCTAATGCGGGAGAAAGCGATAAAATACCGCTGGGGGTTCCCTTTTAAATTGATTGCCAGCAAGGGGGGAAGATTCCTGATTATACGCCACCCAGAGGATATGGACCCATTTGCCCGTGCGTTGGGCCTGACTCCCCCTCCATCATGGTCGTCCGAACTGCCGAACCATGGCCCCAGTGGGAAAAGAGGAGGCCCAGAACGGGTGTCTGCGAGAATAGCCACCCATCTGCAGAATCAAAACAGATAGCCATCTGCTGTCCCCGATGAGACTCGACTTGAAAGAATGGAGACGCCACTAACTGCCTAGATGCTCTGGACACCGGAGATGCAGCCCACGCGCTTCTTCGCAGCTGCGGACGTCTGAACAGTCGCTAAGGTTGGAGCGCGTTCTTTGTTCCTGCAACCAACTGCACCAGCACGCCTGTTGAAAGAAGCGGGAGCCCCGTTAGGCCCCTGCCGTTAGGTTTTTCTTTTGAGTGGGTGGAGGATCCGCTTGAGGGAAGACTTCACCTGGTAGCCGGATCTGCATACGAGGACCGTCTCACCACCCCGGAGAGAGAGCCGAACCAAAGCGTCAGTCTCAGGAGCGGACGCATCGCAGGGTTTGTTGGGTGGGGGGGAGGGGGTGGAAGACAGGGGACTATCACTGCTTTATGCCTCGCCGTCGGTGATCCAGTGACTCCCCCCCCTCCCCTCCCCCCCTCTCCCCTCCTCCCTCCCCCCCCCCCCATCCCTTCCCCCTCTCTCTCCCGCGCTTGGCCCAAGGCCCATTAAAGGTGAACTGAGTAGAGGCCCTGGACCCCCAATCCTGAGGCGAAAGCCCCAAGCTTAGATCCAGGGCTCATGTTTAAAATCTGGACCAGATTTTGCCAATGTTTACATTCAGGACTATGGTTGCCACAATGTTGAAGTTGTACACACTGTCTGTAGATGCATGCACATGTAGAGGGAACACAGGATGTACAAACTCGGTCCCCCTGCTCCCTGCCTCCCTCATCTCCCCCCCCCCTCTCCTGCTCCCCACCTCCCTCCCATGTCCCCGGTTCCCCCCCCACCCTCCCTGTTCCCCCCCCCCCAGAGGTTAGAACCATAGAATGTCACCATGTGTCTACTAACTACTGTACCCTGCTATGGGCATGAAAACGCAGCAGCAATTTAAAGATGCAGGTTGCTGTTCACTTACACTTACCTCATATGTATCCATAAAACATGACGATATACTGTGGAAACCAATTGTTAACACTACATCCATAAATGTTTTTGCACCATCTTAACCTGATATATTGAAAGGTACTATCAAGAAATGTTTTAAATGGCTGAAAATGTATGTGAATCCCGCTCCCTAAGCCTTTTACCCATGGATGAGCCTCCCTAAGCCTGAACCCCCCCTCGCCCACCCAACCCCCCCCATCCCCCCTCCTCCCCCACTCCCCCCCTCTCCCCCACCCACCCCCCAGCTAAATAAGAAAGCAACCTAACTATCAGAATCAGAGTTCAGAGAAACCAGAGGTCTTGGCACCTTGAACCCCCATGTTCAGATAAAAGTGGCGGCACTGAGGCGCGTGGGTCCTGAGGCTACCAAGCTCAGTAATTTAAAGCAGAGATACAAAGCTCTCCAAATCCAGGAATTCCCTGAAATCCTAAACACAAGTTCTACAGTTTACAACCCCAGAAGGGTGCAAAGTTACGTAATGTATAGTTAGGGGCCCATGTTTCCCCCGTTCTCAAAGGTCGTCGGCCCCGGACTCACCCCTCGAGGGCCTTCAGCCCAATAACCGGTTAATAGTTACACCGGTTATAACTCTTCAGGCTATATCAAGGCCTAGTTTATTCTTTCTTTTCTGGTACTGTGCCAGCAGGCCCCTCCTTCCTCTCTCTGGCACCTACCCCCCTGGCCCTGGTCTGTCAAGTAAAACTCACCTCCACGAGCATCTTGACAGTGCTAATACCCTTCCTAAGAACAGACAAACACATTAAAAGCAAACCCATGGCTAACCAATCAGCTATCAAACTGGTCTCTCTGAACGTAAAAGGTTTACAAAATAATCGGAAGAGGAGGCTAGCTCTTCAAGAACTGAAGAGCTTAAGGGGAGATATTGTATTCCTCCAGGAGACGCACTTCACGTCCCAGGATCCGCCCAAAACTTTTCAATATGCGTTCCCAATGAGTTATTACTCGTCATTTAGCAGTAAAAAAAGAGGAGTAGCAATTTTAATTCACTCCATTCAATCTAACAAAAATAATAACGGACCCAGAGGGTAGATTTCTAGTGGTGTATGGATCTCTGGCTGGCTCACCGGTCTGATCAACCTTTATGCACCTAATGAAAACCAAACCGTGTTCTTAAAAAAAGTATTAGAAGGGGTGGACCCTGAATACTTGTCCTCAATAACATTAGGAGGAGACCTAAATATGGTATTAAACCCCATTGAAGATAAATCATTCAACCCGGGCTGCTTGCCCTCCGCTCAATCACATAGAACTGGGAAAACATTTAAAGAAATAATTAAAGAGTTCTCTCTCATGGATATATGGAGAATCCACCACCAAGGACAGAAGGACTTCACCTATTACTCCCCCCCTCACCAGACATACTCACGTATCGACTATTTTCTTGCTACAAAGAACATTCTAGAGGCCGCCAGTAACTCGGACATCGGACCGATAACTTGGTCGGACCATGCCCCAGTTACCTTGACACTTTCAATACCATTTACAAAAACGGTCACTTACAATTGGAAATTGAATGACTCCCTATTAAATGATATCAAAGTAGAGAAAGAAATCAAAAAAGCCCTCAAGGAGTATTTCAATATTAATTGTGGTTCAGTGTCATCCCCAACAATTTTGTGGGAAGCACATAAGGCCACAATTAGAGGTAAAATAATCTCAATTGCCTCCCACAAAAAGAACAGAGGTTTCTAACCAGAGGACAAAAATATTAATAGAACAAAATTCTCGATTTGGAAAAACAACATAAAGCAAACCCCTCAAAAAAAATATATAAACATCTGACTACTATTAGAACTGAGCTTAAACAAATTCAATTGGAAAATGTAGAAAAAGCCCTTAAATGGACTAACCAAAAATATTACGATAAAGGCAACAAGGCCGACAAACTTCTGGCTAGCAAGTTAAGAGGAGTGCAAAAAAGATCCCACATAACGGCGATCAAGAATACGTCTGGTGAGGTAATATATAACGAAAGAAAAATAGCCGAAGAATTCACCAAATTCTATACCAAATTATATAATCTAAAGACACAGGTTAGCGATCCAGAGCCCAATAGATTAGAGGTAATCACAAAATACCTTGATGATTGCAACCTTCCCACACTAACAGACGAAGAAAACTCCGCCCTTAACTCCAAAATTTCAAAAGCAGAATTGACAGCAGTGGTGAAAACACTGAAAACTTCCAAAGCCCCTGGCCCAGACGGGTTCACTAATGCCTATTATAAAAAGTTTTTACCCATTCTGTCCACACATCTACTGAATATGTTTAACTCATTCATGGAGGGAAACCCAATTCCCTCGTCAATGTCACTGGCAAACATTGCTATTATACATAAGGAAGGGATAGACCCTATGCAATGTGGGAGTTACAGACCAATTTCTCTCCTGAATAACGATCTTAAACTTTATAGCAAGATCCTGGCTAATAGGCTAAATCCAATACTACCTAGGTTAATAAATCTGGACCAAGTGGGGTTTGTCTAGGGGCGACAAGCCTCTGACAATACTCGCAAAATAATCAATATAATTGATCATGTACACCTCACAGTCACCAAGGCAATGCTTCTGAGATAAGATGCAGAGAAGGCATTTGATAGAATTGATTGGCTATTTCTCAATACCACAATGGAACAATTTGGCTTTAACGAATCCTATTTAACAGGGGTCCGCGCCCTATATCAAAATCCATCGGCCCTCGTAAGATTGCCAGGTGGGAACACCGAAAGATTCCAAATCAAAAATGGTACGAGACCGGGTTGCCCACTATCCCCCCTCCTCTTTGCACTCACTATCGAGCCTCTGGCGTCAAAAATACGAAACAATATAAATATCCAAGGCATAGAAATAGGAAAAACAAATGACAAGATCTCGCTTTTTGCGGACGATATTATCTTGTCATTATCCAGACCCCAAACTTCCCTTCCTAACCTTCAAAAAGAACTAGGAGATTTCGGCAAAATATCTGGATACAAGATAACTAGTGATAAGTCTGAAGCCCTTAACCTTAGTCTTTCAGAATCGGAAGTGAAATTGCTCAAATTGAATTTCAGTTATAGATGGAGTTCTTCATACATTAAATATTTGAGAGTGAATGTATCAAAGAACTACCAATCCCTATATCAGTATAATTACCCGGCTCTGTTTGGCAAAATCAGGAGAGACCTGGATAAATGGGAAGGTTACCAGATTTCTTGGATCGGAAGAATGATATCGATAAAGATGAACATACTCCCTAGATTATTATATATTTCCCGGTCCACGTTCCTGTTCTGAACTAAAGAACATCTAAAACAGACTCTTCAATTTTATTTGGCATGGCAAAAGACCCAGGGTAGCCAGGTCAGTACTGTTGGCATCTAGAGCGAAGGGAGGTATGGGTGTCCCTGACATCTCCAAATATTACCAGGCAGCTCAACTTAAACAAGCAGCCGTATGGAACGCTGACCCTCAACAACGATGCTGGCACAAAATAGAGTCACACTATGCCAAAATGCCTTATCTGCAAGCGTGCCTATGGAGCCTGGATAGAGGAGATATGCATCTCAACAAATTCAAACTGGGAGCGATGAGCCATACCTGGGAAGTCTGGCTTAAAGCCAAGACTAAGTACAAACTTACGTCCCCCAGCTCACAACTCACACCAATTTTTAATAACCCCAAATTCCCCCCCGGATGCGCTTCCAAATTATACGACCAATTCAAATCAAAGGGGATCAGGGTGATCGGAGACATTCTGAGCCTGGGGAAACTCTTGAGCTACCAAAATTTACGTACTAAATACGATATACCACAATTGGACACATTCAAATATCTCCAAATTAGACACTTTGCCCAGAAGATATCCCCGAATCCAGAATTTCCCCCTCTCACTAAATTCGAGAGACTATGTAGAGATAGCTCTCAACAAAAAGGGCTAATATCAAAAATTTATACAGAATTAGAAACATCAGCGGACTCTCCGACTCATGACTACATGCAAAAATGGGCCGCGGACCTGACTATAGTTATCAACAGAGAGGATTGGGAAGACATTTGGGAAGTAGCCTCAGGAACTTCCATATGCACCACAACCAAAGAAAACCTTTACAAAATAATGTTCTACTGGTACCTCACTCCAGCGAGGCTAAAACAAATCTACCCTCTGGCTTCTGATTTAAGTTGGAGAGGCTGTGGAAAAAAGGGTGACATGGCCCACATCTGGTGGATGTGTCCAGAAATTAAGAAGTATTGGGAAAAGGTCCAAATTCTATTAAAAGAGGTTACTAGCCTTGACCTACCTATTGATCCACTGACCTACCTACTGGCCAGGCCAATAGAAAAAATTGACCATCCAGTGAGGAAATTGGTCTCCTTCATCCTCACAGCGGCGAGATGTGAGGTTGTGGCCTCCTGGAAGAAAGTGTCCCCACCCTCCATGACTAAACTAAAAAACAGGATAAATGAAGTAATGCTTATGGAGAAGCTAACCGCGCACCTTAAGCAAAAAAATGATAGCTTTCTATAAAATCTGGGAACCATGGATAATCATATAGAACGAGTCAAGCTCACTAAGGAAAAAACAAGGAGATAAGGCATTATGATAAGGAAGCGTTTGACAATCAGTACCTCTATGAAGTTCGTCCAAAAGGGACACCAGAGACCAGGGTAGACACACCCCCTCCCCCCCTCCCACTCTGTCCTCTCTCTTTCTCACCTCCCCCCTCTTTCTCTGGCAACAGGTTTTGCCATCCTTTCCCCCCCAAAAATACAAAAATGTTTCTATATTAGGCTATGCATATCGTTCCTTGTATGTACATTTTATATCTGCCTAATAAAAAAGTTTGGAAAAAAAATTCTCATGGCTCTTAATCAGGAGTCCATGTGTTCATTCAACCTGTTCCTAACAAGTTCCCTGTTATGCTTATTATGCTTATGTTATGCTTATTAACGAGTTATAAGCATCTCACATGTTGGGTCTCATACTATATGGTAAATTGGAGATTAAGATCTGTCCTTCCTTTGTCCTCACCTTTGGGTGAGGCAACAGATTACAATCAGATTATCAAGATACCTGAAAAATCTGGTGCTGGGAGCACGTGGCAGACAGCCATGGCCAAGCGTGACTTTTTTGTCTGACGCGGCCATTCTTTGTGAGGCGTCCACCAGCTATTGGCAGATTGTAGATTCCTGCAAACTAGGGGGGAAGTGGGTGGAAATTGCATTTTTGTACTACTCCCCATATTAAAGCCGCAGTCCCTAGCAGAAGAAGAAGGTGCGATCATATATGTGTAAAAGGCCAAAACTAGGTTAACTGATTCCTTAAAAATGTAGTATTTAGTATTGTATAAGAATTTTAAAATGATTTATTAAAGTCTGGAAATGTTTCTTAATTTTCATATACAACAGGCACTTTGAATGTTCAGTGTAAATGTCAGTCTCATACAAATATTGTATTCATGTTTTACTTAGCTAAAGTTGCACCTTGTTCCTGAAATTAGCAAGGTCACAACTTCAAAATGAGGTCAAGGGCACCCAGGTGCCAAGTTTAGAGACCCACTTCCAATTGCCTGTTGACAGAATACTGCTCTGGGAAAAGTAGTCGTGTAGTCTCTGGGAACACCTGAAATACAAAATAAAGAAGAGACTAAGGACATATTATTTCATAGTCCAAGCAAATGTACCATTCATTTCAATGACTTGTTTAGAACATATAAATGAGCACCAATAGATCACTCTATATTTGGAAATGAATAGCATTGAACTATGAAGCAGCTCTCCATTTTCAATCTAGTGGATTACCAGTTATATCACCGTACTTAAAAAAAAAGTCTTCATTTTTAACATTATCTGAACCAAGTGCAATTTCAGATAATTGCCGGGGAAAATATATGAAGAAAAAAACAAGATGGTTGTTGGGGGGTGTTTTTACCATTTTTATCTAGTCTCTTATAAATCTACAGCTATATTTTCAATCACACCTGTCATTTGTAAAGCTAAATACTGTACGTAAAACTGTAGCAGTGTACCACATCGGTTCAGAATGGAATTTGAATACGTATCTGATAAGATTATATTTACACAGGACCCAGTGAAAAAAAATATTTATTTTTCCCAGGAAACAAATAAGAAAAACATTTACTTTAAGGTTAAGAAATATTTCTTAGCAAGCCAATTAGATTAGTACATTTTTGCCCATTATGTGGGACTGCCCATCAAAGCAGACAGGAATAAACATTAAGCTTTTATTTGTCCAAGCATTAGCTGTGCATTGCCTTCAAAATATATATGATTACAGTCTACATATTTACTAGTCTACCTTTTTTCTATAACTTTCTTGAGTATTTTACAAGCATAAACATGTACAGCTGCCTCATGAATCAGGCATTTTTCCCCCCAGAAATGGAGCTGTAACAAAGATACTTTCTATTGGGACAGTGTAATGATTTAAGTATCCCATTTAAGCCGTTGCATTACCACAATATGTTTATATGCTTGTTTTTGAATATAAATAAATAACTTAATGCTATAACTCAGGAGCTCCTTAATTGCCATATTATACCTATAACATTAAATACCAACATCAGCTTAGGCTACCACAAATATGCAGTAGTGTTTGAACGTGCTGTAGACTTTTAGAGGTCTAGTATAGGAAGTCATTTGATCATTTCTAAGCTGTTGCTAAAATAAATTGCATACAACTTAAAAGCATAATTGTAACTGAGGATTTGCTTTCAATTATATCCCTTGCATTACTAAGTACTATGTGGTTTATTCTACTTCAGTGTCATATAAACCCACAGTTTGGACTTCTAAACCGATTCCCCGGTAAGCAAAAGGGAACCAGATGTCCTGTAAAAAAAACTTTTTTTTTCACCAGTCCACAGCCCGTCTCGCCGTGGATGCAATATGCCAATGATAGTGAGTCAGGACTCATAGAGCTTATTCCCATGAGCTCTGCCCTGGTAGGCCAAAACCATGGAAATATATATATATATATATATATATATATAATACACATATTTAAGATATATATATATATATATATATATATAAATATATATATATATATACAGTATATATATATATATATATATTAAGAGTTCAACCAACACAGTCTAAACAGTTGATTTATTTGTACTGTAATTGCTGCTTCTTTCCAAAGACCTAATCTAATTAAATTATTTTGGGAATCTCGGCTGCATTGTTTCTTTCAATGTCAAGGAAACAGGAAACTCATAATGTAACCCTTTCGTTGCCAAAAGACTGGCGTCACCAGTGGATCCTGGATCATGAATAGCCACATAGTGACATAAATGGAAGTGGAGGGGACACTACTTCCATTCCGATAGCCCCGAGCAGTGAACATGAACTTTTCCTAGAAAACAAGAAAAAATAGTCCCTTGCGTGCCAGCCCACATGACGCACTGGGAATGTCATAAGGGCTCTGTGAGAACATACATTTCAGTATACAGGTACAGGTACATAATAGATACGGATAGAACTAGTAATGCAAAGGGTTACAGATCGTACGGGAACAGATGCGTCACAAATAACTGATTGTGGTGAAAAGAAGAGAAGAAGTATATCAGGCTTGTGACATTCTACCGACATTGACAAACTCCTCTCAAATAACACATGGCAACTGACAAAACAAGAATAGTCTCTCTAACCTCTAACTCCTCCTGATTAAAATGGAAGATGCTTGAAATAGGAGATGTTGAGTGCTACACACACACACACACACACACACACACACTGGACTAACAATTTATGTCATAGGACAAGCTTTCAAGAGTTATACTCTTCTTCAGGTCAAACAATACTGATATACAAAGGATTCAATGGCTAAAACAGTGTAGAGAAAAAGAAAAAAAAAACAATAAAAAAGGTATCACCTAATACTAAAGAACTGATTTATTCTGCAATATCGCAACTGGACTAACACATCTATTTTCTGCTTTATATATATATATATATCACCAAATCACCAAAAAATCTACTCGCCGAACAAAAAAATCTACTCGCCACCTAGTACCACACGTGTGCTGCTTGGGCCAATAGGAGCTCGCCACGATGTTAAATCCACTCGCCCGGGGCGAGCAAATGTATAGGTTTGTCGAACACTGTATGTATATATATATATATATATATATATATATATATATATATATATATATATATTTGTAGCACTGCTGTCCCACCTCCCCCTCTGGGAGATTTTGCTCAGGCTACAGGTACGTGTGGTGCTGGTTACCTGTGAGGGTTCAGGAGAGATGAGCGTCCGTGATGTTGTGGGGAACAGGACAGGCTTTAGGTGATCCTCAGATTCTTTTCATTTGGTGACAGCGCCTCCAGTCACAGCAGGCTACAGCAGAGCTGCAGACAGTCCCTACCATGATAGTTCTTTTCTACTGCAACTTAGCCAGAAGTATATAAAAGGGGTCTTTATTTGATGCAGCCACTGCAGATGGTATAACAGCATTTGCATATAGCGGAGAATGGGTTTCAGGCCCTTGGATGGTGCTGGCCAGCAGATATGTTGAGGCCTTGTGCTATGCACAGATATTTGTTCACTCGTTCCTCTCCCTTCCCTGGGTGGGAAGACACACTGACACTATAATTTGGAAGGCATCCTCCCTAATGCAATAGGGGGGCAAAGGGTCTGTACCATGATTGTGACAAACAAGGACTAAGGAGCTCTCTCTAATTAATTAAGAGTGAAATAGAATACATAAACGGTGATGATACTACCGTAAATCCAACTGACTCCTACATGTACCAGAATAAGCAGTGCACTACTGCAGTGTCAGTTGTCTGCTTCTCAACTGTCAGGAATCCACTCCTGGGTTTGGCTGGAGCCCTTCCATCCGGAGCTTTGCAGGTTCCAGACAATCTATTCCCTGCTTCTGCAATCACCTGCCTCCTGCTGCCTCCTGTGCAGCTCTGGCCTGATTGGCCTCCTGTGCTATTTAGTGCCTGCCCCGCCCTCAGGAAGTTGCTGGACATAGACTTTGCAATCCAAAGTTGCAAGTAACTGTGCTTGTCACAGACTCCGTGTTTGGCCTGCTGGGCTCCTTGTGCCTTGTATCCTGCTTCCAGTCCCCGGCATCCCAAGGCCTTCTTGCATAGCAGCCCCGGCGCTGCTTTCTTTGTTCCTGGCAGACTTCACTTTCGCCGCACCGTAGCGGCTACGCTGGTTTCCCCAGCGTTTCCTGTGGTGTGTCTGCCTCAGTTCCTATCTCTTTGTCTTTTCAGTAATCCTTTGCGTACCGAAACGGCCTGGCTGTAGATCCGCTCTGGTCTTCTACCCCTGGTCTGTATCCTTACCTCCTGGACACCCCATTCAACCTACTTCCCGGCTCTGGACCCCAGGCTCTCGGTACCACCTATCTTCTGGAATCTCCCTTCTCGTCTGGCGAGTATCTTACTTTATCTTATACTCCCAGACGGTTCCAGACGCCTATTTTCCACTTTCCAGGCATGTCCCCGTAGCTGTGCATGCAGTTTGTTACCCATCTCACCTCAGTATCGGGGTCCCTCCTTGTTTGTGGCAGGCACGTACGTTACATCAACCCACCGGGAATCTTTCTAGGATCCCCAAGACAGGAAAAAACAAAGAACAAGGTGAGCGCACCATGATTGGCTGCAACACAGACCCAGGGTCACCACCTCTCCTGCCACTCAGGGATACTGCATAAGGTGGGGTAAACCCCACAGGATAGCCTTTCACTGCCTGTATACACACAAATGGCACTTAGCCCTCAACCTTCAGTGGTTTATTCTTCCATTAGTGACACTACACAATTTTAAACACCATCACTTTAAGAAAAAAATAAACTCATAAAAATAACGTCTACTCCAGTCAGGAGTCTACCTCACATGCATATCCTTATCTGCAATATTGGCTGGCTAAGCCAGTTACAACTTAAAAATAACACACAGATAGAATAACATTGAGTCCTTAACTGTGAGATGGGGATAGCGTCCCATTCGATCCTAAGATGCTGCAGTATGTGAAGGTGGAGTACTCCCCCAAACTAGATGCAGAGGAGCTGCGATACCCCCAGCCTCCAGGCTGTAGGTGAGAAACAGAAAAAGCAACCCTCTCGGCACTAAATACCTGTTCTAGAAATTAGGAGAGCAGGTGTGGAGAAAAACAGAAAACACTAATCTCTGGCCTCGAGTTTCTATCCCACAGTCTCAGTCACTCTGAAACTGTGGAATGGATCACTTCCATACTAAGTCTGCACTTTCTTCTATATATATATATACACACAGTTAGGTCCAGAAATAATTGGACACTGATGCAAGTTTTGTTATTTCGGCTGTGTGCCAAAATAAATTCAAGTTACAGTTAAATAATGAATATGGGCTTAAAGTGCAGTCTATCAGCTTTAATTTGAGGTTATTCACATCCAAATTGGAGGAAGGGTTTAGGAATTACATCTCTTTAATATGTAGCCCCTCTTTTTCAAGGGACCAAAAGTAATTGGACAATTGACTCAAAAGCTGTTTCATGGACAGGTGTGGGCTATTGGGCTATTCCTCCATTATTTCATCATCAATTAAGCAGGTAAAAGGTCTGGAGTTGATTCCAGGTGTGGCATTCGCATTTGGAAGCTGTTGCTGTGAACCCACAACATGCGGTCAAAGGAGCTCTCAATGCAAGTGAAACAGGGCATCCTCAGGCTTCAAAAAAAAGAAAATCCTTCAGAGAGATAGCAGGAACATTAGGAGTGTTTAACAGTTAGGTACATTCAGAGTAAAAAAGAACGCTCTGGTGAGCTTTGCAACACAAAAATGCCTGGACGTCCACGGACGACAACAGTGGTGGATGATCGTAGGATCCTTTCCATGGTTAAGAAAAAATCCTTCACAGCATCCAGCCAAGTGAAGAACACTCTCCAGGAGGTAGGCATATTATTATCCAAGTCTACCATAAAGAGAAGACTTCATGAGAGCAAATACAGAGGGTTCACCACAAGGTGCAAACCATTCATAAGCCTCAAGAATAGAAAGGCCAGATTAGATTTTGCCAAACAATATCTAAAAAAGCCAGCTCCGTTCTGGAAAAGCATTCTTTGGACAGATGAAACTAAGATCAACCTGTACCAGAATGATGGGAAGAAAAAAGTATGGAGAAGGCTTGGAATGACTCATGATCCGAAGCATACCACATCATCTGTGAAACACGGTGGAAGCAGTGTGATGGCATGGGCATGCATTGCTTACAATGGCACTGGGTCACTACTGTTTACTGATGATGTGACAGAAGACAGAAGCAGCTGAATGAATTCTGAAGTGTATAGGGATTTATTGTCTGCTCAGATTCAGCCAAATTCAGCTTCACTTTACAGATGGACAGTGACCCAAAACATACTGCAAAAGCAGCCCAGGAGTTTTTTAAGGCAAAGAAGTGGATAAATTCTGCAATGGCCGAGTCACGAACAAACAACAACTGAAGACAGCTACAGTAAAGGCCTGGCAAAGCATCACAAAGGAGGAAACCCAGCGTTTGGTGATGTCCATGCGTTCCAGACTTCAAGCAGTCATTGCCTGCAAAGGATTCTCAACAAAGTATTCAAAATTAACATTTTATTTATGATTGTGTTAATTTGTCCAATTACATTTGAGCCCATGAAATAAGGGGACAGTGTATAAAATGGTTGCAATTCCTAAACGTGTCATACGATATTTTTGTTCAACCCCTTGAATTAAAGCTGAAAGTCTGCACTTCTATTGCATCTCGGTTGTTTCATTTCAAATCCATTGTGGTGGCGTACAGAGCCAAAATTATGAAAATTGTGTCAGTGTCCATTTATTTCCGGACCTAACTGTATATAGTCAATGGAAACAGATGGCACTCACGTGAATCCAGGTAACTGTTGGTGCTTGTCCCATATAATTAGAATAGCAGGTGTATTCTCACTGGGCAGATTATGCTTCCATGTGGGATATTTGTACAGTATACAGTATAAGATCGAGACGTCCAAGGTCATAAGGAATTTGTCCGCTTTATCAATGGAAATAGTTGCTCATTTGTTAATAAAGATGTGGTGTCTTTAACATAGGATGCCATTTTAGCAACCGTAGGTTGCAGAAAAAAATCCACGTATTGAGAAATAAGTTGACAAAGAGAGCCTCTGGCTGAAACGGTCAGTTTGCCCGGCGGGGTGTTAGTGGACTTATGGATTTTAGGAAGTATATATATGACTGGCATTAATGGATGTGTTTGGGTCAGGAAATGTCCTTTCTCCTCATGTTCCTACATTGCTTACCCATCCCTTCACCCCCCCCCCACTCACTTGCACGCTTCCCTGGACTATCCCCCTTGCATCACAGCACCGTAACCCCTACGGCTGTAACTTTGGCCACGATATACTGCTTCATATGTGCATTAGCTATTTTACTTTGGATTCATCTCCATGACTACCAGAGAGCCATAACGGGCGATCAGCTGACATACCTTCTACTACAACTTCGGTGACCACGGGATGTTCGTAATCAAGCCTTCAGCTAAAGCAGCTGCACGGGTTCGCGAACTTTGTGATTTTTTAATTGATTGGTTAATTGTTCTGTTTGTCTCTGTTGCAGGGTACATGCAACTACACACGTGGGTTTCTTGCCAAGGCTTATTTAGTTAGCCTTAACAGATATACAACACACAAAACAAAAATAGCTTTCTTCAGCAAAAACAAAATGAAACAGTTTCTCTTTAGCAGACAGTGTGTAACTCAGGCAGCAATCCCTTTTCTAAGCAGGAGACAGACAGTTTATAATTCAGTTACTTTGTTTATCAGACCTTGTATCAGGAAATCTCTTTAGCAGCAGCTTACTCCTCTCTCATCAACAACCAAGATCCATGTGTCTATAGCCTGGGTTTTAACACACCTTGATTAGGCAGCTAGGATCCAACTAATTGTCCTGAGGTTCCCAGCTGAAGTTAACCTAGTCAGTGCTGCACTGCAGACTAGACATAGGTTTTCCAGGCATATAACTGGTGGCTTTTATTTACCCTGTCACATTCCTCCCCGTTAGTGTGTGGCTGGGTCTACGCACGGCTGAAGCCCGACCATCCACCCCTTCTCTAGAAAAGAAGTCAGCATTTGCGTTCTCTTTTCCCGGCCTATGCTGAATCTCAAATGAGAAGGGTTGGAGGGCCATATATCACCTAGTCAATCTAGCATTGGAATCCTTCATGCTATTTAACCACTTCAGTGGAGCATGATCCGTCACCATAGTAAAATGGACTCCTGCCAGGTAATGCCTCAAAGCCTCGATTGCCCACTTTACTGCGAGGCACTCTTTCTCAATCACTGAGTAGTTTTTTTTCCCTGGGAACAATTTCCTACTCAGGAAAAGGATAGGATGTTCAACTCCCTCAAACTGTTGTGACAACACTGCCCCTAGCCCTATCTCTGATGCATCTGTTTGCACTATAAAAGGGCTGTTGAAGTCTGGGCTTCTAAGGATGGGACCCTCTGATAGACACCTTTTTATGTCCTCAAAGGCTCTCTGACAATCCCTTGACCACACCACTTGTGTAGGGGCACACTTTTTTGTGAGGTCCGTTAAAGGGGCTTCCACTTCCGAATAGTTGGGGATGAACCGCCGGTAGTACCCTGCTAAACCCAGCAGAGCGTACCTGCGTTTTTGTTTGGGGGTCGGAACTTCTTTCAAGGCAGCTACCTTGTTGGCTAGTGGCCTTACTTTTCCACCTCCCACTGCATACCCTAAATATTTGGTTTCCGCTTTACCCAAGGCACATTTCTTAGGGTTGGCTGTGAGCCCTGCCTCTCTTAGAGATTTGAGGACCGCTTTCAGCCTATTTAGATGGGCCCGCCAGTGTTTACTATAAATGACAATGTCATCTAGGTAGGCTGCGGCATAAGTCCTATGGGGCCTCAGTACCTTATCCATGAGTCTCTGAAATGTGGCTGGGGCTCTATGCAGTCCAAATGCCATTGTCTCAAACTGGTATAAACCCATGGGAGTGGCAAAGGCTGTTTTGCATTTGGACTTTTCCTCTAAGGGTATTTGCCAGTATCCTTTTGTCAAGTCCACCGTGGATATATATTCCGCGTTACCAAGGGCGTCAATTAATTCGTCCACCCTTGGCATCGGATATGCGTCAAACTTGGATACCGCATTGACCTTTCGGAGGTCCACACAAAATCATATCTTCCCATCGGGTTTAGGGACCATAATTAGTGGACTACACCACTCAATGCATGATTCCTCAATCACTCCTAAGTGTAACATTTCTTGTACCTCCTTCTCTACCAGAGCCCTACGACTTTCCGGCAACCTATAAGGACGGGAACTGTCTCGTTTAAGTTAGTTTGTCCTGGTAAGTCAGAAAAAACATCCTGGTATTGTAATTATTGCTAACAAGTCCCCTTTTTGTTCAGAGGACAACTGTTTACCCATTGGGATTTTATCGTCACGCACGATGTTCTCCCGTGGAGGCTGAGGACCCAAGTCCGTTTCCTCCTCCACCGGGTGGACAAATAGAGACCGCTGCATCTTCCAGGGTTTCAGCAAGTTCACATGGTAAATTTGTTTACCCTTCCTGGACCCTGGTTGAGCGATCTCGTAATCCACATCACCCGTACGGCGGAGTACTTCGAATGGGCCCTGCCATTTGGCCAGGAGTTTATTCTCGCAACTGGGTAATAATAACATCACCTGGTCTCCTGGGTGAAACACTCTCATGCGAGCATTTTGATTGTAATGTCTCTCCTGACTGTCCTGGGCTGATCTAAGATTCTCCCTGGCGAAATGGCCGGCCACATCTAGGCGCTTCCTAAGGTCTAGTACATATTGCAGGGTATTCTTAGAAGGGGACTGCTGTTCCTCCCAGGACTCCTTTAGAAGGTCTAGGATATCCCGGGGTTGGCGGCCATAGAGCAATTAAATGGAGAGAATCCAGTGGAGGCCTGGGGAACTTCCCGCACTGCAAACAGCAGAAAAGGGAGAAGTTCATCCTAGGCTCTCTTCTCTGAATCTACAAATTTCCTCAGCATCGCTTTTAGAGTTCGGTTAAATCTTTCCACCAATCCGTCAGTCTGTGGAAGGTAGACCGATGTCCGAACAGACTTGACCTCTAGTAACTGTAAGACATCCTGCATCAGTTTAGCCATGAAATTTGTACCTTGGTCTGTCAACATAACCTGGGGAAGTCCAACCCGTGAGAACAGTTCCAACAACTTGTTGGCTACTTGCTTCGCCGTTGCTGTTCTCAGGGGGAACGCCTCAGGATACCTTGTTGCATAGTCCACTATTACAAGGATAAACCTGTGTCCTTTCGCAGAAGGTTCTAGAGGTCCTACCAAGTCTACCCCAATACTCTCAAAGGGAACTGACACCAAGGGTAGAGGAACCAAAGGGGCTGGTTTTTGTCCTTTTGGACTAGTTAGCTGGCACTCCGGACATGCTGCACATAGCTTAGCAATATCACTATGCATCCCTGGCCAATAGAATCGGGATGAAATATGGTCCAATGTTTTATCCCTGCCCAGGTGACCACCCCAAGGGACAGTATGGGCTAGAGTGAACACAGATTTAACAAACGTCTTGGGAACCAATATCTATCTGGTGACCTCCCCTGTTTGTGTCTGCCTATTCACCCTATAAAGGATATCCTTTGAAAGCTCAAAATGGGGGAATACTATCACCCCCTGTGCATCTAAAATCTGTTCATCAATTTTCACCACCTTGTCATACTGTCTAGCAAGGACTGGGTCTTCCCTTTGCTTCTGGTGAAAGTCAGGGAGGTACAGGTCTGGTAAATCTCCAGGGCCTATATCCCCCTCCCTTTGGCCATCCCCAGCCATCACTTGTGACCTCTGACTACTAGAATGGTCACCTTGAGACCCAGATTTCTGCAACCAGTCCTGTTTGTCCAAGCGTCTTTGCTTCCGAGTCTTTTGTACCCGGTGTCTACTTGGAAAAAGTCTGCCGAGAAGGGGAAAAGTTTGCCAGGGTTCTCCTGAGCCCTAGAAGGAGGCTCCTCGTGAAAGACTGGGGCCATTAGGTCCGAAAAGAAAGGCCAGTCCCGACCGAGCACAAAGGGGGCAGGAAGCCAAGGAGTGACTCCTACTTCGAGGTAAGCCTCCTGACCTTTTACCTGTAGCCGGATTTTGGCCATCGGATACCGTTTTACATCGCTGTGTATACATTCTATGCTCCATGGGGAGTCAAAAGAACACACGTTGGGTGGTACACTGGCGACACACTTTATTCGAGCTCGGCTAGTCCCACGAATTCGGGTATACCCGGGTGTATTGAGGTTTGTGACTGTTTTCTGCCCGTGTGCATTGAGGTATTTTTCAGGCAGGGATTGAAGCATTTTATTCCCGCTGGCTGCAATACTGCACAGTATATATATATATACTGCATTACAATTCATGAATTTATGTCATCTGGTAGACACGCGAAGCATTGCAGCCTATTAAATCCTAATCATTATCATTTAACAGA
Source organism: Ascaphus truei (assembly GCF_040206685.1). Taxonomy (NCBI): domain Eukaryota; kingdom Metazoa; phylum Chordata; class Amphibia; order Anura; family Ascaphidae; genus Ascaphus; species Ascaphus truei. The sequence continues at coordinate 190,577,405 of NC_134484.1, read as the reverse complement.
TCAGCCGCCCGTCAGCCAGGCATGAACCCAGGTTGGGAAGGCAAACGCAACGGGGCTTGTCAGAGGTGAGGAGCGGCGCATTCCAGGTATCTGCCAGGTACATACTGGGTATTTGCTCGAATAAAGTGTGTCGGTGCAGTAACAGTTCCTGTAGGACCAGAGTTTTCCCAGAGCCCGAATCTACAAGGGCCTGGACGGTTTTTCCCCCAATCAGGGCTGGAAGTAGCCAGGGCTTGTAATTTTCTCCAGTAAAGGCCGAGGCGACGGTTCTGCTGAATGAACAATCCATCTGTGGACAGTCCACACACCTGTGGCCTTGTTCTCCGCAGGCGGAATATGGAGAGGGTTCCTTCGCAGGAGGGGGTTGTGGATAGCGCTCCGCTGTACCGGTTACTGGAGACCAGGCATCTGGTGGGTCCTGTGGGCGCCGTCCTCGGAAGTTCCTCTCATTTTGCGACGAGCCAACATCCGGAAGGAGATGAGGGTCTTGGCGGGGACCAGCATTTGGACTCCGTCCTTGCTGGAACGACTGCTCCTTCTGTTGGACTTGGCGGTTCTGTGACGGGCCGTAGGTTCCCCGTTGATCCACCTCCCTCTTTGGGCGTCCGCAAGTGCCGGTGGAGTCGGGTCCAGGACACTCGCCTGCTGCTCAGTCCCAGGAAGTTCTCCACGAGTCGGGCCGCCAAAGCTAGGGTTTCAGCAGCGTGGCGTTTTACCCACGAGCGTGCGGAAGGGGGTATTATTTGTAGAAATTGTTCCAAAACCACCTGCTCAAGAATTGCCTCCTTAGTGAACTCCTCGGGTTGTATCCAGCGCGTACATAAGTCCAATAATCGCTGAGCGAGGTCTCATCTTAGCGGTGTACTTCATGTTCCGGAACTGCTGCCGGTAAGTCTCTGGGGTCAGACCTAAGCGATCCAGTATGGCGGCTTTTACTTGTCGGTAGTCCATTGCCTGATCTGCTGGGAGACCCTGATATGAGGCCTGGGCTTCTCCTGTGAGGAGCGGGGCCAAAGCAGTTGCCCAGCGATCTGTAGCCCAGCCCTGAGCTTCGGCAACTCTTTCAAAAGTCAGTAAAAAAGCCTCTGGATCCTCGTTCGGAGCCATTTTCCTCAGGAGTATAGGGGGTCTGCTTGCTAGTTCTGCACTGGCAGACCCTTAGAATTGGGTCAGCAGCTTGGCAAGCCATTCATCCTGTGCTGCTTGTAGTCTTTCATCTCTCTCCGCTTGCAGCGGGGACTGTTCCTGCATTAACAGTCCCTGCTGTTTGGTCTGCTCCTGCATTAACTGTCCCTGCTGTCTGGTTTGCTCACACAGAAACGCTTTCAACATTTCTTCCATTCTTGTGTGTGTGTGTGGCCCTTTAACTGCAGGAGCCTTTTGAAAAAAACCTTCCCAATTCTTGACACCATATGTTGCAGGGTACATGCAACTACACACGTGGGTTTCTTGCCAAGGCTTATTTATTTAGCCTTAACAGATATACAACACCCATAACAAAAATAGCTTTTCTTCAGCAAAAACAAAACGAAACAGTTTCTCTTTAGCAGACAGTGTGTAACTCAGGCAGCAATCCCTTTTCTAAGCAGGAGACAGACAGTTTATAATTCAGTTACTTTGTTTATCAGACCTTGTATCAGGAAATCTCTTTAGCAGCAGCTTACTCCTCTCTCATCAACAACCAAGATCCATGTGTCTATAGCCTGGGTTTTAACACACCTTGATTAGGCAGCTGGGATCCAACTAATTGTCCTGAGGTTCCCAGCTGAAGTTAACCTAGTCAGTGCTGCACTGCAGACTAGACATAGGTTTTCCAGGCATATAACTGGTGGCTTTTATTTACCCTGTCACAGTCTCCCATTGGGTAGTGGGTATTTCTGTGTGTTTCTGGCACTGCATCTGTGCACAACCTTGAGAAAGGTCCTGTTTGGAGGACCGAAACGTCGGTGTGTGTGCCAGACATGTCACACAATTTCACAACGGTGATGTAAATAGCATTAAATTCATGGGCATTTATCAACTCAAATGCCCTAAGAGGGGGTATTACTGACCAACTGTTGCTTCGTATTGAAGCTGAATGGATCTACAAGTTAAAAACTAGGAGTCCCAATGGGCTCAATGAAGGGTTCACTTACACTCCGTTTATTTGAATATTGTTTTCTGGTCTGTTCCTTATTTACCATTTAGTTTATTATTATTTTTTCATGACATTCATCATGCTCAGCTGATTCTATTCCAATGTCCACTGTGTGAGATACCAGTTTCTGGTATTGACTGATATTATTCTATTATTTCTCTATAAATTTATTTAACTCAGTGACTATAATACTAGAGTTTTAAACCCTTCTTTCTTTGGGTTTATCATGTGTGTAATGTCTATATACGTACTGTTTATAACAAAAATTTTGTTACATGAAATAGATTTAAGATCATGTATGTATATATATATATATATAATTTAATTATTTTCCAATTTTTATTTTTCCTTCACTACATTTTCTATGACACATTGCTTGTATAGATTTTTTATAGGGGGAACCACAATATACATATCTAGTGTATGCTGTTAGTATGTCATTTTAATCTACTGCTAGGGCTAGTGTTCACCCACCCCCTTATTAGGATAATAACCCCCATTTAGCTGCCTTTGTTGCCCTAGATGCTCTCATTAGCATCTATGTGGCAGTCTGCGACTTTCAGCTCACATCTGCGCACTGGATGTTTTGATTCCGGTATGCGCATGCGCATTCAACATCGGTTTGAGTCAATTTTGACCATTTATTTTCTAAGTTCTTGCGCATGCGCAGTAAACATTACACTCGGTCCGAACGGATTTACCGGCTTTACACCACACAAATGGATCAGCAAGTTCCCATTGGCAGCTTTATGGAGGTACTCTATGCATGATCATAAAGTTGCCCACTATTTATCGCAATTAGATAGTTTATTTAGTGTGCGCTTGCGGTGCGCATGCGCAATAGCGGTTTGTACCAATTATGTAATCATGGCGACGGGAGGGTATAAAAACGCCCCGCTTTCCTTCTCCTAGCAAATTTGTCCCTGACGAAGCTCCATAGCTGGAGGGAAACGCGCGTTGGACGTGCAATATTGTCAGTCTCCTACTTGAGCTGTTTTAATGTAGTGTTAGTAGTTACCTGGTTCAGCTTATACAGTTCAATGACACCAGTCTATTATAGTCTAGTGTCGCTAGTCAGTGAGGTTTGCTGTCATTTCTCCACCTAGCTATAGATGTGCCTTGCAGCTTTTGTGCTGTGAATTTATTTCACCGCTTCGTTAGCTGCCCCATGAGTGTTAGTCATTGAATCTACATTTATGGTGCCTACACCTTCTAATCTGTATTTAATCAGATACATGTCTGATGTGCTTGAATAACACATCATTATACTAGGTGGATCGTGTATTTATCCTATAGTAAAAATTATTTCCTCACTGATGTTTACATCTTTTGATTACCTGGTCTGTTAGCTGATCCAGAGGGGTTTATACCCTGACTTATAGCATTCTGTGTCCTCCCACCCCACATCATTAGCTGGTTTACAGGGGGTTTTCATCACAATAATTTGGTGACATAGATGCTTAGTATTGTTGATTTAATTTCTTTTTAATCACGTTACACATTTCTTTGGTAATATATGTTTTAAGTAATCTATTAAAAGTTACATTTTATTCCAGTGGTGTGCAGTTTAGTGGATTCTTTCAGGGGCACAATCATTTTGTGCTCCCTTGTTTTTCTGATTCACTTTTCAGTTCACAGTTTGCACCCACTATATGATTATCAATATATTTGTTCATTTATTCATTATTTACTCAATTAGTATGATTTTGTGATCACTCCCTATCTCCTCCCTTTATACATACTAAACATTTCCAACAGTCATTCAAATTATAATTTATGATGGGCCACATAATTTATTATATCAATCATTTTAAATTTCTCTTTAGTTTATTTAGCACGATTGAAAATACTTTTATTATTATTGAATTATTATAATACTTTTACTATGTTGTAATAAAGTTGGATGGATGAGTTCAAAAGCACATGTTTTAAAGCAGCAAATATGCTTTTTACTTTCTTTCTTAGAAGTTTTGTAGCAGGGTCATCATAGATTATGACCTTTGCCCTCTTTGTGTAACAAAAAATGTCCACTAACAACTTTCATGCAGGTCAGTCAATGTTGTTGGAATGTGCTGGTGGTTAGATCAGATACAGTATTTATATAGCAACGATTTAGTCATGACATTACTATACTGTACATGTTTAGTTTGTCAGCAATTAGGTTTCTCCCAGCTCAAGGGAGCAAAATATCTTCAGAACCAAGCTCAGAATGGTGAATGGACAGTTGTGCTTTGTAAGGCATCACAGTTACAAATAAACTGAGAAGGACTGGTTACATCCAACAAACACATAGAAGTTTGTAACCACCAATATACAACAAAGACTATTTACACTCAAGCCAAACGTTCTATATTATTATTGTTAGTGGATTATTTACAGAGAAATTGGAAGTTAGAAACAAATGTAAGATATTTTGCAGGAAACCTGGATTTCTTCACATTCTGAAGGTTACAAAGTACATCAGAATGACAGCACACATTTGTCATATTCAAGAGAAAATATTGTACAAAGTTTTCGGAGAATTGAACAATTACAGTAAGTGTATGTAACATATATATATATACTAGCCTCCTCCGAAATAAAACACGCTTTTCTGAACTCTTAGTACAGACAGATAGCAAGAAAATAATTACTGGTTATGTTTTTGACCTCTTGAAGTTATCTACTTATGAGCTATTTGCGCCAGATCACTAATTATTTTGGTATTGAGTGCATTTTTGTGGGGTCTCTTTTGGACCCTTCTTGGGTTAAATCTGTGCGCTATATTTATTTATTTATAAAATATTTTACCAGGAAGTAATACATTGAGAGTTACCTCTCGTTTTTAAGTATGTCCTGGGCACAGAGAAAAACAAATAATACATGGTTACAAGTACAGTTACATAAATGAACAAGGTATACATTATATACAAGACATTGCGTGCACAGTTAAAGAAAATATATATTATGAGCGTATGAAACAGTTACAGACCAGGTTAAAATGTGAGACAGTGTGAGGTTAATATACAAATGACCTGTCGTGAATTTTCTTCAGGACTATATTATAGGTGAGCAGTCTGATTCATCTGTTTTATTTGAACTTTACAATACCGCCTAATATAGTCCAAATCCCAAAATATTGTCTTTTAGATAATAGGTGTGACTTCACAAATAACCTTACATTAAAAAAAACGTAGATATATTAAAACATATCGAGAATTGTAGGTCGTGACTACAAATATTACATTTATTTTGTGTACGTAGTATAAATGTTTACAAGGGGGTAGGATGGTGCATTATGTGGGTAGTTGCCCCAGGGTAGGGGTTAGCATCCTACCCACCCACACTGGGGCAATGCCAGGCTGTAAAAGGAAATACGAAACTTCTATTATTTCCGATAAACATCAGAACTTAATGTACAGCATGATAATAACAAAAAATGCGTTATTATGACAATTTTTTAACCTGAACTGATATTTTTAATACCCGATAAACTAAAGCGATATTTTTGGCGTGCAACATGTATTTATTGCACTATAAACATAAAACACATCTTTTTGGCAATTATACCACATTTTTAAGTTACCACAGTTTGATGCATTTTGCCCTATCTATCAACATAGAGAAAAATGTGTTTAGACGCACAGCTCCATTTTTTTTGAGCAGAGCAATATATCAGAATAGTTTATTTTATCTTATGCAGTATACACTTCAAATGTGGAGGATTTTTTGGGGAAGGCAAAAAGAATAGTACAGAGAGATACAGAATGTGATAAATCTCACTGTAATCTGTGCACCATGTTGCTTCTCCCCAACTCCTCCTACCGACTCACCCCATGGAGCAAGCTGTGGGAGACAGAGCAATGGTACCATATTTTCAGTTATTCAGGTAGTCTCTTAATTTATTTACTTTCTATTATGTCTTAGTATAGCATAACTGACAGTTTCATTAAAATCTGTGGGTGCACCAATGAACTTGACAATTTTTTAAAAATATTCTTGTGCCAGGAGATGCCATCCAATTTTGTGGGGCTATAGGTCAATTAACACAAACAGCTATGAAAGGAGGAAGAAAGAAGAAATACTCACTTCAAGCAACTGAGAATCATGGACTTCTTCGCATCATGCTGATGAGGATCATTGCGTCGTGGGGCAAGAGTTGGTGCCGCTGTTGGATGAGGAGCTTGAATCTTCCTCCTGGCAGAGGTAAGAAACACATTGATTGAATTTTATTTAATTGTGTTTTTTTTAGTATGCCCGTTGACTGGCAATGTGTTTATCTATGCCCCTTTGAGGGTATAGATAACCACATTGACTATCAATGTATTTTTTGGCAATTCATTTTTTTAAAATGTAATATATATTATTTAGTGGATGTTTTTCGTTTTAGCATGCCAATTCATTGCCATAGGCTTGCCCATTCATTGCCATAGTGGCAATCCATGCCCATATTGCGGGCATGGTTTACCACAGTGACAATAAATAGGTAGAGGCGGTGGTGGGTGGGAGTAGTTGCCCCAGGGAGGGTGGTTAAGCTTCCCGGGTAGGTAGCAGGAGGGGGGTTAACCCCTTAATTACCGTAGTACATTTAAAAAATCCCAGAGCAAAAAAAGAATATCAGCTCCAGAAGCAAAATGGTAAGTAAAATTAAATAACAGTCTTTTAAATTGATAATAGCAATGTCCGGCACATATAAGTATAGATGCAGGGAGAGGGGAGAAAAACCAAGGGGTTAAGCAAGGTATAAGAAGTGGGGTACTTACATAGACGTTGGATTCCCACCAGGCTGTGTGACCCCCTGAGAAGCTTCACCTTATACCCTTGACAAAGCGCCACAGTGGGCGTGAAACATGTGGGAGGAGGAGTTTTGTCATTTTATGTAGTTTTCATTAAAGACATTTTTAACCTTCAAATCTGGTGAGTTTTCCAACTTCTTTTCATAGCAAGCGGTAGTCCCCTCGATCATTTTTTGTTTCTGCATTTAAAAAATGCCCATTACTGTACTGTATGTGTTGGTAGGTTGTGGGATTGTTGGGAGTAGAGTAGTAGGTGTTGTAGGGTGCCTATTCATTGCCATTGGGGTTATCTTTGCTCCCATTGAGGGCATAGGTAATAACACTGGCAATCAATGGGTGTATTGGTGTTTGTATTGTATTTTAATGTTTTTTGGGGGTAGATGGGGTGGGTGAAGGGGGTCGTTGCCCCATACCAGGAGCCTGTAATTTGGGAAGCAGGGGGTCCCTGGAGCTGAAATTAATGCGGTTTAGCTCCAGACACACCCTGCTTCAATACCGTGTTATTAAAATAAAAGCCTGTTAGAGGCGCGCACAGAGAGTGACTGATTCTGTCTACCCTCAATGCGTGTCTCGTATATACTGATGCAGCCTTCTAAGCGAATAACCATAGGGTCTGGATACGACGTAGGAACTGTCCTGGAATCCACACTCTTCAGTCCTCTCCTTCCCCTTCCAAGCGTGTGTCCACGACGTCACTTCTGAAAAATGGCCACCGCTGGTGTGATGCACGAAGGTAAGGTGCTGGAAGCTGGAAGTTTGGAGGGCTTTGGTTTCTCTGTGGATGGTGGAGATAGCTCAGTTCTCTCCAAGTGGGTCCTACGCGTTTCGTTCAGGCAAACTTCCTCAGGGACAATGATTACCCATCATGTCTTTTTTGTAGTCCACATGTAATGATGTCACAGGGTTTTCTTTTTACAAACCTTTATTAGCAAAAATTACAAACAGCTAATGCAAGGTACTACAATTTAAAGAGAAAGTGATTAGAAATGCAAATATATCAAAGTTGCAATATCTCCCGCAGCGTATCCTCCATCGAAGCAAGAGGCCAGGACACTTTGTTGGAGGTATTCATATCGGAGACTGCAGCATTCAGCCCAGTGGATGCTGTATCGGCCGTGGAGCAGATGCTGCTGCTGTTTGGAGTGCTGTCTGTCCAATTGACCCAGGGTGGTCTGAATGCTCACCACAAAGACACTTATGTAAGTGCAATACTTTGTGTTTTTTTAATAATAAAGCAATATTACACTATTTTTGCTTTTCTCCTTGTATATGCGGATTTCCCCTCCCCCTATGGAACATTGCCTGTGTTGATCTTGAGTACCTGTCTGGATGCAATCAACGTTGGTCACCTGTGTTGATTTTGAGTACCTGTCTGGATGTAACTAAAGTTGGTCACTTCTAATAACCACACTGCCTGAATATCACGTTAAACACGTGAGTGTAAAATCTGCAGAGTCTACAATACGAGATCTATTTCTCTGAAAAAAGCAATGTTGCACTATTTTGTGTTTTAATTTCTTTCATGTCCTGATGAGATTTGCGCACCTGCTGTTCTTCATCGTTTGCTGTTTGGATTGGGATTGAGTCCTATCTCAGGAGCTGCACTTTCTAAAGGACAGTATATCTTGTTTCTTTGTTAAAGTGGTGTTATTTGCACTTATTTTCTTTATCACAACTGACTACATGAAAGAATAAAATTCCCTTCAACCCACAGAAAGCTACCTCCCCAAGACAGATAGCTTTTTTGGATACATAGCCCTGTGTAAAATTGGGTTACATGCCGTTCTCATTCTGTGTTGTAATTCCTGTTAAAAGGGCAGGTTTGCCAGAAGTCATCATGGAGGTTTGCCTTCAACCCCCTTGTGATGTGTAAGGTGTAGCAAAGGAAGTGACAGCATGCTCTGTGTCCACTGTTAGTGACACAGGGGTGGGTCTTCTGGAACCTATATATTACGCATCACTTCCTGAAGTTAGTAGTTCAAGAGTGTTCATCCAGAGTTCAAGCCTGTCTGCAGAGTGCAAGTGCCTGGTGCAAGAGCTGTGAGTCTGGGCAGCTCAAGTGACAGAGTGACAAGCTGACCCCACACTGTGTTAAGGGCTCTGGCACAGCTGATGGTCTCCCTTAGGGGAGAGGTGGCAGAAACATCCCTGGCTCTATTACAGAGTCAGAAGGGACCTTCCTTATGATGTGCAGCTATATGATGTGCGGCTAAGTACCGGCCGCTATGATGGGCAGTCTGTCATGCCTGATACAAATAAAGATGCCCTTGACTGAAAGACCCTTCTTGCCTGTGATTGGAGTTAATCAGGAAGAAGATGCACCCAGGAGTTCTCTTTCAGACACTCCTCCCTGCTATCGTGGGGATCTGGAAGGGATGGAGGCGCTGTACCAACTGTGAGTAGAACTCAGCACTACCTCATACGTCTGTCATGGTGAAATCCCCACTACCAACGAGTGGGAGACTCAGGAGTCCTGTGAGCCAGCAGGTACACCACACTACACTGAGATGTAACGGGGGGCAGATTCAGACCATAGGGGCCCATATGAGATTGGGTAGGCCTCGTACCGTTACATATAGGTTGAAATTATACAGTTTTGAAATGTTATAGTTCTTGAAGTAGGCAGAACACATCATTTTTGCTCACATAAAATCTCACATAATAAATTTAAACAAACTCTCTATAGCGCAAATATATTTCTGTTTTTACACCAAAAGTATCATACATATTAAAGGATCATGGTATGTTAAACAATGTAATGTTTCTGCTATGACTATTTATAAATATGTGTGCATGGAAAATATGTAAAAAAAAAAACACACATTAATAATAATGTGACTTTATATGTCTATTTGACATTTGGTCACTTAATTTTTCTACTTTTTAATTTGACCTTTTAAACATGCATATTTAGTATACCATGCTATTGTTGCTAAGTGACACTACCATTAAAGTACTCATTTTTTTGTACTAAATAAACTACAGAAATGTGGCAGTCTAGCTAAATTAAATGATGTTTTAACTAACAGTTAATAGTGTTGACTGCTGTGTAATAGTCATTTTCATTTTTTACAGTATTTAATGACTTTCTGATGACTCAAATTCTCTGTAGGGATACTTAAATCATTACATTAAGGATGAGCGATTTTAGTACACAATGACTGATTGGTACAATTGTATGTAGAGTAATGCTTAACTTAATAAATGAAATTATTTACACCACAGTGTTTGTTGATTAGTGTTTTAGGTTTTACATTACGATATTTAAAAAAATCTAAATACAATAATTTGTTCATAACGGTATATTTTTTTTGGCAAATTGTGGTGATCAGGGCTCATAGATAAGCAGGGAAACAGCCACTGTGTGTTGGTTCAGCACAATTTCAGCAAGGTGTGCAGCTCTCTTTTTAAGGGCAACTAAAAATTTACACTAAGTTACCCTGCCACACTGAGAGTCTTCACAGCGGCAGTAACAACAGTGTTCAACATGGCAGAGAAAGCAGAAAAGTTCTTACGGATACATGAAGCAAAGGCACAAGATAAATGCCCTGGGGGCGAATGAAGGTGCAACGGAAGGAATGGCAAAAGCCCCAAAAAGAGCGAGGCCAGCAAGAGAGCAAGAGAACAAAACGATGCAGAGGAAGAGAGCGACTTTAAAAGTATCTTAACGACTTGGAATGGTGCAAAGGGCTAAAAGTACTTCTTGGGATATCCTGAGATAAAAGATTGGAGGGAAAAAGTTTGTGGAGTAAAGGGGACTAGAAGAGATGCCTTGTTAACAGTTATTGGGGAAGGCCGAAGTTCAAGGCTAAGCTAGGTGTGTTAAGTAACTAAGTGGTTAAAAAAAAATGAAAAGGTTATGCTAATATTAGCTGCAGTTAAATACGTTTAAATAAGGAAGCGGTAGGGGTATAACCGGTTAATTGTAAGATCCGGGGAAACACCTCTCTCTAAAGGAATTCCTCCCACGACTTTACTCACCCCCGCTCCAGCTCTGCCTTCTCGCCGCCGCGGGCGGGATCTCCCTTCTCCTCCGCTTCCCGCGGCGGCTACTGATCTCGCGCATGCGCGCGCACGGCCGAGGACCTTTACGTCCTCCCTCAGGGGGAGCTCCCGCTCCCAGCTGAGGCCGCGCATGTCTCTCCCGCGCAGCGCACACGCCTGATGCGCGTGCACCGCTCACAAGCTGCACATCTAGCACAGCTGTGGTAAGTCTCCCTACAAATCCCTATCTTCCCTGTGGCCGCTCCATCGTTACTCCCCCTCTCCCTAATTGGTCCTTCCTCCTACTTATACCTTGCTCAGCCATTTCTTTCTTTGGCTGAGCATAGCTTTGTATGTCCTGTGTTAACCACGGTCGTGCCTGCCTCAGTTCCTATCTCTTTGTCTCCTTAGTGATCTCTTGCGTACCGAACCGGCCTGGCTGTGGATCCGCTCTGGTCTTCTATCCTTGGTTTGTATCCTGACCTCCTGGACTCCCCGACCCCTTTACCTCGGCTTGCGGATTCCGACCTACCTCCCGGCTCTGGACCCCAGGCTTTCGGTACCACCTATCTTCTGGAACCTCCCTTCTCGTCTGGCGAGTATCTTACTTTATCTTATACTCCCAGACGGTTCCAAACGCCTATTTTCCACTTTCCAGGCGTGTCCCCGTAGCTGTGGGTGCAGTTTGTTACCCATCTCACCTCAGTTTCGGGGTCCCTCCTTGTCCGTGGTGAGCACAGCGTAACATTATGCTCAGCCCAACAGACATGGACCCTGAAGAGGTTGAGCAACCAAGCGCCATGCCGTGACTTCTCTAGCTAGAGGCGCAGCTTGCCTCCATGACGCAGGAGCTCTCTAGACTCTCCTCATTGCAGCCTTCCCCAGGCTCCTCTGCCATGGCAGCTGCAGCATTTCCCTCCTGGGTCTTCCCGTGGCTGTGGATCCTCGTCTCCCGGCTCCCAACCGCTATGCAGGGGATCCACACGAGTGCAGAGGGTTCCTTAATCAGTGCGAGATGCAATTTGAATTATCTCCTTCGTGCTTCCCCACTGCTCGTTCAAAGGTGGCCTATATTATGTCTCTCTTGAACGGAAAGGCAATGGGGTTACTGTCTCCCGAGTTTAAATTATGCAGAGGTAAAAGACAGGGTTGCCCTCTGTCACCTTTGCTCTTTAATTTAGCTATCGAGGCTTTGGCGAATATCTGAGACGTACGGAAAGTTTCAAGGGAATCAACATAGGGAAGTATGAGGCTAAATTAGCGTTGCCCAACATATTTAAACCTATTGGGGAAATTGGTAAATTCTCAGGGTTCAAAGTTAATGTTACAAAAACAGAAATATTAATCCATACAAATAAGAATGATGTACTGTAACATGGATGAGAAGTTACCCTTTAAAAGGACAAGGAAATCTATCAAATATCTAGGTATTAATATTGCAGCGGACCTGGGAAAACTATATGTAGACAATTTTAAGAGTATTTTTCAGAAGGTAATAAAGGAAATGGGAGGGTGGCAAAACCTCCCTCTGAACCTGTCAGAGAGATGCCAACTGATCAAAATGGTCAGCTTTGCCAGAATTCTCTGCCGCGAGAGCAACCCAAAATAGCATTAAAAAAACTACTCCTATACAGAGAATCGGGTACTAAATTTCCCCAATATCAGAAAATACAATTTAGCATGTATTAAAAGGCATGTAGATGATTGGATATTGGAGAAAAGTTTCCACTCAAACTTTGAGATAGAGCAGCAGCAGGTATGGCCTATGAATCTAAGAGATATACTGTACTACATACAAAGTGGGGAGCATTGTCGCGAGAGATCAAAGATAATATATTGGTAATAGACACTTACAGTACGTAGCATGGAAGACAATAAGGTATCATTCACAATCTCTACATTTCTGCCAATTAAGTGAAATGCAAACTTCCTCCCAGGCCAAAAACAGGCATCCTTTCAATTGTGGTAAGGCGAGGGCTTAAGGTGTATAGGACATTTGATAAAGGAAGACCAGGAAAGGCTCCTTACCTTTGAGGAATTAAAGGAGAAGTGGGAGATACCTAGTTCACATGGTTATTCGTATGCACAGGTGACACGTTATTGTAAATCACTGGAGAACTATAAAAAGGAAGTATTGTCAAATAATGTATTTGATCATTTTTTTTAGTCTTTCCAGAGAGAATAGATACACTATATCAGATATATATATAATTTTGAAGAGACAAAAATTATGAAAGGTTTCTCTGGCCTGGAACAAAGATTTCAAGGAAATAACAGAACTAGATGTAATACTTACTGGTTTAGATAGAACTAGAAAACTTATCATTTCAGAAATGTGAAGAGAGATGCAACTAAAACTGACACACAGGGCATATTGTTTTTAACTTAAGTTCTAAGTATACAGACAAATCCAGGAATAGATGTCCAAAGTGCCAACAACCTAAAGCAGACCTAAAACACGGTTTATGGGACAGCCCCAAGATTGCACATTTTTGTGAACAAGTGCTGGATTATATACTGCAGAATGATAAAATAACTGCGTTTAAAGTACCAGTTTCTTTGATATTTGGCAACGTGGAGGAATGGAAGATCATGAATAGCGGGGTTAAAATACCTAAATTTGTAGAAATTACATTATTTGAGGCCAGAAAAATATAATGTTACAATGGATAAAGGATATACCCCCTAACATGGAGGTTAAACAAATATTTAACACAATTATTCATGTTAGAAAAAATAGAAGCCGAAACCAATAAGGAGCTAAAGACGGAAATACTATTAAAAAAATCGGATCCCTTTATTGAAATTTTACCAGGCAGGGACAAAGAGATTGTGATGCGGGCATTTGACCAAACGTTGTGGTATTTACTAAGAAGTCTGGTAAGTTAGAGGCACAGAAAGTGATGAGGGGGGAAATAATAAAATATCTAATGTCTGGCATCCCTAGATAAGGTTAGGACCTATAGCTTAGAAACAACAAAAGGAACTGTGAGTAAGGGGGGGGGGGGGAGGTACAGAGAAAAATGATGCAATGCAGATAGAACTGTCTCATCGATTTAACATTTAATTACATTTTTTTTGTCATTGTATATGTCATTTTAATATATTATTTACTGGTTTAGTGCACTGTTAAATGTAAATGAATATTATAATCACTGTAAACTGGTATTTTGTGGTCATCCCTTAAAGTGATGTCACATCCTTTTTAACTAATGTGACATATCACATGGTACAGGGACCAATGGGATTGTCTTCATTCCCATTGGCTATAATATCATGTGATATGAGACGTGGTTTTAAGGCTGTGACATACCTCCCTTGGAGATGACATCACATCCCTTAAAAAAAAAAAAGAGACAGGCACATGATACAGCATCTAATCGGATTGAAGCTGTACCATCTGACCCTAAAATGTGATATCACAGGCCCTATATAAGGCCTGTTCTGTCTCATTTTAGCTCAAGAAGATGATTGGACAACATCCGTTGTGGATTTAACATGGGGTTTTTGATTGAAAGAAAGAAGATAGAAGATTAAAAAAAAGAAGAAAATAATGACAGATGAAGATAGAAGATGGTGAAAGAAGAACAAAGAAAGAATATTTTTTTTAACTTATGCTGTTCTTCAAGGAGGATTTGAGACGGATTGTGGGTGATGACGTCGCAGGTCAAGAGCTTCCTGATACGCCGGGATTCGTCACCCCATAACGGGGCCTGTATCTTGGGAAACAGGGGTCCCCGGATCTGAAATCAACGTGGATCTGCTCCGGAGACCCCCTGCCCACGTACACTAGTATTACATTTTTTATTAAAAGCCTGCAATCCCTGGGAAGAAATGCGCAGGGAGAGGTGGCTCTCTCTGTGCAGCTCTATTTTTGCAGCTCTCTCTGCAGCTGGAACAAATCGTTGGATGAGCCCTTTTGAGAGCGGTGAACATCACGTCACTGGCTTCTCGCCCGTTTTGGGAATTGTACTATCCCAGGTAATCTATGCTTTCTGAATACTGTGATAGCAACGCTCCAAAAAATAGCGGCGTAACCGGCCCAGCAATTTTTTTATGATGCCTTATAGAATAGGCCCCTATGTCAGTAAGATATGAATGGAAAATATGGAAGACCTTTTAATCCTATTATTTGAGGTGTATACACAAATATACCTGTTATAAAAATAAGAAATTAAACCACAAATTTAATGAATGTACTTCTGCCCCCAGTTGCTTTTTTTCTTCAATATTTCAGAAAATTACAGTTTGGATTATGGCATTTTGCCATTTTCTATCAAAGCGCACAAAATTGCCCTTCAAGCCATGTTGCAGAAATTTGGTCTGGTAGAAGGGAGGAAGTGCTGCCTGGAACACTTCAGCCCCTCCCATGCAGGGCAGAACTGTGTAACTGAAATGCTGTAAAGCAATAAATAAATAAAATAAAAAAACAGTGCGCCAAGAGAATAAAAAATTAAGGTATCTAAAAAAACAATTTTAAAAGATTGACTAATCTTGAAATAGAAAATGTATTAAATACCTGAATCAGGATATAAATAGTGTGACATGAACCAATCCGGAGCATACACAAATGTAAGGGTCTGGCACCAATTTCTGTAGCATGTAAATATAACTGAATGTAATGTGTGTTCAAACCAAAAACGCAATGATTGCAGCTTCCAAAAAAAGGAACCCGAGTCCTTGGTGGGATATAGGCTACAAAGAAAAATAAGGGAAGCGCAATCAATTAGCTAATGGTATGAGAACACCTTTAATAACTGGGATACGCACAATTAAAAAATGATCAATAAACAATGATGTACATAAATAAATAGTCGCTGTGGAAAAAAATGCACTAGGTAGTGCCAAATGATGCAGATTGCTGCTGGATGAGTGTCAGAGAACAAACACGGGAGCAGTGGGGACTCCTTGTGATGGTCACAGTCCTACGACCAACTCATAAGCACCGATGGAAAATAGGAAAGGGGAACGGATGTAAGGTATAGTACATGTATTGTGTGTATGTCTGTCTATGTGGTGAGTGTGGGGTGTCTAAGCATTCCTCTTCCTCCCCCCTCCCCATCCTATGAATAGTGTATGAGTGATTGATAATAATGACAATTGTTAGTAGGAAATACGTTATCTGATAGTAAACTACTAATAATAGGATTGTGTAATAAATTATATTACACAGCTGTTATTGGCTATCTCTGGAGTAAGAGGTGTGACAAGTCATACATTATGTCACATAGACCAAACATGTTAAGACCATATACAGATAACACGTAAAATAGGAAAAGCTGCAGAAGTAATATTTCCTTTATAACTTAAGAGAAAAAGTGTCTCAGCACAAAAAAAAACGTATTTCTAGTGCAAGTGTTAATAGTAATTGATCCTTCAATAAACTTTGACATACTGTGTTGCACTATTTTGTGTTTCTTCTCTTTTCACATATTCCACGAGAGCCGTGCTCCTGTTTTGTTCTTAATTCCTTTATAATTTAGCATAGAACATGTGGGTTAGATAGGATAGGAGAACACCAAAGAGACAAAAGGAATCCATCAGTATAGGACGTTTCCATCCGAAAAGGACGTAGTGATGAGTTGCATCTTTCAGAGCACATGTAAGAACGTGATTTGTATACCATATATCTGTGATATACTCATTTTTTTAATTGCCAAACTTCAGTGCTGAAATTTAAATCTGGGAAAAAGGTATGATGGTAAATGACTTTTTATAGGGTGTTACTTTATTATTAGTATAAGATGTGTGGCGGGGGGTTACTTTAACCCACAAAGTGGCAGAGGTTTGTGCCATCTCCATGACCACGGACCTTCTGGCTCTGATGGATCATGGGACCGCTCTTTAGAGCAATCACGTGATCCACTCCAGGTTCTGGTTGCCAGATCAAATGTGAAGGGGAGTATCAGTCGCAAAAAAAACCTAAACACCAAGCAAATGGCCATTATGTACAATGTACATCATAAGGGCCTCTGGGGTGGCATTTAGGGTACTGAAGAGGTAAATGTATGTATGGGGCGTGGGGGGCATTATTTGGTACATGTATTGGGGGTACTTTGTTGTATATATGGGGAGTGGGGGTTAATTTGCTGTATGTATGTAGTATGGGGGGGAAGTTACTTTGGAGTATGTATGCAGTATGGCATGGTTACTTTGGTGTATATATGGAGTGTGTGTGGTTAAATCTTTCAATGTATGGAGTGTGTCTGCCAATCCCTATGAACTTTGGGGTTTTGTGTATGGTGCATGTATATATTTGGAGTACATTTGCTTGTATGGTGCGTCCTTTAAGCGTGCATGTTTATATAGTATGTGTGTGGGCCCCTTATGCTAAGGGTTTGCGCTTGCCACCCACTTTAAAATTTGCTAACGTACCCCAGGCATTTGTCTATAAAGGTTTCATTCATTTCTAGATACAGCTCAACCCCATTATAACACAATCGGTTGCAACGCGAATCCGCTTATAACGCGATGCAAGCATGGCTCCCAATTTTCGTATTTATGAACACTTTACAACACGATTATTGGTATCTTCAATACTTTATTGTACAATGCATACAATTGAACATTATTTCTAACGTGATCCGCTTGTAACACGATGTGATTCTTTGGACCCCAAGCACAGTGTTATAAGGGGGTTGAGCTGTATGTTTTTACATGTCAACTTCTTGGAAAACTCAAGACCAATAAACACATGATAGTCTATACTTCTATCTTGTAATGACATTCTTTTAATGTAGAATTTATATCTGGCCTTTCATGGACTTAATGGCTCATTTTATTTTCTCCCAAAAGATCCAGAATCATTATATGTAATTTAATTCCTCTTTGTATAAATGTTTTCTGTTATTTCATTAACATTATGTTTTTCTTGTGATAGAAGAAACATTAGATTTGTGTGACTAGTTTATGGTCTACTTGCAATACTTGTCTGACCTGATAATACAATACTCTTCCTATATATGATGGCAACTATTATATGTTATTTTCTACAATGCAAGGTGTAAAAAAAATGGTGTGCAATAGGATGTATTTTAACCAATCTGGTGCTTCAGGGGTAAATGTCGTTACCGTTGTTTTAAAAATACAATATATTGTGTTTGACAGGTCAAGACACTTCCTGGGTCTATCCAGAGCTTCAAATAGGAGTTAATTGGTGGGTTATCACTTATGGCACACTAAAAATACCAGATGTGTATTATGGGGCTGGTGAGATAAGGGAAGTTCTTTTGCCAGAGATGGGGTTATAATATTACTCTCTTGATATCTTTATAAACAAGACCCTTTTAATGTTACCTTGAAAGCATTCTCTGAAGAATTCTGCAAGGTTCAGGGGGCGTAGCTAAAAAAGTATTCCACACGAGTGAATTAATTAAAAATCAGACTATCTGGTGATAACCTCGATTCTATAATATAACATTCAGAGATCTGCAATCGTTGCAAGGAGACGTATGCAGTGAGGCCAGATGCGTGAGGTCTAGAAGGTAGCCAGGGACAGATATCCATTTGTCACTCAAATATAAGAGCAAGTCAGTCATAATTAGTCTTGTTACATTCGTCAAAATCGCCTGAACTTATTGATATGATTCACGTGTGTCTAAGTATTAGAGACAGGAAGTTCCAAGTGTTTTTATGTATCTACAGTAGGTACCTTTTAAACGTCTTTTAGAGCAAGGTTTTTTCTAAGTCGTAAAACCATCAACCTAGCAGCTGATTTACGACAGACAGATTATGTTTTTCAGTGGGGAAAAAAGTTGTAAATAACTCTTAGTAAGCTATTATGAAAATCAGAATTCTACAGAGTTTTTACCAAAACACGTGCATTTTCATATTTCTACACCACTGACTTCTTTGGGGGGAAAACCTACAGTATGACATGGTAACTGTATAGGAATTTCTATTTTATGTTTTATCCTGTTATTTTAAGAAACTGCTCTGTATTTATTGTAACTGTATGTTCTTGTAATCTTCTTTCTGTAATCTAAAGCAATGTTTTTATATATATATATATATATATATATATATATATATATATATATATATATATATATATATATCTATATCTATATATGGGAACAGATTGAGAGGAGATATTGTTCATTTAAGGCACCTTTGCGAAGGTGAAAAGTGGGCCGTACGTAACAGGTGTGCCGTACATAACAGAAGGTAAGTGAAGATGAAAAGATCTCTTGAACCTTCCCACCTTATCTCCCAGAAAAACGATTTCACATATTGGCCAGTATTACTTAAACTGTGCTGGTACAGCGTATCGTAATTCTCCAAAAACTTTGCCCACCACCTCACTCCAGCAATGTACAATTCTTTACAATCATTTAGACCTCTATTAGCATAGAGTTTCTTCTTTACCATAATCTCTATCCATCTAGCCCAGAAACATCGCTGAGGAATCCTGTTAGAGCTTCTTTGAGGTGCAGTTCCATGCAGAATAAATGGATGTTAATGGCAGTAAAAGGTTTGATGAGGCATATCTTGACAGATGGATTAAAAAACTCAGACATGTATAAGTATTTGAAATCATGTTTGCAGAAAAGTACAATTTCTACATCAGAGCCTATGAGGGAAGATGTTAAATGAATAGTACAATATTACAATAGCCCAGAATAAGGGCAAAAATTGCAAAAATTGCATTTGCTTTGGTATGTATGTATATCTTTATTTATATAGCACTCACAGTGTACTTAGCACTTTACAAACACAATACATTACAGGGAATAAAAATACAATAAACACAACAAAGCCAGAAAGTTAGAAAGGAAATCCCAGAGAGATTACAGTCAAAGTGTTATGTTTGGAAAGTTACAGAGACAGCAGGTGAGGAAATACGTGCAGTAGATGACAGTGCTTGGCCACAATGGTTGGTGGGAGTGATTGAGTGTGGGGAACAATAGCCCAGGCTATTTGGATGCTTAATTTAAGATGTGAGTTTTAAGGTTTGTGTTAAAGGTGGGCAGAGAAGGTGCTTGGCATATACTGAACGTGAGGGGGTTCCACAGGTAAAGGGCAGTGAGCAAAAGGGGTGGAGGCGAGAGAGCAGTAGAAGTGAAAGGGGTGGAGATGAGACCATTATGCGTAGAGTGCAGGAGACGAGGCATAGCGAGATATAAAAGCTAATATGTAGGGTGGAGTAGATGAGTGGAGAACCTTTACGGTAAGGAGGAGAACTTTGCGGTTTAGCCGAAATTTTATGGGAAGGTAGGAGAGGGATTTAAAGAGGAGATGCAGGGGATACCGTTTTGGAAGAAAGTGGAATTATTCTAGCAGCCAAATTTTGGATTGATTGCAAGTGAGAAAGTTGTGAGGTAGGGAGGCCTCTTAGCAAAATGTTACAATAATCCAGACGTGAGAGGATAAGGGCATGCATTACAGCTTTAGCAGTAGATTCACAGAGGAAACAGGCATACTGAGTTTTTGGAACGATGTACTCACCGTAGAACGATGTACTCACCGTGGAACGATGTACTCACCGTGGAACGATGCAATAAATATATTGACCATATTGCGACTGTGTTGCCCAATGTGATCGCGCGTAATGGGCAAGCATCAGGAAGGTAGTATGGTATAGTACTGTACTGTAGTATTGTAAGTACAGTATGATACAGGTAAGTATAGCAAAGGAGGAAAAACGGAGCACGAGGTCCAAACTGGCATTGCCAGAAAAAAGTGCAAGGATGCGTTCCCAAAATAAAAAGCTTGTTTAATGAATCAGGAACAACAGACACACACCAACGCGTTTTGGACTATTACTAGTCCTTTATCTACAGGCGGAGGCACAGTTAACCCGTGGAATCCTGGATACCTGAGGACTTGCTGTTTATCGTGGATACCTATTCCCATGTGAGTCTTTCCAAGTTTACCACAATTGTTCTGGACTGTGTTTATTGAGACTGTTCCATTAAAATAGATGCTAATTGTACTGGTCACCGGCAGGTGCTTCACTATCAATACATCCTTACTACTGTGCTTTGTGGGATTATAGTGCCAGTATGCATCTTTTGGACATTCTTCTTGTACATCTATTATTGGGTTAATTCCATTCTACAATTTATTTTTTTGTAGTATTTTGCTGTATTTTTCTGAGCACCATACAAAGTTTTTTTCATTTTATGATACAGGTAAGTATGGCACAGATTTTTTTCTTTCCTAGTAGTCAGAGTATACAGTAGTTCCAAAATAGACTAGTTTGACTATACAGTATACAATGCCATAATACAGTATGCACCTAACTGCTCAAATGTTTTCTTTCCAGAGAGAGCAGCACCAGCCATCTGGTTACAAAGTATTTAACAGTAGTCAGAGTATACAGTAGTTCCAGTATAGATGAGTTTAACAGTACTACACAGCACACAATGCCATAATACAGTATGCACATAACTGCACTAATTTTTTGTTTTCTTGTCTTTTCAGAAAAAAAGAATGGACTGGGGGAGAGGGGGGGTATCATGTACAGTCTGTAAACTGTTTGTACAGTTAAGTGTACAGTATCTAAACTGCAGTCATGATGTACTGTACACAAAACCTCTCCTCTCTCAATGAACTGCTGTACCCAGAATGAGGAAGAAGATAAAGATGGAAAAAATTATATTACTATATATATATTATATTATGTATTATATATTATTAATTAATATTATTATCAATGTGCATTATTCATGATTATCCACCGGCCCTCAATTTCCATCTGACAGAAGAAATTAATAAAGACTGCATTATGTATTATTCATGATTATTTTTATATTTGTTTTTTTTTGTTCCTGATAAAATATAATAAATATTTATTTACATTCATGATAATCATAATCATTGACAACAACTCCCCCCCCCACCCCACACCAACAGTACACCAAAGAAAATGAAAGACTGACGAAACAACATGAATCAGTTAATGGTTTTTTTAACTCTCAATTTTCCAAAGCGTTACCGTAAACAAAGCCTCAAAAGGTTGGGAGGGGATTGGGTGAGTCATGCGCAGTAATCAGCTAGCTTGCATCTCAAAGAGGATTACACGCAGTGAGGTGACGCTCGGCTAGGGACGGATTAAAAACACAATGACAAGCTTCAGAAAATTAATGACTCTGTAGAGGTGTCTGTCGATAAGAGTTTCAAATCCTTGAGTGAGTCTTGTGTGTGTGTGTGGGGGAGGGGGGTACAGGGTACAGCTGTATGAAGGATTACAGTAGCTGGGCAGCAGTTAAAAGAAATGACATAATTTCAAAAGGCAGGTCATCATAATAATTTGATCCCTACACCCCCAAATACAGTACATAAAAAGCATACAAATCAACCCTGTGCAGTCAAACGCTACAGCACAGATTGAATATCATAATATCAAGATGGTTTTTGCAGGCTTGTTGAGAAAATAAAAATAAAAAATGAGGAGAAAAAAAAATCTTTTTTTTTTTGGTCACTCACTCAAGCAAGCAGTGGTGAAGTTACAGGCGCATGAGCAGTAATCATCAGCTGTCAAGCAGGAATGTGATTGAAACCAGAAAGACACACATTCAAAGGAATGGTGTGGGAGAGGTGTACTGCACTGTAGAGAAGATAAGAAGTTGGAATACCCTGCAGTGCAGTAAATTATCCTGTGTGTGTACGGGGGCGAGCGAGGGGACATACAGCACTGCAAATGCATGTATACAGTAAATATGCAAATTTACAATTACTGCGCGCGCACACGCAGACTGTGTACTGACGTACGTTGAACTGCTAAAGTATTAGACTTCCAAGACAACAGCTCGCGAACGCCCCCCTGAGTTTTAGACGGTATTGCAGTATTGCAGACAGCGAGAATAAAATGCTAATATCACAACCGCAAAAATAACGCAAATCACTCCGGACCAAAAAAAAAACGCATCTGCCCGCGATTATCAGAGCGCCGCGGATCCGGCCGCATTAGGATAAAGGCGGCCGCCTCTGTATCTCATGTGTGTCTCACTCATGTATGCACTACATCAGGCTAGGCTAACTCTCTCTCTCTGTATGCGGTACACACTATCCTCCAGTATGTGCTCTGTGGTAAGCAGTCTGGTTACTGGCTAGAGTACTCTGGCTTCTTCCATGCAGTACTTGGGCATCACCTACTTTTGGCTACACCTAGCGCAGACCGTCCCAGGAGTTCCTGATCCGCGTTAACCAGGCTACCCCCTAAGGCATCCTACGACTAGCTGCCTCAAGGTGATTAGGACAGCAATAGCCCTGTCTCCAGACCTACTTAACTCCATTTAGGGCCATAGGGTGTGCTTTGCATGCAGACATCCCAACCCTGACAACCCCTAGGCTCCCTTCCATGCCACAGCACTTCCTGGCAGCATACATTCCCTGTTTCCTAGTCAGCCTAGCAAAAGCCTGTCCTGATGATCTCAGCAGCGCCTCCAAAAATGTAACGGTTCGACCCCTACCCAATCTCATATCGGCCCCTAGGTGTGGAAACTGCCCACCCCGTTACATGTCTGTGTTGTGTGGCGCACTTGTTGGCTCACAGGACTCCTGAGTCTCCCGCTCGTTGGTAGTGGGGATTTCACCATGACAGGCATATGAGGTAGTGCTGAGTTCTACTCACAGTTGGTACAGCGCCTCCATCCCTTCCAGATCCCCACGATAGCAGGGAGGAGTCTCTGGAAGAGAACTCCTGTGTGCATCTTCTTCCTGATTAACTCCAGTCACAGGCAAGAAGGGTCTTTGAATCAAGGGCATCTTTATTGTCATCTTGCATGGCAGACTGCCCATCATAGCGGCCAGTACTTAGCCGCACATCATATAGCTGCACACCTCATGGAAGTTCTCTCCTGACACTGTAATAGAGACAGGAATATTTCTGCAACCTCTCCCCTAAGGGAGGGCCACCAGCTGTGCCAGAGCCCTGGACACAGTGTGGGGTCAGCATGTCACTCTGTCACTACTGACACTTGAACTTCATAGACTTGATTCCAGACAGAGCAGACTTGAACTCCTAACTTTAGGAAGTGATGCATAATATATAGCTTCCAGAAGACCCACCCCTGTGTCACTAATAGTGGACACAGAGCATGCTGTCACTTCCTTTGCTATACATTACACATCACAAGGGGGTGAGGCCAATCCTCATGATAACTTCTGGCAAACCTGCCCTCTTAACATTAATTACTGCACAGAATGAGAGAGGTATATAGACCCAAAATTACACAGGGCTACACATATATATATATATATATATATATATATATATATATATATATATATATATATATATATATATATATATATATATATATATATCATATATATATATATATATATATATATATATATATATATATATATATATATATATATATATATATATATATATATATATATATATATATATATAATAACTTTATTTATTTAGCGCTTTTCTCCCAATTGGACTCAAAGCACTTCACAGTTACAAAAAGGGAAAAAGAAAAAACATTAAGGTTATAAAAAAAGACCAAACACAAGGAAAGATACAATACAGGATGGTACTGTACCTATTAAATACCAGACAGGTTAGGGTTCATTAATTAAATGACTGGGTAGACAGCCTGTTTTAATAGGTTTCCAAAGAGGGGGCCTCCGAACTGTACATGGCAGACTGTTACAGAGAGTGGGAGCAGCATGGCTAAATGCTCGGTCCCCAAACAAAGTCAAGGAGATTCTGAGAACTGTTATTAGTCCTTCAGCTGCAGATCGAAGTGAGCAATTTGGTGTGTAGGGAACTACTTTTCCAAGTCATTTCAAGTCAATCTTGAAATAAATTCACCCTTTTACATGCAGCCAGTGCAGAGAATGGAGAACAGGTGTCGTCATGTGGCAAGATTGGGTCTGGTTAGTTAACAACTTGGTTGCAGGTGCAGGCGACAAAGTTCTTTTCCCCAAATATATACAGTAAATTCAACATTTAAAGGTGTATTTTACCTTCATTAATTTATGTATTATAGCTGGTTATAGTGTCCTATGTTTTTTTTTTTTAGTATATATTTTTTAGTGTGTGTGTGTGTGTGTGTGTGTGTGTGTGTGTGTGTGTGTGTGTCGTGTGTGTGTGCTGTGTGTGTGTGTGTGTGTGTGTGTGTGTGTGTGTGTTTGTTTGTGTGTTGTGATATCAACTGAACTGACTAAGTAGGATTGGATCATTAATATAGTATGGGGATTTGGGGTAGATCCACAAAATCGATAATTTTTGCGCTAATAACGTTCGTTTCCGAAATTTGGAACATACGTTATTTTTCTTTATTTTAACGGATCTTATCCTCAAAGCTAATAAGATGCAAAACTAACATCCGTTCAGAAAAGTAGCAGTGCAATTAAAGGTGATTTGCATGTCTCGGTCAAACTTTAACGTGCATTATTAAAGCATGCGACAAAGACGCATTACTCATGTGCGTTACCAAAAGCTAATGCAAATCCTATAATAATATTGAGAAATGTCAAATTTTTACACTTCTTAACTTTTTCCATTATTTCTAGTGTCCTTTGTTCATTTATTATAATTGTACATTGATAAAAAAATGTAATAATACTATGAATTATTATTTACTAGCTGAGAGACCCGGCGTTGCCCGGGATGTAATGTTCCCGTTCCTCTCTCTCCTCCCCCCTCTCTCTGTTTGTCCCCCATTCACATCAATCCAGTCCCCCCCCTCCCTCCCTCCTTTACAGCTTCATGTAGCGTGTGTGCGTCAGTCACTGTGTGTTTGCTCGCGCGTCAGTGAGTCTGAGGCAGAAACACAAACACACACAGACTGACTGACGCACACACAGTCAGTGTGTGCCTCAGTCAGTGTGTGCGTGCGTCAGTCAGGCTTTGTGTGCGCGTCAGTCAGTGTGTGCGTGCGTGCAGCAGTCAGTCAGTGTGTGTGCGCGGGGCGTCAAAGGCAGGGGGGGGCGTCAAAGGCAGGGGGGGGCGTCAAAGGGAGGGGGGGGCGTCAAAGGGAGGGGGGGGCGTCAAAGGGAGGGGGGGCGTCAAAGGGAGGGGGGGAGCGTCAAAGGGAGGGGGGGGCGTCAAAGGGAGGGGGGGGCGTCAAAGGGAGGGGGGGGGCGTCAAAGGGAGGGGGGGGGGCGTCAAAGGGAGGGGGGGGGCGTCAAAGGGAGGGGGGGGGCGTCAAAGGGAGGGGGGGGGCGTCAAAGGGAGGGGGGGGGCGTCAAAGGGAGGGGGGGGCGTCAAAGGGAGGGGGGGGCGTCAAAGGGAGGGGGGGGGCGTCAAAGGGAGGGGGGGGCGTCAAAGGGAGGGGGGGGCGTCAAAGGGAGGGGGGGGCGTCAAAAGGAGGGGGGGGCGTCAAAGGGAGGGGGGGGCGTCAAAGGGAGGGGGGGGGGCGTCAAAGGGAGGGGGGGGCGTCAAAGGGAGGGGGGGGCGTCAAAGGGAGGGGGGGCGTCAAAGGGAGGGGGGGGCGTCAAAGGGAGGGGGGGGGCGTCAAAGGGAGGGGGGGGCGTCAAAGGGAGGGGGGGGGGCGTCAAAGGGAGGGGGGGGCGTCAAAGGGAGGGGGGGGGCGTCAAAGGGAGAGGGGGGGCGTCAAAGGGAGAGGGGGGGGCGTCAAAGGGAGAGGGGGGGGCGTCAAAGGGAGAGGGGGGGGCGTCAAAGGGAGAGGGGGGGCGTCAAAGGGAGAGGGGGGGGCGTCAAAGGGAGGGGGGGGGGCATCAAAGGGAGGGGGGGGGCGTCAAAGGGAGGGGGGGGGCGTCAAAGGGAGGGGGGGGGGCGTCAAAGGGAGGGGGGGGCGTCAAAGGGAGGGGGGGCGTCAAAGGGAGGGGGGGGCGTCAAAGGGAGGGGGGGGCGTCAAAGGGAGGGGGGGGTGTCAAAGGGAGGGGGGGGGGCGCCTCAAAGGCATGGATTCCTCCCCCTGCATTTCCTGCAGTGGACAGGAGGGGGGGGGCAGTGGACAGGAGGGGGGGGGGCAGTGGACAGGAGGGGGGGGGCAGTGGACAGGAGGGGGGGGCAGTGGACAGGAGGGGGGGGCAGTGGACAGGAGGGGGGGGGCAGTGGACAGGAGGGGGGGGGCAGTGGACAGGAGGGGGGGGGCAGTGGACAGGAGGGGGGGGGCAGTGGACAGGAGGGGGGGGGGCAGTGGACAGGAGGGGGGGCAGTGGACAGGAGGGGGGGGGCAGTGGACAGGAGGGGGGGGCAGTGGACAGGAGGGGGGGGGCAGTGGACAGGAGGGAGGGGGCAGTGGACAGGAGGGGGGGGCAGTGGACAGGAGGGGGGGCAGTGGACAGGAGGGGGGGCAGTGGACAGGAGGGGGGGGCAGTGGACAGGAGGGGGGGGCAGTGGACAGGAGGGGGGGGGCAGTGGACAGGAGGGGGGGCAGTGGACAGGAGGGGGGGGGCAGTGGACAGGAGGGGGGGGGCAGTGGACAGGAGGGGGGACAGGAGGGGGGACGCAGTGGACAGGAGGGGGACGCAGTGGACAGGAGGGGGGGCAGTGGACAGGAGGGGGGGGCAGTGGATAGGAGGGGGGGGCAGTGGATAGGAGGGGGGGGCAGTGGACAGTGACACACACACACACACACACACACACACACACACACACACACACCTCAGTTGATGCGCCCTTTCTCAGTTCCGTTTGGCGCCGGAGGTGGGGAGCGACACCTACCTGTACTTCCGGGCGCCGCCACCGTCTGACTCGGCGCCGCGAGGGAGGAAGGGGGTCCGCCATCTTACGCGCCGCGTGCGCCATCTTACGCGCCGCGTGGCAGCTGCGGGAAGCGAGGTGATTTGGAGCGGGGAGGGGGGAGAGGTGATTTGGAGCGGGGAGAGGTGATTTGGAGCGGGGAGAGGTGATTTGGAGCGGGGAGAGGTGATTTGGAGCGGGGAGAGGTGATTTGGAGCGGGGAGAGGTGATGCCGCTGGGGAGGGGGAAGAGGTGATGCCGCTGGGGAGGGGGAAGAGGTGATGCCGCTGGGGAGGGGGAAGAGGTGATGCCGCTGGGGAGGGGGAAGAGGTGATGCCGCTGGGGAGGGGGAAGAGGTGATGCCGCTGGGGAGGAGGAAGAGGTGATGCCGCTGGGGAGGGGGAAGAGGTGATGCCGCTGGGGAGGGGGAAAAGGTGATTTGGAGAGGGGAGAGAGGTGTGTGTGTGTGTGTGTGTGTGTGTGTGTGTGTTATTTATTTTTTTGGACCTTTGGCCCGTCACTCCGCCTCAGGCCAATGAGAGGTGTGGGGGGCGGGCCAAGGGGGTGGTGTGAGTGTGTGAGGCCAATGAGAGGTGTGCGGGGGCGGGCGGGCCAAGGGACCAATGAGATTGCCGCTAGGGACACCGGACATCCAGCAGGCAGGCATGCATGCATGCAGGCAGGCAAACATACAGTGCTTTCACTAATATAGTATAAGATTTGGTATGTATGGAACGTTACAAGGGCCCTTTAAGTGTTAAAAGTTCTGTTATGTACAGGTGTTCTAAAGGGAAGGAGCGGCTCAGTGAGTAAAGGCACTGACTGGCACTGAGTTTGAAGCAGGTTCAATTCCTGGTGTTGGCTCCTTGTGACCTTGTGCAAGTCACTTTATCTCCCTGTGCCTCAGGCACCAAAAACATAGATTGTAAGCTCCACAGGGCAGGGGCCTGCAAAATGTCTTTGTAAAGAGCTACATAAAACTAGCAGCACTATACAAGAACATATTATTATTATTGTTATGTGTGGGTACTTCTCTCAATACCAAGACAATAGCTCTAAATAAGGTTCCTATAAGTTGCTCAGTAATGTATTCTTTGTGTTACATCAGATACATGCAAGCAATTAAAACAGGGATCTGTTCCAGTGTATCCTCATTGTTTGCACCCTGCGGTGTTTTTCCATCCGTTTCAAAGGATCCACGCATAGTATCTTCTGAACATTTTCTTGTGCTTTTGTTTTTATTCTTTTCTTCAGAAAAAAAATAAACAAGGGCAGCTTTAGAACTGTAGGTTATACTATCTGTCAACAACAACACAACTTTTCATTTTAAAACCCTCATAGAATTAAATCCATTTCCCCCGCCCCCCTCATATTTTATTGTCTTTTTTTCCAGTGGTAAATGGTAATTAGAGTCAATAATCTTTTGCTGAGAGAGCACCTTGTCCTCACAGTGTTTATATCACCATCAAAGATCTGCCTTTAGGCCCTGGTGTGTTAATAATTTAAGGTGTGCACAGCCTAGTTATAGCAGGAAGCCTAGTTATTGAGTTTGTAAACCAGCTGATGATTTATGGGAACACCTTGCATGAGTCATGCTCATTAAATAAAATACTTCAGTTTAATAAGGAACATGGGGTAAACAGCTCTTCTCATTACAGAGTGAGCGGGCAATTGAAAATTGTTGCGTTTTGTCACCATTTGTGCCATTTTTGTTTTGTCTTAATTGTGCTGGCGGGACGTGTGTGTGTTTCCCTCTTTCTTACTCTCAAAGCTGGAAGTGTTTAAGATTTCCCGTCTTTCCCACACGGCCATATCATAACTTACAGCCTTCAGATGCTAAAAACGTTGAAATCTCCTTTAAGCAGAGCAGCTAAGTGAGAAAACAGAACATTTCCTGAAATAACTGCACAGACAAAAATACTAAGCTGTTCTCTATGCTCTACATGTCAAAGCATTTCACATATTTAGCTTGTAAATTCTTTTGGTTTTGCTACAGTATAGCATGAAGCTCTTGGTAAAATGATGAGTCAAAAACCATTTAGCAATGTGAACACCATGTCATAGTACGGTATAGTGTTGAGCCACATTGTGCCCTCTAATCATTTCAATGCTGGCTCACAAAATCCTAACCAAGTGTGTAGTACAGTCAGTGTTGCTTGTCGTTAGAATAAATAGACATTATTTTATATAGTAGTAAGTGTAGCCCCTTTTCCCCCATGTCTGGGGTGACTACATGCGGTGCTTTACCTGATGACTCACAGGAGGCCTGATCCTCCGCTGCAGGGAGTACTTAACGCTGCAGGGTGTACTTAACGTATATGCTAACAGCGCCTCCCTAACAACACCTCCACTTGAGAAGGATCCTCATACAGCGGGATAGCCCCTCCCAAGACAATATACCCAGTAATACACACCATGAGTATGGTATAACAATACTTACTGGACGTGTACTTTTAACGCAGAGAATGCAATACAACACACACCATACATATATGTACATCGACCCGCAAAGTATCTCCAGAGTACTTGGGTGCAGGGGCACCAGTGTCCCGGTGTCCAGCCCACAATTGTCACTCTCACCCCAAGTGTGTGTGACAGCGCTGCCCACAGTATGTATGGCCGTTGGTGCACTTTGTTGGGATGTGATACTTACCAGGTGCTCCGGCACCTGGTCCCATGCTGTTGCCGTCAGCTACGGCGTCCTCCTTTATGTGGGGTGGACTCCCGCTGGAATGTCCCACCGTGAAGAGAGTATCTGTATCTCACAGTGGTGGTCTGTTACCAGACCGCAGGCCGCAAATACTGCGTGGCGTCTTGCTGTATCCCTGGCACTATGCAACTACAGGGGCAATGTCCCTAGCTGATGGCCTGTCCCTGTAGCACCCACAAGCTTATAGGGTCTACCAGGGGCCTAAGGAGGGTGGGAGGGGGGCAAGCTACAGACGAGCCATGATTATTCTAAAACTTGCCTTAAACTAGCCAGGTACATGCTGGGTACATGCTGCAACATTTCAGTGACATTTCTGCAAAGACGAATGGCCCATCGGATTAATACAGCAGGGGTCCCTGGCAGTCCCATTCAGTTTGAATGGGACTGCCAGGAACCCCCGCTGTTAATCTGATGGGCCATTAGACTCTGCAGAAATGTCACTGAAATGTTGCAGCATGGACCCTGCATATACCCAGCATGTACCTGGATTTTGTTGGTGATTGCCACTGGTTTGTTTTAGAATAACCGTCGGCACTACAGTAGGCCTAGTATAGGGAAGCACAGCTCCCTGGATACTACCTGTTCATTCTCTGCTTCCCTTCCGACTGAGTGTTTGACTCCAGCACGCCAAAATGCGTCCAACTGTGAGCAGGGGATGCTGCAGCCTTATTGGCTGTTTTGCGTCATGTGATCCGCAGCCCCAGGGGCTGCTGAGAATTGTAGTTCCCCTGTGGAGCTAGTCTATAATGGCCGCCGCTCTTTGGAAGCTACTCTACAAGCGCGCACATCTGTAATGGCCACCACACTTTGGTGCATCTCGTCGTAGCACATGCGCCAACCCCAACATGGCGGCCCCTGCTAGTCGGTTGCGCCGCGGAGCCTCCGGAGCACCAGAGCGCTCCCTACACTGCCCGCACTCCTCTCTGCAGCCTCTCTGATATCCGCAGCTTATCGGGGGTAAGAGAGACAAATGGGGAACCAAGGGGGACCCACGCTATATAAGCCTGTTCATATTTGGCTTCTTTATTTGTAATGGTCTTTGTGATGCAAGCATCACTTCTTAAAACAGCTCAAACATTACACCAATAAACTATGAAGTTGTACAGAGTTGGCATTTAAAAAAAAATCTTTTTAAAATGTTATATTTTTGCAGACATTTGTGTTATAATCAGATGTGGTATCAAAGTCCCACAAATGCAAAACAGAGACCATTTAGGTAAGAAAAACAGCACAAGGGGAGGAGACAAGCAAAGTAGCATTTTAGAAATTCATGCAGTTACTGGATTTATTGCACCAACATTTCAGACCTGATGATAATCTGGACTCTTGAAAAAGGTCTTTGAAAAATGGTACAGATTATCAGGGCTGAAATGTTAGTGCAATAAATCCAGTTGCTGCATGAATATCTGAAGTGCTGCTCTTCAGATACAGACCTAGGCCACGGTAGTGAGTTATTATCACCTATCTTTGTTTTTAAATGCTAGTGCATGTTATGCAAGATATGGTTGTAGCCCAACACCAATTTTCATAAATAAAAAAATATGATGTTTTCTAAAAGGTGCTTTCTTTGTCTAATGTTGTTCTTTTTCGCACCAGTTAATGTCAGATTTTTTACTTACTTTTTCAGCTTAGTAGTATGTTAACAAAAATAACCAACAAATATGTTATAAAGGCAACATTTTGCAATGTGTTTCAATCAGTAAAATATGTATCCTATTTTATATGTAGCCCCTCCCCCAACCCCTTTTGGGAATACTATTTCAGTTAAGAGGTTAATGGATTTAATGGCTCACTCAGGTTACTCTCTCCACATCATGTGATGTAGGAGGACTATGCACAAAGGATAGCCATTCCCTTAAATGTCTTGTTAACAGTGATGTCATTAAAGTGAGAAAGAAGGGTATACATAGATTCACCCAATGTTCTAGAAACAGGTTATTCAGAGTTCAGACTGGGGCCTCACTGTGAGTCCTGTAAATAGGTTTGTGTATATATATATATATATATATATATATATATATATATATATATATATATTAGAAAAAGAAAAGAGAAAAAGCGCCCGATCCTTGTGTAAAATCAGATGAACATTTTAATAAATCACGGACAAGACAAATGCAAACACTTACAATTTGTCTGATAAAAACAGGCATTTTATGGGACCTGCCCATGCACCAAATGAAGACTCCACGGTCACCTCCGCTCTGCAATCTCCAGAAAGGTTCTGTATCCAGTGTTTGAGAACGCCATTTGCTCCAGGATGGATAATGTCCACTTGTATGGAGTTTCTCAGCAGCGTGCGTCCGCCATTGCTCACCCGCATGTGATACTGGAATCCGGAAGGACTTTACTTACGTCTCCACGATCTCTCTCTGGTGCCAAGGCAGGTCAGCCACCGTAGTTCCAATGTTAACTGTCCCTACGCGTTTCTTCCGCCTTTGCGGATTTCATCAGGGGATGGACACCAATGGGGCTGTCTGATGTTAAATAGTCCCTCATATCAATAAACATTATGTGACTCACAGGTGTGTTCAATTCAATAGGTGTCATTAAATCAAGTTGATATCTGGTGCAATAAAGTTGCGAACTATAATATATTTAGACATAACAGAATTTTGAACATTAGTGCATTTAATTACAGCAAACGAGGATACTGCTGCAGATAGAGTAATTACACAGTTTATATACAAATTACATACTAACATGAAAAGGATATGAAAATAATATAAAAATAAAACTCATTCCAGCGTTTGTGCAATACAGAATAGAAATAAAAAATGAAATTAAATTGGTTATCAAAATAATAATATTAATAAAAATGAGTGACATATAACATGTGCTAATCATCTTTGGAACATGAACAAATTGATTATCATGTAATATATACACATCCTAACTATAACTAATGATATGAAATTAATATCTTTAGTTGTATAAATCACATATACCTAATGAATCTAAATAACGTGATGATACCTAAAAAAACAATAATTAATTAAATACATAGTGCTTTATATAATATATAATTAATAATAAAAAAAATTTTTAACATAATTAAGCTTGAAAAAGAGAGAAACATTTAATGTGTCTCTCCATATGTAAACTAGAAAGAAGCGATGAAACAGTGGTTAATGATTGCAAGAGACAAGCCAAAGGTTCCCAGTCGGTGCGATTGTGGGACCCTTGGTCAGCACTGTATCACAAACACACAATATTTGTTTTTGACACAATTACATTTATTTATTATTGTCATTTAATCTCAATATAACAATCACAATCACAATTATAGTTCACAAATTAATGTATAAATTAAGTTCACTTTCACAACAAGTCACAAAGAACACATTTATTTTACATTCACTTCTAATAATAATTTAAATTAAGAGATTGTAACTCACTTGGATTGCTGCCTCTTAGCTTGCTAGTAATTCTTATCTTGAATTTGATTTAGAGCTCCGCTTCTTTCCCCTATTACTAAATATCTATTAGATGTACATAAATATTTAGAAATATATATCTATCCCTCACACAGTTCAGAAATCACACCTGGAATTAGCACCAATATTAGTCGTCATTTATATATTCAAACAAATATATTGGGATTGGTTTTAATCTATGTCCCCTTTTTTCCTCATGCTAGAATATACATGATTATATCTTGCCCCTAATTATACTCATATTGATCATTTCTCTATATCGATATTGAATAATCAAATATTATTTAGGATCATTTGTATTTTGACCAATTAGGTCTCTAAATACCCAAATCTGGGTTATATTTGATATATAAATCTATAGCCACTTAGAATTTTTTGGCTTGTCTCTTGCAATCATTAACCACTGTTTCATCTCTTCTTTCTAGTTTACATATGGAGAGACACATTAAATGTTTCTCTCTTTTTCAAGCTTAATTATGTTAAAAAAAAAATTTATTATTAATTATATATTATATAAAGCACTATGTATTTAATTAATTATTGTTTTTTAGGTATCATCACGTTATTTAGATTCATTAGGTATATGTGATTTATACAACTAAAGATATTAATTTCATATCATTAGTTATAGTTAGGATGTGTATATATTACATGATAATCAATTTGTTCATGTTCCAAAGATGATTAGCACATGTTATATGTCACTCATTTTTATTAATATTATTATTTTGATAACCAATTTAATTTCATTTTTTATTTCTATTCTGTATTGCACAAACGCTGGAATGAGTTTTATGTTTATATTATTTTCATATCCTTTTCATGTTAGTATGTAATTTGTATATAAACTGTGTAATTACTCTATCTGCAGCAGTATCCTCGTTTGCTGTAATTAAATGCACTAATGTTCAAAATTCTGTTATGTCTAAATATATTATAGTTCGCAACTTTATTGCACCAGATATCAACTTGATTTAATGACACCTATTGAATTGAACACACCTGTGAGTCACATAATGTTTATTGATATGAGGGACTATTTAACATCAGACAGCCCCATTGGTGTCCATCCCCTGATGAAATCCGCAAAGGCGGAAGAAAAGCGTAGGGACAGTTAACATTGGAACTACGGTGGCTGACCTGCCTTGGCACCAGAGAGAGATCGTGGAGACGTAAGTAAAGTCCTTCCGGATTCCAGTATCACATGCGGGTGAGCAATGGCGGACGCACGCTGCTGAGAAACTCCATACAAGTGGACATTATCCATCCTGGAGCAAACGGCGTTCTCAAACAATGGATACAGAACCTTTCTGTAGATTGCAGAGCGGAGGTGACCGTGGAGTCTTCATTTGGTGCATGGGCAGGTCCCATAAAATGCCTGTTTTTATCAGACAAATTGTAAGTGTGCATTTGTCTTGACCGTGATTTATTAAAATGTTCATCTGATTTTACACAAGGATCGGGCGCTTTTTCTCTTTTCTTTTTCTAATAGGTTCTATGGGAACTTGGTGAGCCCAAGAAGAAGCAGCCTGGACCTTTGTTTTATGCATTCATGGACTTCATTTGGACATAAGTATTTTTTATAGTTCATTTTTGGATTTTTTAATATATACATTTTGTATTTATTATTTAGTTATTTATTGCAATATCTTTTTTTACATTTTTGCACATTTTTTACTTTTTGGTTTGGTTTTTTATGATTTTTCATAAAAAAATTTTGTAACATATAGTTTTTTCTTATTTAGGCTAGCACTGGTTGTTTCATGTAACACTCATAATCAATATTGGTATTTGGTGCAACATTTTGCCACACGTCACCAGCACGGCAGCAATTTGGGTGTGCTGGAAAAAGTGCGCTGTCTTTAAAACTGTTCCTTTATATATATATATTAGTTTATTAAGATGTGTCCTGTCACCCTTTGTTGTTTTCAGTTAAGAAACATGCCCCTTAAGTAAGCGCCAGTAGTATGGGTCCGAGATTGTTCTCACTATTGCTTTTAGTAAGGAGTTTTCAGTGTTAATAACTCAGGACGCGTTTGGATCGGCCCAACCGGAAGGTCCCTAGTGCAATCCTGATCAGATGAGTATGGAAGAAGTATGCTATACATAGTAACAGGTTTCTAATTTGGCAGCCAAAAGTGTATTCCAGAGCAGTCCATCATGGGGTATCACTAACTCTATGCAACAGACTGCAAGGTTAACCCTTAATGTTGGTAGCAAGCCCACATAAGTCCAGTACCTCCCTAGCATAGTAGTTAGAGCTACAAGGGGATGAAGTCCTACATATTATTAATTGCCATGAGTTATCAGACAAGTGTGAAATA
The DNA here is from genome assembly GCF_040206685.1 of Ascaphus truei. NCBI lineage: Eukaryota > Metazoa > Chordata > Amphibia > Anura > Ascaphidae > Ascaphus > Ascaphus truei. The sequence continues at coordinate 190,541,420 of NC_134484.1, read as the reverse complement.
TGTCAATGTCTGTGAAGCATTAATGACAAATGTCCAATAAAGTAGAGGCGATTCACTAAGCAGTGAGCTTTTGCGAGCGAGTATGAAATTTTGACTCGCACATAAAGTGAAACCAAAACGGAAGATTCACTAAGAAGTGAAGCCCATTTTGGTACATGCGATCAAAAACATGCCCGATCGTGGGACCTGTTTTTTTTCCCCCTGCTATCGGGCTGTGAATTCTACAGCATAATAGCTGATAGCAAAAAAAGCAGCCTATAACAGCTGCATGGAGATGCTGTGTCTCAATGCATGGCTCTTACAGACGATCGTACAGTACAAATATTCATTTTAATACTAGTGTACATATGCAGGGGGTCTCCTGAGCTGAACCGCATTGGTTTTAACCTCGGGGACACCCTACTTCATGAGATACAGGCCCCGTTATGGGGTGCTGGTATCCCCTGTGCTTTTTAATCTCCCCAGTCATGTGACCGGGGTATTTAAACCTTGCAATATATGATACCCACCCACCCCTTGTGCCCCCAACAACCCCTATACCCCCCTAACATAATATATATTTTTTAAGCATAGGAATGTTACTATAGGCCAGCGGGGCCCCTTGGGTGGTCCCCGCAGGTTTCCGGGGGTCCCCGCTGGCCTGCTTGCTAATCCTGTGCACACAAAAAAACATCTCTGCCCCCATAACAGATACAGTACCGTAATGGTCAAAATTACTATTATCCAGATATGGATAATAGTGCATTTGCCCATTTAAACTACAATTTTAACAAGCAGAAATAGCCCTGCCAGGCTGACACGATGAAGGCCGTCCTCATCACCATCCACGTCCTCCGTTGCCACAAACAATTCAATCAAAAATACAATCTAATGTCTCCTTAACCCCTTAATCACCTTAGTGGTTAATAACTGCTATAGTAATTAAGGGGTTAACCCACCCTACTCCACTACCAAGGCCGAACCACCCTCCCCGGGCAACTACCACCACCCTCCACCCATTCATTGGCACAGTGGGTACATCATGCCCATATAATATGGGCCTGAGTTACCAGTACAGCAAAAAATGGTGAATTAAACAAGAAACAGGCCCAAAATAAAACACATTACATAGCCAACTGAACACATAACAAATGTCAATAAAAACTATTGATTGGCACAGTGGGTACATCATGCCCATATAATATGGGCATGATTTAACACTATGCAAGTTAATGGTCAATCTTACAAAACCCACAAACAATATCCAATGTAATCCTAACAATCACCAAATAAAAAACAATAAGCAAGTAAACACAACAACATTACCACCATTCAATTAACCAAGTACCAGTTAAACACCAGAATTAACAATTAAAAACATCAAAACAAAACCATCAATAAATAAAAGAAAGTTCCAAATAAACACCATCAGTCAAATTAAAATTAGCCCAAATAATCCACCATTAAAAATCAAACACCAAAGACACCCCTGAAATAATCCATAGAAAACCCACCAAAACATGTTTCGTGAAACGTCACTTCCTCAGGGATACCCCTGAGGAAGTGACGTTTCACGAATCATGAAGGGTCAGAGGTCACAGCTTCAAGAGGAAGTGTTTGTACAGCAGCTGAAGCACTTGTGTATCCAGCATCCAGGAGAAGCCCCTCACCCAAGCATGTGCCTTCACAGAACACACAAACAGCATTGGGACGGAGCTGCAGATGGCTGTGCTGTGGAGGAGAATAGTAGCTGCCTTGCTAAAGATTTGGACACACATGCAAGCTTTAACTTGCCCTGTTGTAAGTAGGATTCTTGTTTTAACCACCAGATCGCCTTCAACAGAGAACCTTCTTCTTTTTGTGGATATTTTGGGTCCATTTTATATTTTAATACATTCGTTTAAATTGTGTTTACAGCCTTGTGTTTGTACTGTTACGGCCCCTTTTATTCTCCAACATCTCCGATTTTATTTGGGTATTTTTTCCGAATGCCACACACTACACCGCGTTCATGCCGCATTCATGCCGAGACAGCGCTAATACAATGCATTAGGATAAAGGCGGCCGCGACTAAACATACCGGAACATACCGCATCAAATACTGCATCTCCCCGCGGTTTTCAGAGTTGCGCCGATACGGCCGCACGATGATAAAGGCGGCCGCCATTGTATGTTAAATGTGTTTTGTTTGCTGTCTTTTGTCAGTCAGTGTTGTTCATTAGTGTTATATGTTAGTTTGTCCTATATTTACAGCAGTATACTGTAACACCTAGCTCACCACAAACGAAGCGCGACAGCGATGCTGAGGTAGGGAATTGGTTAACGCTGACCAACAGCCACACAGGCGCGCCCATGTTGTAGAGTAGTCGTGCAAGCTAGGTCGGGATTATAGATTGGAGAATAGTATTAAGTACTTGCCAGGTCAGGAGTGGAGAGTTGCGGATCGTCACGGTACGTAGCCAAGTTCGGGATTGGAGAGTAGCGGGTTGTCGGGGTAGGTAGCCAGGTTCAGGATAGGAGAGTATCGATCATTGGAGTACTTAACCAAGGTCAGGACTGGAGACAGGAGAATGGTCATTCGTAGCCGGATCAGGAGAGGAGAGGTGCGGAGTCCAAGAGATAAGCAGGGTCAGGCAACATGAGGTTAACCGGCAAGGCAAGGCAAGGTCACAAGAACTGGAATGCAGCAAGGCACGGCGTCACACTAGACTATGCTCACCAATGAGAGTATGCAGCAGGAAGGTATATAAAGGAAGGGTCTCCAATAGCCAGCCAGGTGGAACCAGGAAGTAGACTCCAATAGGCTGCTGGTGCAAAGAGGTGTGCCCTATGATGCAGCCTAATCAGGGATGGGGAATGATCCGATTGCACGTCGACCAGTGCCTGTCACGGAGGTCAGGGGGCGGAGCCTGAAATGCCCGTCACTCCCACGCCGGTGCTGTCTACCATTAGAGCGGATGGGGCCGGAACCGATCGCGCGCCGACCCGCGCGGGTCATGGAGGACAGGGGCGGGGCCTGAGACACGCGTCACTCCCAAGCCTATCCTGTCTATCATTAGAGTGGGGGTGGAGTTTGGAATGTGCATCAGCGGGGAGGCTGGACGAGCGCACCCGTCGTGCAGCAGAGCAGGGGGCGGAGACAGAACCCGCGGGCGGAGAGTCAGGCCGCGCAAGATCCGCACGTGCGTACGTAATGGGACCATGAGACAGCGCATCCTAAGTGTCAGTCACGGAAGGGTTATTGGGGTGAGGAGACGGTCTGCGACCGCCAGGATGGCGAATCCTCACGTATGCACTATGTAATATCTTTGTGCTTTATTCCATATATCTCGGATGCCTTCCACAAATTTTCAAGGTTGATCCGGATAAACAGGACTGTCCCACAAGGAGCATAGCTCTTGCCAGTATATCTGAATATTGTTGGACTTTATTTTCCAAGGCGCCGGTCTGTATTTATGTTTTCTTTGTACACTACCGACACACTTTATTGAAGTGTGGTCGGTACCGCAAGCCGGGAAATCTCCCGGCTTGCTAGTGGCCGCCCCTCGGCGTGCCGCGCGTCATAGACGCGCGGTCACGCGTCATCGGGAGCGTGCGCCCCCTGCACGCGTGTCCAGGGGCTCCCCGAGGGAGCCCTGGTGTCCCGCGATCGCGGGACAGCGGCAGGGGGTTCCGGGGGACCCGGCGGACCCGGCAGCGGTAGGGAGAGCGCCCCGATCGGAGGGCGCTCTTCCGCTGCTTCGGCGTGCGCCCGTCACACTCGGGCGCGCGCCAGGCTACTGCTGCGGCACAGAACGGGCAAATGCTCGAATAAACTGTGCCGCAGCAGTATGCTAACTGATTTTGTTCAGTAAGCGTAATCAGGCTGCCTAACTCAAACATACATGTGAGCTTCTTTGTACTCTTGTTTTAGATTAATTTTATTTTTATCACATTGAGTAAACACATATATTTTATGTATTATATTTAAGTGCTTTTTCCAGCACTTTTTCTTTTTTATGATGTACCCATTGTGCAAATCAATAGTTTTATTGGCATTTGTCATGTGTTCAGTTAGCTATGTAATGTGTTTTATTTGGGCCTGTTTTTTGTATAATTCACCATTTATTGCTATAGTGGTAAATCAGGCCCCTATTGCCCCAGTGGGCCCAGGCCCAGTGGGCATGATGTACCCACTGTAGCAATGAATGGGTGGAGGGTGGTGGTAGTAGCTTGGGGAGGGTGGTTAGGCCTCCTGGGTGTCTAGTGAGGGATGGTGGGTTAACCCCTTAATTACTATAGCGGTTACTAACCCCTAAGGTGATAAAGGAGCTAGGGGACTTTAGATTGTATTTGTTATTATACTGCATTGTTTGTGGCAACGGAGGACATGGACGGTGATGAGGATGATTACAGCCTTCCTCATGGCAGCCTGGAAGGGGTGAGTGCAAGTTTTATTTATTTTCTTTCTGGTTGTTAATGTTTTATTTTTTAATGGACAAAAGCACTATTATCCATATCTGGATAATAGTAATTTTGACCATTAATGTACTGTATGTGTTAGGAGTCAGGGGGGGGGAGAGGTGTATTTATTTCAAAGTATTGGCTGTTTTTTGGGGGGGCACACCATTGGTACCACAGGCCAGCAGGGACCACCGGACAACCGCGGAGACCATCCGAGGGCCCACGGAACACCCGACCACCGCTGGACACCTATGGGTACCACCCGGGGACACCCGCCAGCCTCTTGTATTAATCCCTGTGGTGAAAAAAACGTAAACAATGATTTTATTCAAGGCTCCATCTCTTTTGTGCCAGCCTTTATCTGGTGAAAAGAAATGGTGAGCTTTTAAATTAGGATTCACTTATCTCTGTTTTTGCCTAATCAAACAAGTTTTCTTTCCAAGTTTTTTTGGGGGGTGATAAAATGCCTTTTACGGCCGATAATGCACTGTTATCACGGCTTAGTGAATCACACAGCAGGCAGTATCATCACTTAAAAGAAGTTATCACTGCTTAGTGCATAGCCCCATTATGTTATTTAAAAGTTCCTGGTGCCCATCTTAGTTACATCAAGCATCGATACCCAGCCTGCACTTACCCAGAACCCTGAACAGGTATGAGAGACTGAGCATTGCCATGTACTGTATATAGTCAATTTGATCTAAACTTCATTAGAGTCGGGCAAGGGGTTACATATATATTTGGGAGTTATACTATAAGTATTTTTATTAAGTCTTCAGTATTTTCTGTATATCTGATCTATTACAGATAGTACAGTAGTAAATGAATAAGGTAGCATTGGCAAAAAAAAATCAAGTAGAAGGTGTTGCTTATACCGCCATCAGAACCACTATTGTAATGAGAACCTAAGCTAACGTTATACTGTATTTACTTTTTACTGAAAATTTAAATGTAACTGTGTGGTTAGGGTAATAGACCCTGAAATTGGAGCGCCCTCTTAAAATCCCAGTGTCATCTCATGGGTAAGTTATGTTCTCCCTCTTTGATTGTAGTACCTGAATTACAGTGTAAGCTCTCACTATGCCTATATTGCTTAATTATGTACAGCATATTTTTATGCTGTACAAGAACAAAGTGTTATTTACTTGAATTAAAAGAGCATAACCAGATCTCTATATAGCCCCACCTATTCCTTTGCATTTACATTGATTTAACAGCCTCAAGAGCAGTATTACCCAGTGAAAAATAATCTGACACACCATTGCACTTGAGCAATGCAAGCAACATGTCTAGCTAATTAAGAGACTAGCTTCTAAGCCCCCTTTTATCTCACTTACTAAATATCCCGCATTGTGGGTTTGAAACATATATAAGTTTACGCTTTGCTCTTTTCCTTCAGCCAAGTAGCACCACTACTATTGATTACATGGCACCTTGTCTATCATTGACTTGCCATTCTTCGTGCCTGACTGACACAACGTAACAGAATCAGTCATCCAAGTCTGCTGTGGATAAGTCCCATGCACCTGATATAGAAAAATACTTGTAGGCCAAATAAAATCCCATGAGATCCTCCCTTTACAGGGTTAAAGTTTATCCTGGACAATATATTTACAAAAACGTGATACATTTTTCATCCCCACACCTTAAAGATTGTGTTTGAGTTACTATAATTCAGGTAACATGAACGTCTATATAAAACACAGTCACTCCATAGTGGCAACATGATGTAGAGGAGATTTAAATTAAATTGAATAAGTAGATGAGTGATTGTATTGACCAGTAAGGCTATTACAGTAGTAGTATTAACTACCTTGTGCTTTTCTGAACAATATTTGACTGGAAATGGTGCCTGACAAGTACAAATGTTTAAATAAACATAAACTCCAGAGTAATGTGTCAGTAGAACCAGGTCTTTGGAGAAATACGTCAATCAATCCGCGCTCATGCTTCCTAAAATGAAGATCTTGAAGTAGATCTATTCTCCCCTTTTGCTGCTGCTGTAACGTGAAGATACCCCTCCTTCACCAAGATCTGCTGCGGAGGAACTCCAACGGCAGATGATCATGCAAGAAAAAAGGCACAGAAGCGCACCAAGGGTAAAGATTTATGTATTAGACATAATAAAACAATTATGGACATCTTGTACAGGACAGACACTCAGTTGCTCAGCTGACACTAGCCTTCCCACGGAGCCTTGAGCTGCCTTCATCTGCTAACCCCAAATGGGGATAGTGTTGTAGCTGTAGAGACACGGTGATTGCGGTGGACTACTCCTTGCGAGCATCGCGAGAGGGCCCCTGAGTTCCACACCAACCTGTGTCAGATGTCACTGTACCCTCTTACTACTGGATTAATTTTACCTTACATGTAAGTTACTACTTACAATTGTTTTATTATGTCTAATACATAAATCTTTACCCTTGGTGCGCTTCTGTGCCTTTTTTCTTTGGAGAAACACATAGGCCCAAGTATAAACATACACAGCATAAAGCCCTTGTTGAAATCCTCATGGTTTTTTTCCGGGTTAACTACTGTATAAAAAAGAGGGGTGGAGTAGGGAGTGATCAACTAGAAACCATTAAATTAATTGAAAAATAATTGATAATTCGTGAGTGAGTACAAACTGTGAACTGAAGTTAATCAGAAAAATGATGAGCTCACAAAGCAGTGTGCACCAAAGAAAAATTCACTTAAATGCACACCACTAATATAATATAAAATATAACTGTTATTGTCATTACATAAAACATATATTACCGATAATGTACGTGTAACTCAGGATAAAATAAATAAGTCTGACGAGCTGCCTATATCACTTCCTAATGGTTAACCCCTAAATTGCTAGATTAACACATGGAGTAGGATAAGTAGATTCAGCTAAACTAAACTAAATCTAAAACAATGGGAGTCATTCTATATTATCCAAAGTGCATGATCACACCTCAATTGTTAAAAAAATATGATTTTTATTTTGGCCAGTTGCGTTGTGATCAGCCATTTGGACAATGTGCAATTAACCCTTAAGTCTTTGATATATTGTTTTCAAATATTTATATCCACCTAGATTTAATGCATAAAAAACTATTACTGTCATTATTTCACTTGGGTCCCATGTTAGTTCCTTAACATTCTTTAAGTATAGTAACTAAACAATATCTTTGTTGACTTGAGATTGGAAGCAATGCACAAGCTTTGTAATTTGCAGACACACTATATTATATTTTCTAGGAGCTCAAAATATAATTTTACTAGCTTCATATGCCGGTTGCAAAGACAGCACTCTCATGGTCTTCAATAAAGTAGGTGCTTATTTTCAAGTGATGGAAGTTTCGGTCCCAATTGTGGACCTTTCTCAAGATAAAAAACAAAATGAGTGACACCGCTAAATACCTCCCCTTACCCAGTGTACACCGCAGGATGAAAAAAACTGGTGCCAAATCTGGTTGCTAAGCAACGCCATGACTACAACCTGTGAAAAAAATGATGATGTCAGAATTAAAGTGTATAAAGCAAATACGCAAAACATTGCTTAAGATAAAGGTGACACAAAAAGAGTGAGCATATAAAAAATATAAATAAAAAGTAGACATATTCCACACAAAAGGGAACAGATCCTGCAAAACCCATATATATCTCACAAACAAGGTATACATAATCACAAGTGAATTACAACTAACCCATGAGTTGCATTACCATCAACAAATATTTCTGCCTAAATTAGATGGATGCGTGGTTGAATAATTTCATTATAAATAACAATATCACCTGGATAAACAAGTAGCAAAAGTACAGATTTAGCAAGACTCACAATCTCGGGCACCGCGGTCGAAGAAGCAAACGTCTACAGGGCCGTAATCAGTATTTGCTGTGATCACGTGACTGCAGATGGCAATGACACCAGAGACAGCTTATCTACATCTGTAGGTAGGTGCTACTGTTCTTCAAGTAATTCAATAAGGTTATTCACAGGTAGTTCTAAATCTGTGGTTATAACAAACGAACAATGTAGTGATAGCAGTAGTCTTAAAGTGCAGAAACACAGTACATTTTGACCGGAAATAGTCCCATAAAGTAGTATCCACAATATTTTTCTCACAAGGATGAAGTCCAGATATTTAAACAGTATTAGAGTAACAATGTCACAGATCTATATGAAAATAATGTGTGAATTCTTGCTGCACACCAAAATATCAGATAAAGAAATTATACATTTACTGGAGCTCTTTTAGTCCCAGGGAAGACCTGTATTTCGTCCAGAGTATCCAATGTAAATAGATGGACAAGGGCGCACAGATTTGAATGAAAAAAATAATTTATTGGGCCATAAACAACAATGTTTCGGCCCACTGGCCTTTCTCAAGTAAAGCCAACTTACTTGAGAAAGCTTAACAGGCTGAGACTTTGTTGAATATGGCACAATAAAAAAAAATTCCATTCAAATCCGTATGCCCTTGTCCATCTATTTACACAGATCTGTACGAATCATATTGGAAAAGACAACATGGCATTTCAAGGCTCCTTAGTACTAATAGTCCATATACTGAAGCCAGCTTTCCACGAATAAGTAATCATCCCATATTATAAGTAAAGTCTGAGACAAAATGGAGAAAGTTTGACACAAAAATAGGTGAACAACGGCATTGGTAACGTAATTATTCTAATTATCATTTCTAGGTTTGAATACCCTAGTCAACAACTCTCCCGTGTACTCACAGAATGATCAGGAATCTTAAGTGTGATTACCAGTCCGCACAGCTTGATGATTCAGATGAGTCAACTTGCCAAAGCTAGTCTATTCTCAATTACAGGAAACATGATAATGAAAAATCCTCATTCAAACCTTTAGGAGACATCGTTTCAAGTTTCAAATCCAGTTGTGCCCACGCTAGAGTAGGAGGCGTGTGATCTGCCCTCCCAATGGAGGTCATTAAACCTGATCAATAACTATGTGTTTTAGCATAAAAGTGAGTAAATAAATAAAAGAACTTGTGAACACGTACACAAGGTGTGTGTTCTGGTGCACTAGGTGTGTGTCCACTTGATGGTAAATGATATAGTTGGTATATAAGTGTATTCTTAAGAACCCTTTAATCATATACTCGGTTTAGATTCTGTTTATGGCAGTATATTCCAAAATACAATAATGTAATAAGTAAAATAAAAAAGTGAATATATTTGTTTACTTAAAAAAGACGTAAAACGGAAAAAGGAGGATGACAACTGGTTGTTAATTATGCACACGCTATATCATTAGTTATAGGGACCCCCAGTACAAGTTGACAGCGATGTTGGAGCTGTGCTGTTTGTTAGCAAACAGCGTTCATATGATAGCCTAACAGCTGAGGGACACCCACTGCGTTCAAGAGCATACTCCCATTTTAATTCATGCTGCATGCTGGCTATTTTGTGTATGACCCTACAATCTGTGGATTGCTGCCTTTGGTTATGATTATTTGATTGCGCTAAATCCCTTTTTCCATTGGTACATGCTCAGTACTGGCTTTATGACGTTATTGTATGAGTAACAACAACTAGTATTTGTGAGTGGTGCAAGCAACTATATTGTATACAGCAGGAGGACAATATTAGTGGTGTTATTTGATATTTAGCACATCTCACACTGTTGCAAAGTCACTATTACCAGAGGTACATACAAGTGGTTAACAGCTGATGGCACTGCGTGTCTATTTTATCAATGTTTTATTATCACTTTAGATTTAGGTTCACCTTGATTTTTCACTGTAAATATTTCACAAAATAAATAAAAATTGTTAGTGTGATGTGCACCAAAAATGTACCCTTTTGAAGGCACTCGTGACTATATCACGGGCTCTTTCTATCAGTCCTAATTATGGGGCAGATTTTATATTATTCATAAGAAAATGGGTCAAATTGTTCTCCAAATACAATGTGTTAAAGTCAAACCCAAAAGCAAAAGTATTTCAATGTTAGTATACATTGATCAGTGTAAGCTAGTTCTAAAGTTTAAAGGTTAAAGAACATATGATTCTGATCAGTTTTTTTATGTTACACATTACTTTTAACATTGGAGGATGGACTGTACGAGTATTTGATGTGAAGCATCCATGCTACAGGAAAAATGCGGCAATACTTGATTCAGAACAATTTTCGGATGAACTCCTTTCAAAAACACTTACAGTAATTCTAAAAAAGAAGCACGACAACGGAAAGATCTGGAACTTTGGGATCTCAGTATACAGAACAATGACATTATTATTTTATGTGGAGTACAGTAGATGTTCTTTGGGGAAAGCAATGGATTGTGAAAAACAAACTAATTTTGTTAGGTGTATGCAATATTTTTATGAGTGTGTCTTTACAGGAATCTTAAGTGAAGAAAGCCATGACACCGGGTATTTATCAAATAATAAAGGGAGTATTAAGAGTAAATAATATAGAATGTTGAGATTTAATAGAACAACATTAGTGAAAATCACGTTAAACATGCAGACTATGATTCTCAAGTAAATTGTTTGGTACCCAGTAATGTGTATAATCAATTAACTATTGATGTACAGATAACATAGGAAAAAGGAAGCCAGATGTTACACAGCACTTCAGTAATAATGCTGTCAGAAATAACAGGAGCAAGGCATATAACAAATTGCATTGAAGGAAGTAAGTGTTCAGCAACAATTAAAAGTTACGCATGGCATCCATCTGGAAGGGTTCCAAGTTTATATACAAATTGCCAATAAAGTATAGGGTATAGAATGAAAAATTATGAATCAAGATGGTCACCAGAAGTAGAAAATGTTGTCGTAGTTCATACGGATCTGAATGATTGGTCAAAATGGAAAATAAAAGGGTTGGTATTTATTAATACGGTAAAATGTATGGAAGTATTATCTGACAATACTATTATGATAGATTTGAATATACAAAATTATGTGACAATTTTTAAGGTACGAAATTCCACTCAGGAATGTATAGTAAGATCAGGAGAAGGATCTCAGTTTCAAATAGAATTAATGGTAAATATTGAGACAGTGTAGATTGTTTGGTGATAAAACACTGGAAGACCTATATTAAGGGAAGCTGAGAGGGAAAATGGTGAACTTTTAAGTATCAAAGTTATCTCTGGTTTACTAAAGGTAGGATTAAAGGAATATTGTTCAATATATAGTTCTTAGGGTATGTTTAGAATAGGAAAGTGTAATATAAGTATAGTAAATGCTCTAAGTGCATTAGCAAATGATACAGGCTTAGTTTTTTTTATGTACTGTATCATGGTACAACAGGATATCTATGTTAATGGTAAAATATGGTTAAAGGCATTGGTGATTCATATGAGGTATTTTTACAATTAGAGAATTGGATTTGGGAATATGCTTTATTATGGAAAATTGAATAGCTAAATTGTGTTAATAGGGACATTTCTAATTGACACTTAAGTCTTTTTCCATTACAAAAACTATATCAAGTCATAGAGATGAGTATGATTTCTAATGACAAATGGATTACTCACGATATTCCAATAAATTAAAAAATAGTAGGGAATGTGACACATCCATTATTTAAATATGATGTCTGATATTGCATGAAATCATTTTATGACCGATGACACCATACATTGTGCAAGTTGTTCGGTTACCATAAGTCTGCCTCAAGAAAACTACTGTACTAAGGGGGCTATGCACTAAGCAGCGAGTTTTTGCGCCCGATTAGACAATCTTTGCTCGTCCGATAAAAAGTGAAGCCAGATGCGGGATTCACTATCTAGTTCAGGGCACTAGTTCAGGCCAAGCAAAAATCTGCCCGAACGCGCAAGCTTTTTTCCGCTGCTGCTATCGCGCTTAAACTTGTAAAGCACGATAGCTGCGTCCCCATGTATGGCTCTTACAGGCGATCGTGAAGCATAAATATACATTATAATACTAGTGTACATGTACAGGGGGTCTACTGAGCTGAACCGCATTGGTTTCAGCCTCGGTGACCCCCAACTTCCCGAGATACAGGCCCCGTTATGGGATGCCGGTATCCCCTGTGCTTTTAAAACTCCCGTGTCACGTGACCGGGGGATTTAAATCCTGCAGGGGGATACCAGCACCCCATAACGTGGCCTGTATCACAAATTAGGGGGTCCCGAGGATGAAACCAATACAGTTCGGCTCAGGAGACCCCATGCTCATCTACACTAGTATCAAAACACACATCCCAATAAAAAATTATTCATTACCGTAGCGGATAGCCGCTGCATTAATATAATTTTATTAATATTGTGCGGGAGCAGGGGGTCTCCTGAGCTGAACCGCTTTGATTTCAGCTTCGGGGTCCCCCTGCTTCCCGAGTTACAGGCCCAGATATGGGGTGCCGGTATCTCCTCCATTATTAACATGTGTGTTTAATGCAGACATCACGAAATGCGTAGGGAGGGAGGAGCCTTGTCATTTGGTTTGACGATCAGTGAGGAGTCTTTGCAGCACAGCAGAAACATCAGTAGCAAAGGTTGTCGGAACCCACAGCTGTGAGGCGTGAACAACTGTAAGGCTAGATACTACAAAGAGCAGAGATTTCATATGACACAATGTAAGTGTGCATTTGTCTTGTGTGTCTGTTTTTATTAAAGTGTTATTTGTAGTACTGCACTGTTCTTTTTCTCTGTTATTCCATTGGTGGGATTGTTTTGGTGCACGGTGTACAATCACAAGAGGGAGGTTGTCGGATCCAGTCAGGTGTATCACGTGGGGTTCGTGAAGGTCAGAGAGAAGAACCTGGCAAAAGCACAGATTGTATCCACCGTATCTAGCAAGATACTATCTTGTAAGTAGGCAATTTTTTAGTATCTGCAGTATTAATAACTAACAGTCCTTGACCACTGCGCAATGGTGTGTCCCCTTTATATTTTTATAATAGGAGGAGACACGGAGAAAAAGAAGCCCGTCAGGACTTCACAAACAGGACTGGTCTCCCGGATTGGGGACACAGTTTGGACCTTTTTCTGGACAGGGATTGGTGATATTATTTACCATTCAATATTTGGCACTGGGGATTACATTTCATTTTCTTTGTATTGTATTGTATTGTATGTCTTTATTTATATAGCGCCATATATGTACATAGCATTTCACAGTAGTAATACACGTGGTTATCATATAAATAACAAATAATAGAAATAACAGGTCATGGGAATAAGTGTTTCAGACATAAAAGTAACATTAAGGAAGAGGAGTCCCTGCTCCGAGGAGTTTACAATCTAATTGGTAGGTACGGGAACGTATAGAGAATGTAGGAGGGAATTCTGGTAAGTGCATCTGCAGGTGGCCAAGCTTTATGTTTCATGTGTCCAGGATTATCCACAGTGCTATTCATATGCTTCTTTTAGCAAATGTGTCTTAAGGTGGGTCTTAAAGGTGGATAGAGATGGTGCTAGTCGGGAATTGAGGTGAAGGGCATTCCAGAGGTGTGGGGCAGTCAGTGAGAAAGGTTTAAGGCGAGAGAAGCGTTAGATACAAAGGGGGTAGAAAGAAGACATCCTTGAGAAGAACGCAAGAGTTGGGATAGTGCATAATGAGAAATTAGGGCTGAGATGTAAGGATGGGCAGAAGAGTCTAAAGCTTTAAAAGTGAGGAGGAGAATTGAGTGTGAGAAGCGGGATTTGATCGGAAGCCAGGAGAGGGATCTCAGGAGGGGAGATGCGGAGACAGATTTAGGAAAGAGTAGAGTGATTCTGGCAGCAGCGTTTAGGATAGATAGGGCAGACAGGTGCAAGGCAGGAAGGCCGAACAGCAGGAGGCTGCAGAAATCGAGATGGGAGAGAATGAGAGCCTGAGTCAGAGTTTTAGCAGACAAGTAACAGAGGAATGGGCGTATCTCTGTTATATTGCAGAGGAAAAAGCGACAAGTTGTAGAAACGTTTTGAATGTGAGAGGAGAATGTGAGAGAGGAATCGAGTGTGACCCCTAGGCAGCGTGCTTGGGCTACTGCGCGAATGATCGTATTTCCAACAGTAATATGGAAGGAGGTAGTAGGACCAGGTTTGGGAGGAAGTATAAGGAGCTCTGTTTTTGCCATGTTAAGTTTAAGTCGGCGGATGGCCATCCAGGATGATATTCCCGAGAGACATTCAGAAACTTTGGTCTGTATAGCAGGTGTAAGGTCAGGGGTTGAAAGGTAAATGTGTTAGTCATCAGCATAGTGGTGGTATTTAAACCCAACAGATGTAATTAGGTCACCTATGGAGAGAGTGTTTAAAGAGAAAAGAGAATGGGTCCCAGGAGGAGGTGTTAGCAAAAAAGACACTGAAAGTACGATGGGAGAGGTAAGTGGAGATCCAGGATAGAGCTTTGTTCTGAATACCAAGAGTATGGAGAATGTGAATGAGAAGAGGGTGGTCCATGGTGTCAAATGCTACAGAGAGGTCGAGTAATATGAGCATAGTGTAATGACCTCTGTCTTTGTAAGCATGGGGTCGTCGGATATTTTAGTGAGGGCTTTTTCAGTAGAGTGAGCAGTGCGGAAGCCAGATTGTAGAGGGTCTAGAAGAGAATAGGTGTTGAGAAGAGTAGCAATCAAGAGAATACAAGACGTTCAAGGAGTTTGGAGGCAAAAGGCAGGAAGTAGACGGGTCGATAGTTAGAAGGACAGGTAGGGTCAAGCTTGCTGTTTTTCAGTAATGGTATAATGGTTGCATGCTTGAAGGAGTTTGGAAAGGTACCAGAGTAGAGGCAAGAATTAAAAATCTGTGTGAGCGTAGGGATTATAGAAGGAGCAAGAGGTTTTAGGAGATGGGAGGGGGTGGGATCAAGAGGGCAGGTGTGTTGATTTATAGCGAGTGCAGTGACAGCACTTGTGCTTGGGAGTCCCAAGGGCAGCCATTCTTATCCTTAGTTATCTGACATCCTTTATATTAGGTCACAGTTAAGTCCTGGCACTAGGCACAGGTTACCTTATTGGTATTTAGTTATATTGCTTTGTAGATTAGCGCCTGGTGTATGTTATTTAGGTAATTTTTTGACATTAAAAATAAACATCAAAAACCTGTAAAAGAAAAATAACACACATTTCGTATTTTTACTTACCTTTACATGTCTTCACCCTCCGAATCCCGGGGACACCGCAAGCTCTCGAACCAATCCACGAACAGGAACAAGGTAAAAAAAAATATTCCAAGGTCTTTTTCTTCTTTCTTTTTCTTCTTCTGTAATTTGTAATCCAATTTCGTCACTTTCTTGGGTCTTCGGGGGTCTTCTGGGGTCTTCATTTTTATCTTATTCTTCATCTGTATCTTCGGCAGGCACGACTTTGTTCTCCTATTGGTAGAGGAGGTCCTTCTTCCTCGGCTTCTTGGTGTAAAATGAGGTAAAATAGGCTTTTAAAGGCCTATGTCGTCTTATTTTCTGCAAATGGTTCCCACAGGCCTGATTGGCCAGTGAAAACCATGTGCTTTTCCTTTTTTTTCTGGTGACGTCATGTAAAGGAAATGAAGCCAGCCAATCAGAATGGAAATGAAGCCAGCCAATCAGAATTTCCCTTTAACATGATGTCATGAAAAGCAAGATGGCCGGTGTCACATGGTACTTGAGCCAATCAGATCGTGGGAACTATATCCCCAATCTGAGTAGACCATTTGACCGAGTTTTTGTGAGAACGGATGTGACGTCATCCAAAGGGAGTCTCATGGTCTACTACAGCCATTCAGATCACCCGAGGGCCACGGACACCCAAGGGGATCACCTGGGTACACCCGCCGGCCTGTTGTATGAATGGTGTGCCTGGTAAACAAAGATTTTTTGTCTATGTCCAGCTTCTTTTGTACCTGCCTCTAGCTGCCGCATTTTCCTGTCATACTTTTAAAGCACGATTGAGTTAGCGCCGCTTAGAGAATCACGCTGACTGGCAAAAAACGGCGCGTTTGCCTTTTTTTGCCTGATTGGACGTGTTTTGCTCACAGGGCTGAAACAGGGCTGTTATCACTGCTTGGTGAATCGCGCAGCAGCCTGTATCGGCCATAAAAGCCTCAGCTTAGTGCATAGCCCCTTAAGAGTTTTGTTATTGAAGTTAAAATGTAAACTACTGTACTAAGTGATTTATTATTGAAGTTAAAATGTATAATCATAATGGTATTATGTATTCAGTAAAACCAATGATACTTATTACTATAAATTTAACATTGACATATTATCAAAAGTATGTATATCCAGTGATATTGGGATATGGAGAAGACTTCCATAATGAATTAAGACATCATACAAAATTTCAACAGATAATCACAGAATTATCAAAATTATTTTATATGTCACTTATGCAGTTTTTGTAGATTGTAAAATTAACTACGATCAAAAATGATTATAGTGAAGAAAATATATACTGGATTACCCTTCCTCTGTTAGTAATTGCTATTATAATAAGTACTACAATTATATGTTGTGTTATTCTGTATAGAAGAAGAGAAAATTGAATGCAGATTTAGCTGATGCTTAGTATAGATTTATTTTTTAATTATATGATCAGCTTATCAATGATACTTTTGACGTATTAAAGAAGGACTTGATATATATTATTTAATATATATATATATATATATATATGTATGTATATGTAACCCTTTTATCATACCCCCCCTAAGTAAGATAGGGGTTACACTTCTCGGATACTTTCATGGGGTCTTGGTGCTGTGACCTGCTGGCAACAGGAGGGCTGAGGGCTCTGTGGTGGTGTGGGGAGAGCCAGGACAGGGAACAGGAGGGTCAGATTACCTTGATGTCTCTTGATGGTGTATAGTGCGTCCAGCCAGCGATGATCCCCTGTAGATCTTCAGGGGATGGACACCCAGTGACACTCCTTCATCCAGAAACAGGAACTCACACACAGCAATGCATTTTCTATATTTATTCATAGACAGGTCCAGTACAGAGAATGCAGTCTTCCATGATCTCTAACTGCATATATGTGCTCTTTAGATCAGATCCCGGTCTAAATAGTATAATTCCCTTCCCCGTCCCAGCATGGGAGAAGAAGGGAGAGACTTTCTCTGCCCTGTCTAACTTCTTCTTCTCCAAACTCAACTGACAATTTAGGAGGCTGTCCCAATTTGCACATCCTTGAGGAGTGTCTCTAACTCTTACTCATAGTAAGCCCCAGAAACAGAAGTAACTGCCGGGAGGCTATGTTACATATATATATATATATATATATATATATATATATATATATATATATATATATATATATATATATATATATATATATAGGAAATACGATACCGTTGTTGAGACGAAATCACATATGCAGCACTTAGTTGTAAGGTCAAAAAAGAGTATATTGTGAAACAAAGACACAGAACCAACGTTTCGGTCTGCCAGAGGGACCTTTGTCAAGGTGGGCTGGCAGACCGAAACGTTGGTTCTGTGTCTTTGTTTCACAATATACTCTTTTTTGACCTTACAACTGAGTGCTGCCCGTGTGATTTCGTCTCAACAACGGTATCGTATTTCCTATTATTGCCTTATGGGTTTAGCACCTACATTATTTTCCAGTGGAGTGTCTGCTGTTCGCTGTGTTATATATATATATATATGAAAATAAAAGACAGCGCCCTTGTTAGCATACACCTATACCCTGCAAAACAGAACTCACACTGCAGGATGATATACCCAGCACAGATATAAAACAATGCTTCTAGATTAGCAGGAAACCAAGCAAATTGCAATATAAAGGTGAAAAAACAAAATTGTGAAAAAATATTTTTTAAAAAATGAAAAATATATAATAAAAAAATATATAAAAAATGTATGTTGGCAACAAGTATAATAAAAAGAAAAAAGAAAAAATACCTATAAAAATAGTGTGTATGTCTCTTTTGTATTGTAGACAAAAATGTATAATCAATATGAATTGATGTCCATACAAATCCTTAAAATTGAATTAGAAGTCCTGGGCAGCTTAATTCTTGGGATCTCCAACCTCCCAACGATACCTAAGAAAAAAGAAGAAAGAAAAAGCGCCCGATCCTAGTGTAATTCAGATTTAAAAGGTTTTAATTAACATGAACAGACGATTGCCAACTCACACTTTGTCAGTTTATGCAATTTATGGGACATTATTTATATATAAATAAAACAAAAGGGGAAAGCGCGGGCTCCATAGTGTAAAATAGTACAGGTTTATAAATCACGAGCTAAAATAAAAAAACTCACAGAAATGAGATAGGACTTGTGCATCAAATATATATTAAGTAGGATAGCAACATATATATATATATATATATATATATATATATATATATATATATATATATATATATATATATATTCAGCACACAATAGGTTAAAATGTTTCCTTGTAAGTTGTTTTTCTCATGAAGGTTTTTTAGGGCAGCTTGAAACCAGTGACAAGATGTATATAAAGCCCATCCTCTTTTGAAATCCTAGTTGGCAGAATCTGCCTCCCCTTTTCAAAGCCCATCTTGCTTGCTGGCATCTACCGCCCCCCTAAAGTCCCTGTACAATCCCTGACTGATATCACCCAGTTTCTTGGCTCCATTTCCTCTCTGAATGAGAAGAGTGAGCTGCTAGTTCTTTGGGATTTCAACTTCAATTGGCTTGACCCTAAAAACCACAAAATCCAGATACAAAGCAAGTCGCTTAACCTATCACAACTCATTTCCCAACCCACACAGATAAATCTGAAATCGCACAACCATTCCTTACTGGATTCCTGGATGCTCTCCTCAAATCCCAGCAGAATCCAATCCTCTGGCATCCTTCCTGACATTTTCAGTGACCATGCAATAGTGTACTGTGTAAGAAAAATTAAACCGCCCCAATCAAACCCTAAAGTTCTCCTCACTAGAACATTTAGAAACTTGAACCCACACCAGTTTCTAACTGACCTTACCAACTTCCCTTGGCACCGAATCGATTTAATTCCCAACCCTGATTCTGCGCTTGACTATTTCCAATCCGAGTTCTTAAAACTCTGTGATACCCATGCTCCACTACGCAGAATAAGGGTACGGGGGACCCACCTTCCATGGGTCACAACTGACCTTATAGCACTGTACCAGTTCAGGGATGCCTTGTGGAAAAGCTACAAAGTAACTGGCACTACCAAGGATCTCAATCACTACAGATGCCTGCGGAATATGTGCACAAGGCAAACAAGGCACGCAAAAGCACAATATTACTCTGCAATCTCCACCAGAATACATCAAACCCAGCTAACTTCTGGAAGGTTATCAACAATATATTCCAGCCGTCTAACCATCAACAACCAAGTAATATCACTAAAGGGGATATTACCCTGACAAACTCCACTGATATTGCAAATGCATTCAATGATTACTTTGTGGGGTGTGCTACTAACTTATTAGCGAAACGCAACCCAAACCACAAACCTGAATCTCATCATGGGAGTACCCATTGTGATGCCGTCACTGCCCTCTAAGGGCTAGAATGGGGCAGTTGTTGGACTTTACAGCTCTCAGAGTTAATCATTCTGGAAAGGTCTGCTCAGCTGTGAGTTGATGAGCTAATTAGCCTAGCCTGTATAGTCAGGAAGTGATACAGAGATTCCCCCCCCCCCATGCTGCCAGACACACACTGTTGAGAGTTATACAGAGAGGGTGAGAGACGCTGCTGCTATAGTGATCTGGGACGGCACACACAGACAGCCCTGTGAGAGACTGAAAGGGGACCTGCTGCAGGTACACTGGGAAAAAGTGGGGATAGAGTTTAGTTCTCCCACCATTAGTTAGGGACTAAGTAGTATTAGTCAGTACTCCTGGAAGGAGTTAGGTCTTTTGTTTCTGTTTTGTGTTATGAGTTAACCCTGTACCTGCTTTGTACCCTGTAAATAAACCCCTGCTTAGAAAATACAGTGTTTCCTACCTTTGATCTGGACAAAAGATCCGACGCTGGGACTGAGACGTCACAATTGGTGGAGAATGCGGGCAGTCCACAAGGCAGTGAAAGGGGAAAATGGAAGAATTTCTGACCTCGCTTCAGTACAAACAAATAGAAAATTCTGCAATTTTAATGCGGGGTTTGCAGCAACTGGCAAAGACCCAAGAGGAGATGTCAAAATCCTATAATGAGAGTTTACTACAGATGACAAAGTCACAAACTGAAAGTACGGCGGCGTTAGTACAGCAGGTAAGCAGGAAGAAAAAACTTGGAGCACAACTATACAAGAACGAGAACTGGAGGCTAATGAAAAAATAACAAATTATTTATTGGGACTTAGCTAATTAAAAAGAGAAACCTCTAACGTGTTTCTCGCATGGTGTGCTTTATCAAAGATAAATCTGCTCCAAGTTTTTTCCTCCTGCTTACCTGTTCCTGCTTCCCCTGGACGCACACTGCCTGGACCAGAGATTTCAACCCATCTGGATCTGGACGTGAGTACACCATCTGGAGATTGCCTGCTGTTACCGGCATCACTAAAGGGGTACCTGGTTTAGGCGAAGTCCCGTCGGTTCCCCCAGGGGGGCCAAGGGCTCATCGTGTCCAGAGGTTCCCCTGTTCAATGTGATCAAGGTTTTCAGTACAGCTGCAGTTCTTATCCCTACATGGTTAGTCTCCGTTGTGTAAAGGGTTAATTTAGCCTGGGCGTAATACACGCTGTCTACCAGGCTTGTAGCGTCGGGCTGGGAGGTCTTTTCCTCTGCTTCGCGTTAGTACAGCAGATGGCGCTGTCCCTACATCAGATGCTAAAAGAAGAGCAAAACGAGGCGCAACCACCGCCTAAACCAGGAGCTCCGAGTGTTGGGAGAGAAAATTACCGCCCAGCCTAGAATGGCCCCACAGGTCGCTCATCAGGTGAAAATGCACCTCATTCAGAAAATGACGATGGGCGATGATGTTGAGGCGTACCTGTCAATCTTCGAGCGCACCGCAGTACGCGAAGTGTGGCCAGCTGAGGAGTGGGCGGTAATAATTGCTCCCTTCCTGGTGGGTGACTCACAACAAGCCTATTATGACTTAGAGCCCGAGCAAGCTAAAGACTATGACACCCTGAAGGTGGAGATTATGGCACGGCTAGGGGTCCCCCTCGCGGTTCGGGCCCAATGGTTCCATTCCTGGCGTTATGATTTAGAGAAGACACCCCGCTCTCAACTTTATAACCTTATACACTCTGCAAGGAAGTGGCTCCAGCCTGAGGTATGTTCCATCACTGCAGTTGTCGAAAGAGTCGTTATAGACCGGTTCCTGAGGGGTCTCCCCCGCACCATCCAGAAGTGGGTGAGCCAGAGTGACCCCAAAGACGCCGAACAGTTGGTCGCTTTAGTCGAATGTTACTTGACTGCCGAAGAGATGTCCAAGAGTTCAAGTCCAGATGAGTGCTCTGGTTCTTGCTTCCTGCGCTCCAGGAGGTCCGATAAGACTGTTCAACCGAATAGGAATCCCCAAGGACTCATTGACTTGCTTAAGGAAGTCCGACAGCACCTCGGAGGGACTCTGGTCTCGTTGTTCCCAGTAGACTGGAGACAAAACACCGACCCAGTTTTGGAAGGTATATAGAGTGCTACAGATGCCATGAACTTGGACATGTGGCTGCTGTTTGCCCTCGGAACACGGAACCAGTGGAATGTAACTTTTCTGTGGGGCATGGTTCGTGCTGGGTTTCTACGGTTCAGCGCAGTTCTTTCAGAAGAGGACGATGAGGACTCCTATGTTGCCCCGCGGAAAGGACAACCTCCGTGTGCAACAGAAGCTGCTGGGAAAGTTTACCCCGTGGCATCAGAAAAGACGAGAGGTGGACTACAACACAGAGCGCTTGGCGCAATCGTCACAGGAGTATGACAAAGGCTACCGATACCGCCATAAGCAGAAATCCAAGTGAGTCAGACCAAAAGAGTGTTGACTGGAAACGGTTGTATGAGGCGTCCCAACAAGACATTTAATGCCTCATTGGCAAGCAAGACGTTTCTCAGCGAGAGGTCTGCACGTTAAAAACAGAGCTGGGTAAAGTAAAGCAGCAAGTGCTACAGGAGCGACTGAGTACCCAGTGGGTCCCCGCCGAGCAGCATGATGAGCTGAAGGCCACACTGAGCCTTACCCGAGCATCACTGGAAGCAGAATACGAAAAAACTAAAAATGTCCAAACCTTGGAAACTGAAAAACTGAAGTTGGATAAAAGGCTTCTAGAGCTAAAGCGGATAACCGAACACACGTCCAAGCAACTCACAGCTTTAAAGGAGGACAATCTCAAGCTGGAGAAAGAGCTGGAGAAGCAGAGAAAAAGTCTGCTCCATCACCAAAAATCAGTACTCCCAGGAGAAAGAGGCATGGAAAACAGAAGCAGCAGCAATCCTAGCGACAAAACTACAGAGATCCAAAATCTGAAGGATCCGCTGACACAAACCCAGAGCAAGCACCGGGAAGAGATGAAGGCCCTAAGAGGAAATGAATTGGCAGCTGCCTTGAGCCAGAAAAGAAGTATAGAAGGACAGCTTCAAGACCTGAGAAAGGACATGGAGTTTGAGCGTGCTGGCCACAAGAAGGCAGAGAAACAACAGCGTGACCTAGGCAAAGAGCTCGAAGCTCTGAAGACTGAGTGGGACACTACGCTGGACTCTATTACTGTTCAGCAGGAGGTCTAATGAAGAAAACCTTTAAGAAGAGGTGGATGTCAGACATGTCTGGCAAAGAGGTTGGTGCACGGGATAATGCACGGGCCGCTCACAGGACAGTGTTTCGCTGGGGGGAGGGATATGTGATGCCGTCACTGCCCTCTAAGGGCTAGAATGGGGCAGTTGTGGGACTTTACAGCTCTCATAGAGTTAATCATTCTGGAAAGGTCTGTTCAGCTGTGAGTTAATGAGCTAATTAGTCTAGCCTGTATAATCAGGAAGTGATACAGAGATTCCCCCCCTGCTGCCAGAGACGTCACACGATATAGCCCCACCCTCTCCCAACACTGCTTACAATTTTCAATTTGGCCCAGTATCCGAAGAGGAGATTACACAAGTGCTCCTCAAACTAAAACACAGCAGCCAATGTGGACCTTACTTACTGCAATCTAAGTTCCTAAGACTTGGTGCCCCAGCCATTGCCAAACCAATTGCTTCCATAGTCAACTCTATCCTGTCTGCAGGCCATATCCCTAAGACCTGGAAAACTTCCAGAGTTGTCCCAATCTTCAAAAGTGGGGAAAAAACACTGTCAAACTCTCTTCTCCCAATACTATCCAAAGTCATGAAAAATGTGTCCACTCCCAATTAAGCGATTACTATACCAAGACAAATTTCCCTAGACAATTCCAATCTGGCTTTTTGCCCCAACACTCCACCCTAACTACCCTGCTAAAAGTTTGCAATTAAATCCAGTGTGGAATGGAACAGGGACAACTCACTGGTGCAATATTCCTAGATTTTGCAAAGGCTTTTGATACTGTTTCATGCTATCCTGCTTAACAAACTCTAGAGCACTGGAATAGGGAAGCATGCTTTAAACTGGTTTCAGTCCTACCAATCAGGTAGATCCCAACATGTGTCAATCTCAGGCTCTAACTCCAACCCCCTAGATATCACTTGTTGTGTCCCACAAGGCTCTGTTCTGGGGCCCTACTCTTCTCTGTGTTCAGCAATGATCTTCCTACAGCTTGTAAGGAAGCTTCAATACACATGTATGCAGATGACACAATCTTATATGCACACAGCCATAGCCTCTCTGACCTTGAACACATACTTCAGTCTGACTTTTTGAGACTCGAAAACTGGATTTCCCAAAACAAACTGTTTTTAAACATTGACAAGACTGTAACAATGGTATTTGGGACCAAGACTATATTTTTAAAGCTTCCAGTGACGGAGCTCCAGATCAGAACCAGTGCTAACACCACCCTAACTCCTGTTACTAGTTTTAAATACCTGGGCATATGGTTTGACTCCCACTTATTGATCGGGAAGCACAATGATACACTGACATCCAAAACCTATGCCAAACTAGGTGTTCTTTACAGGAACAAATCCTCCCTAAGTCTGCTGGTCAGAAAGCGTATCTCACAACAGATGTTAATGCCAATTATCGACTATGGAGTCATAGTATATGGCTCAGCACCCCAAACTCACCTTAGCAAATTTGGTACCCTCTACAATTCAATATGCCGTTTTGTTATCCAATGCAACTACAACACACACCACTGCGTAATGCTCAAAGAACTAGATTGGTCATCATTTGAGTCTAGGTGCAAAGTTCACCTTTCCTGTCTTGCCTCCAAATACTTTCTGGGCAAGCTACCCATCTATCTGAACAAGCTCCTCACCCCTACCACATGCAGCACTTATCATCTGAGATTAGACTCCAAAAGACTGTTCATGGTCCCAAGGCTCAACAAAGTATCCGGCCGCTCTTCCTTCTCTTACCATGCACCCGAAAACTGGAACAACCTTCCGGAGACTCTCACATCCACCACCAGTTTAAGTTGATCTTAATTAATCTATACCATCTTGGTGAAATGTATATACATTAATAATACATGTATAAGTAGAATGAGTATATATATATATATATATATATATATATATATATATAGTCCTTTATATGTTTGTAGTATTTTTGCATAGTTAATATTATCAGACTTTGAGTGATGCAGTACTTAGCATTAGTAGCATGACAGTGTGATGTATATCACTACATTCTTGTAACTTTACTATTTTTGTGAATGAGCCTACTCCCCCCTTTTTATTCAAATATTAAAAATGATACAGTATCACGCTATGAGCCGTGTGCTTTCTTATATATATATACACAGTTAGGTCCGGAAATAATTGGACACTGATACAAGTTTTGTTATTTCAGCTGTGTACCAAAATAAATTCAAGTTACTGTTAAATAATGAATATGGGCTTAAAGTGCAGTCTATCAGCTTTAATTTGAGGGTATTCAAATCCAAATTGGAGGAAGGGTTTAGGAATTACATCTCTTTAATATGTAGCCCCTCTTTTTCAAGGGACTGAAAGTAATTGGACAATTGACTCAAAAGCTATTTCATGGTCAGGTATGGGCTATTCCTTTTTTATTTCATCATCAATTAAGCAGGTAAAAGGTCTGGAGTTGATTCCAGGTGTGGCATTCACATTTGGAAGCTGTTGCTGTGAACCCACAAGTTGCGGTCAAAGGAGCTCTCAATGCAAGTGAAACAAAGCATCCTTAGGCTACCAAAAAAAAAAAATCCATCGGTGAGATAGCAGGAACATGAGGAGTGGCCAAATCAACAGTTTGGTACATTCTGAGAAAAAAAAGAACGCACTGGTGAGATCTGCAACACAAATAGGCCTGGACGTCCACGGAAGACAACAGTGGTGGGTGATTGTAGGATCCTTTCCATGGTAAAGAAAAACCCCTTCACAACATCCAGCCAAGTGAAGAACACTCTCCAGAAGGTAGGCATATCATTATCCAAGTCTACCATAAAAAGAAGACTTCATGAGATCAAATGCAGAGGGTTCACCACAAGGTGCAAACCATTCATAAGCCTTAAGAATAGAAAGGCCAGATTAGACTTTGCCAAACAATATTAAAAAAGCCAGCCCGGTTCTGGAACAGCATTCTTTGGACAGATGAAACTAAGATCAACCTGTACCAGACTGATGGGAAGAACAAAGTATGGAGCAGGCTTGGAATGGCTCATGATCCGAAGTATACCACATCATCTGTAAAACACTGTGGAGGCAGTGTGATGGCATGGGCATGCATGGCTTACAATGGCACTGGGTCACTAGTGTTTATTGATGATGTGACAGAAGACAGAAGCAGCCGGATGAATTCTGAAGTATATAGGGATATATTGTCTGCTCAGATTCTGCCAAATTTAGTGAAGTTGACGGCGCTTCACTTTACAGATGGACAATGACCCAAAACAAACTGCGAAAGCAACCCAGGAGTTTTTTAAGGCAAAGAAGTGGAATATTCTGCAATGGCCAAGTCAATCACCTGATCTCAACCCGATCGAGCATGCATTTCACTTGCTGAAGACAAAACGTAAGGCAGAAAGACCCACGAACAAACAGCAACTGAAGACAGCTACAGTAAAGGCCTGGCAAAGCATCACAAAGGAGGAAACCCAGCGTTTGGTGATGTCCATGCATTCCAGACTTCAAGCAGTCATTGCCTGCAAAGGATTCATGACAAAATATTAAAAATGAACATATTATTTATGATTGTGTTAATTTGTCTAATTACATTTGAGCCCCTGAAATAAGGGGGCTGTGTATGAAAATGGTTGCAATTCCTAAACGTTTCATACGATATTTTTGTTCAATCCCTTAAATTTAAGCTGAACGTCTGCACTTCTATTGCATTTCGGTTGTTTCATTTCAAATCCATTATGGTGGCGTACAGAGCCAAAATTATGAAAATTGTGCCAGTGTCCAATTATTTCCTGACCTAACTGTATATATATATATATATATATATATATATATATATATATATATATATATATATATATATATATATATATATATATATATATATACAGTATATATATATCTATATATATATATATATTGTAGTTCTTTATCTTTCTGAGAAATCAGTGTGTTTTAGTTACGTCATTTAGAGTAAGTTAGCAAAGACAGTTATTAATGGCTCTTTGTCTTGTAAGTATACAGAATAACTTTTAATATAGTAAAAGCACTACCTTCTTAGATACAGAAGCCATATAGATGCATCTTATAATATGTATCCATGGTACATGAAAGCTGATTGAAGATAGAATTATAAAGAATGCTGATTTTTTTTTAATTGAACCTGATTCCTGTGAGGATTTGGGGATTGCGGCGCTCACAGCACGACCCCTCCTCACCTCCTTTACCTTCTGCTGCTGCCGTGGTGCGTCCCACTCGCCGGCACCGGTCATCTCCCGCTGCCCTGGGGGTTCCCCGCCGTCTCCAGCGGTCCGCCTCTGCTCCGCGGCCGCCTCTCTCATGCGGTTGCCATTTGTCCCGGGCGTGCGCGTGGACAGGATAATTTATTCATTGCACTAGCAAGAAACCACGCCCCCAACTGACGTACAGGCTATTTCCCCAGACCAAACTTACTCACCTGCCTGCCAATCAAGGGGACCTATCCAAGACAGCTCAACGCACTCCTCCAGGTCTGCCCCCGTTTCTGATTAGTCAGCCGCACTTTATATTGCCTGTCCTGCCACTCACTCATTGCTCGACATAGTCTCCGCTTGCAGATGTCTACTCTGGCACTTTCTCTCTTCATTCACTCAGGTCACGACTCGGCTTGGCGGACGGCAATCTCTGGCTCACGACCCCTGCTTGGACACCGACCTTCCGGAATTCTCCTATCCCTGACCTTGGTTAACGGCAATGACTACGACGCTTCTTTACCGGAACCGGCAAGTATTGCTATAGCTATCACCACCTGGCCTGGCAATGCCTAAAACACCACACTCCGGACACGCTCCTTTTGCTGCGGGTGCATGCACATATACATCCCCACCTCAGTAATAGTGACGGGTCTGGTCTGCGGGCAGCACAGGCATAACAATTCCAGAAATATTATTTAGAGAAGAGGCTTTTC
Source organism: Ascaphus truei (assembly GCF_040206685.1). Lineage (NCBI taxonomy): Eukaryota > Metazoa > Chordata > Amphibia > Anura > Ascaphidae > Ascaphus > Ascaphus truei. Next base: position 190,513,494 of record NC_134484.1, on the reverse strand, counting down.
TAACACTCTACGCTTGTCGCCATACAGTCTGCCTACTAAAAAAGGATCACCTGATGCAGGGGAAATCTCATGACCACACGGTCAGTAGAAAGACTGTGCTTGGAAAAAGTCCTCCTCGAGCGACTGAGTGCTGACCTCAAGCACCTTCAGGAGAAGACACTAATAACCTGGAGAAAGGGCTCCAATCTCTGTGAGACTGAGGGTTCTCTTCCTATATATATCCACTCTCATTCGAGCCACAGATATCTTGAGTGAGAGTGGAAGGATGGGCTTTGGCCGTGGTGATCCCGAGCTTCCCACAAACAGGGGATGTATGTAACAGGGACTTTTCTCTGTTGAAGATACTCTCTCTAAAATCCAGCAGGGATCTGGTTAAGTGCAGCAGGCAATTAACCAGACTCCATCTGGCCAATTTAGTCTCTTAGTAAAGCCTCCTGTTTCCAACAGGAGACAGATTCCTTAGCTCACAAGGGAGCTGACCAAGGAAAAGAAAGACTGCAGACATTCCTTAGCTCCTTAGCTCACACCTGGGTTGACCTAAGGAAAAGAAGATGTATTGATACACACACACAGAAGGACTGTATGCTGATAGCAAGACAAGGGGACAAGACCTCTATACCGGGACACAGAGTGCCATAGTGCACAGGATGCTGACCCAGGAGAACAGAAAGGCCTTCCCCTACACAATCCCCAGATACAGATAAGAGACTTTCTTATTGGATTGTTGGGTGTTTATGTATATATATGTTTGGGGTTGTAAGCAGCTTAGCTACCCACTCATTTAGATAGGGCTGGAGTAAAATGTTTAGTGTTTTTCCAAAGTGAAGTAGGTTTTCTTTTATGTTTGTGTTTGCAGTGTTTAAAGCAACAGGTGCAATAAAGCTTTATTTTAATTTCACCTTAAAAACGGTCTCCATTGCATACCTCTGCACACATCTCTTACAGTGGGGGTGACATTCTACAAAGTACAAGCAAATGTTAACCCTTAGCACACTGGTCCTCTTCAAAGGGGAGCAGCTGTTGGGGAGCTGCATCAGGTGTCCACCTTTGGGGCAATGCAGATGTACTGTACACTGTATGTACACCATTTAAATGGTGGTTTTAAAGATATTATTGGTTTATTTCATGAGAATATCAAGAAAATAGATTTCTTCCAAACATGCATATCACATAAAACGTGTATGGTCTATACCCACTCCCCCCCCCCTTCCCCTCTATCCCCCCCCTCTCTTTTTCAGACCTCTCGCTCCCCCGGTCACCTGGTGACTAAGAGGTCACGCCACTCTTGGCGGTACACCCCCCCCCCTCCAACATGGAAAATTTGAAAATCAGAGTGTATTAGGATATTGAGATGTGATATATGCCTGTAAATTTGCCTGTTTCCTAATAAAAATGTTAAAAAAAAAAAGGAAAAAAAAAGATAATTTAACAGGGTCACAAAGGAATTTAACTCATCCATGGCACCTGTCCAAAAGAGGAAGAGGTCGTCAATGTATCTCTTATAGAACAGGATGTACTGACTACTCATTTGATCATTCAAAATATTTTTCATACATTCCCATGGATATGTTGACTAGTGATAGTGCAGCATTTGAACCCATGGCAGTTCCTGTTAATTGTAAATAGAAATGCTAGTCAAATTTAAAATAAAGATTAGAATAGATGATAGTCGATCTAAGCAGTACACAACATTAGATTCATAACAGAAGAGCCTTGGTATCACCTTAATCAGAAATATTGTTGTGGCCAGGTCTCCTGCTGGGCTCCCCTCTTAGCCAACCCTTAACCCCACAGGTGGTGCCACTGTAGGTTCCGGTCAGACCGCAGTAGGTAGGAAGGTTGTGCAGGGGCGACCGGGTCGCCGGAGATCCGTGGCATCTCCTTTTGCAGGGCGCCATCATGTTTGTATGCGTGCGCATGGGCAGTGCTGTTAGTGCATGCGTAGTGTCTCCCCAATCGCGGCCGCCATTACACAGGGCTCCAAAGAGGACAGAGAAGAACTACAAGTCCCAGCATGCTATAGGGCACAGACACGAGACGCAGCACAGCCAATTGGGCAGAGAGAGGCATAGCAGTTAGGATAAATATATTTGGCACACATAGCCCGTGCGCTGGCAGTTGGAGCGGGGACATCAGAGGGTAAGGGTGTGTGCAGGGTGTCTTTAGGCTCCTTCACTAGGACAGAGACCCCCTGTAAGGCCCCAGCTAGACCCGTCTCACCTAAGCTTGTGGTTTCTGCTGGGACAGGTTCATTAGATAGGGGCACTGCCCCTCTGCTCATATTGCTCGACCTCTCTGCAGCATTTGACACCATGGACCACCCTCTTCTCCTTCACATTCTCCATACTCTTGGTATTCAGAAAAAAGCCCTATCCTGGATCTCCTCTTACCTCTCCCATCGTACTTTCACTGTCTCTTCTGCTAACACCTCCTCATCCCCTATTGATCTCTCTGTGGGGGTACCCAAGGGCACTGTCCTGGGACCTCTTCTCTTTTCTCTGTACACACATCTCTTGGTGATCTAATAACATCTCTTGGGTTTAAATATCACCTCTATGCTGACGACACACAAATTTACTTTTAAACCCCTGACCTTACACCTGCTGTACAAACCAAAATTTCTGAATGTCTCTCTGCTATATCATCCTGGATGGCCCTCCGCCGACTTAAACTCAACATGGCACAAATAGAGCTCCTTATACTTCCTCTCAAACCTGGTCCTACTACCTCCTTCCACATTACTGTTGGAAGTACGATCATTCACCCAGTAGCCCAAGCACGCTGCTTAGGGGTCACACTTGACTCCTCTCTCGCATTCAAAAAGTTTCTCAAACCTGTTGCTTTTTCCTCCGCAATATCACTAAGATACACCCGTTACTCTGTGGCTCGACTGCTTAAACTCTGACTCAGTCCCTCATTCTCTCCCGTCTTGATTACTGTAACCTCCTGCTGTCCGGCCTTCCTGCCTCTCACCTGTCTCCCATACAATCTATCCTTAACGCTGCTGCCAGAATTACTCTGCTCTTTCCTAAATCTGTCTCTGCTTCTCCCCTCCTGAAATCCCTCTCCTGGCTTCCGATCAAATCCTGCATCTCACACTCAATTCTCCTTCTCACTTTTAAAGCTTTACACTCTTCTGACCCTCCTTACATCTCAGCCCTAATTGCTCGTTATGCACCATCCCGACTTTTGCGTTCTTCTCAAGGATGTCTTCTATCTACCCCCTTCGTATCTAACGCCCTCTCCCGCCTTAAACCTTTTTCCCTGACTGCCGCACACCTCTGGAATGCCCTTCCCCTAAATACCCGACTAGCACCCTCTCTATCCACCTTTAAGACCCACCTTAAGACACACTTGCTTAAAGAAGCATATGAATAGCACTGTGGATAATACTAGACACATGATACATAAAGCTTGCCCCCCTGCAGATGCACTTACCAGAATGCCCTCCTACTGTCTCTGTACATTCTCCCTAACTACCAATTAGATTGTAAGCTCCTCGGAGCAGGGACTCGTCTTCCTTAATGTTACTTTTATGTCTGAAGCACTTATTCCCATGACCTGTTATTTATATTATTTGTTATTTCTTTGATTAACCCGTGTATTACTACTGTGAAGCGCTATGTACATTTATGACGCTATATAAATAAAGACATACAATACAATACCAGACTGAGGGACACAGCCAGGACGCAGCAGCGAACTGGCAATCCGGTGGCTGGGACAATATCACACCACAGATAAGAGACTCTCTTCATGGTGGGACACTCCAATTGGACACCATCCCACGTGGAGGCATACTCTGCGCTGATGGCGACGAACTGGATGACCCATTTGTCTTCAGTTGGTGCTACCGGGTGTTGGAGCACTCTGCAGGTATCACACATACACCTAAAAGTGCACCAACTTTAACACGGGTTGTGGGCAGCGCTGTCACACATACATTGAGTGGGTTGGCTTCTGGGGACACTGGGAGGTTGAGTGCCCAGAGCAACTCAGTACTTTGGGGTAAACCCTGCCAGGGTGTGGACACGGTGGTTGGGGGCACTGTGTGGGGGTATGGCCCTATGAGGCCTGTTATGTTATTGTTAACACCTGTTCAGTAAACCTATTAGACCATACTAAGGTGTATTTCTTACATTGTGTCCTGTGACGGAGATATCCCACACTGATAGCACCTCCACCCATGAGAGATCCTGTCACCAGATGATTCAGGTACACCCCAGGCTCCCAGCAGTGGAGGTTCAGACCTCCTATGAGCAGCAGCTAACGCACGCACCACATACACACAGTAGCCGACATGTCCCATACGATGGGAGAAACTGTGCTACATTGTTAGATTTAGAAATCCCAGCATGCGTTTAATCTAAACCAAATGGCACATGGAACTATAAGCTTTTGTATGTAGCACCTTTTCCCCCACCCTAAGGGAGATTGTGTCGCTACTGGTGTATTCTAGTGCTGGTGCTTACCTATGAGGTAGAACAGGAGGCCGGAGATCTCCGTGATGGTATAGGGAGTACATCAGGACAGGCTATATAGGTGGTTCATTGGCAGTGGCAGCGCCTCCAGCCCAAGAGGATTCTGGTGTGGCCAGGATGGACCACAAGGTCACTTCTTCTTTGGGTAGTCATACTTCAATTAGCACACCAGAGTTGGTATAACTGGTTTTTTTTAAACACAGCAGGATACACAGGATACAGTACAGGTCATTCCCCTGAAGACATGCATCCAGGGCTTGAGGCCCGCAGCACCCCTCCTAAGCACACCTTCCCTCCTAACAGGGCAAGTCCTCAGCCTACTCCTTTTAAGAAGAGACTCACTGTTGCATCCTCACAGCATGGAGGGCAGCCCAGAACTACTCCCAGAAACACTTACTCTAACTATAGAGGGAACCCCCTCCTATCTTGGGGAGTGGCTTCTAAGCCGGCCTACCAACAGTCATAGTCCTCCCTTACAATACCAGGCTTCTTCTGAACTTTATTGATAACACACGCAAAACAATATAACAGACCCTGCAGGAATTACTCCCAACACAGCCCACTCTTTACTGGGACTTACAGTGTTAGAGGGGCCAGGGAATCAATAGTCCAATGGGACTTGGCTACACGTATAAGGATGATATAATTGTATAGCGCTAAAACATACAGGTACTGCATAAATGCTTGCAACAGGTCAACTGGAATCCACTACATCTTGTAATGATTTTGATTCTCAAGTGAGTGAGTGTCACTTCCCGCAAGTATCTTTTTTACCTTGTTGTTGTTAAGACCCAGAAGCTATATCACATTTTAATTACTAGTCATCACTTTTTCCACATTGATAACAGTTGTTTTACAGAGAAAATGTAACATACGATTACCAATCTAAATGCCACTGGCAGTCACTCTAACAGAACTGTCACATTATACAGTAATCCAAATCCTTATACCTGAATCTTTGTATTTTTAACTTGTTTACGTGCATCACACTTAGTCATACTAACCAGATATTTAACTGTGAAATACCCCAGTAGTTTACTATAAGAACAATTGATATAAAATAATTTTTGGGGGGTATTCTTAAAGATGTCTACTACTGTAAAAAAAGAAATCTATTCAACTCAACTACTGTAAATGAGATTTAAGTCACGTATGTGATTCTCATAACCACAATGTGATTTGGCAGAAAGACATATTTGTCATTGTGCCAATAGATGTTATATTCGGGCACTGCAACTTGTGTCAATACATTTTGAAAATCAAATGTTATTTCTCAATATAAAATCTACCACCTAGTTATATTTTTTTTAACTCAAAAAACAAATCCAAGATACTACAGTATGGATAAAAAGAATAAACAAGTATGTAGGTGCATGCTTTCAGCACATTGCAATAATGCATAAAAGTACAAAAAGAGAAAAAACAGCACTCTGAGATGGGACTCAAAGTCTAAATATTTTTCCTTCAAAAAGGAATAGATTAAAACTTTATGGGGCCTATGCAGAAAGGCTGCTGCCAGAATCACTCTACTCTTTCCTAGATCTGTCTCAGCATCTCCCCTCATGAAATCCCTCTCCTGGCTTCCGATCAAATCCTGCATCTCACACTCCATTCTTCTCCTCACTTTTAAAGCTTTACACTCTTCTGACCCTCCTTACATCTCAGCCCTAATTTCTCGCTATGCACCATCCCGACTCTTGCGTTCTGCTCAAGGATGTCTTCTTTCTACCCCCTTTGTATCTAAAGCCCTCTCCCGCCTTAAACCTTTTTCACTGACTGCCCCACACCTCTGGAATGCCCTTCCCCTCAGTACCCGACTAGCACCCTCTCTATCCACCTTTAAGACCCACCTTAAGACACACTTGCTTAAAGAAGCATATGAATAGCACTGTGAATATTCTGAACACATGATACATAAAGCTTGGCCCCCTGCAGACGCACTCACCAGAACTCCCTCCTACTGTCTCTGTACGTTCTCCCTACCTACCAATTAGACTATAAGCTCCTCGGGGCAGGGACTCCTCTTCCTTAATGTTACATTTATGTCTAAAGCACTTATTCCCATGATCTGTTATTTATATTATCTGTTATTTATTTGATTACCACATGTATTACTACTGTGAAGCGCTATGTACATTAATGACGCTATATAAATAAAGACATACAATACAATACAATACAAAAGGTCCGATAAGTCAGTTATCAGCAGCTTATCATTAAAAAAAGCCTACTGCTATTCTGTAAGCTCCGACATTTTGGCGATCCTAGAAATTGTCAGCAATATTTTTGTCCAGAAACAAAAATTTGCCAAACGCGCGCCGATAAGCCATTTATCGCCACTTATCGGCAGTTTTTGTAACTCGCTCAATTCAAGTAGCCACGATCAGCTTATCGATGGTAGTCGCCGCTGTAGAATTGAGATTTCTTCTCAGAATCGCCTCGTCAGAAAAAGAAGCAAGGAGGTGGTCAGTAGCTGCCGAGAAAGAGCGAGATGGGACTTGTGAGTCTGTGTTTTATGAAACTAGTAGTTGTAAGAAAGGTCACCGTTTATTTTCTGATATTATTGTGTCACCGCTGACGTTACAAAGGGGATAATATATGGCTTGTTCATCTTTTCATTAGATAATCGGGTACATGAAGTTTAACGTTCATCTGTGTTGCAGGATAGTCATATATAAATGTTTTAAAGGTGCAGTTAAAACAATATCCTACATGTGTGTAAATATGAATAATTCATGTATGTATTTAAAAAATGAAAATACAATAAAACAAATTAATCAGGCCGTAAATTATTTAGATACATTTAAAAGTATAATAATGTATAAAACATTATTTAAGGGACAGCCCCTTCCTCTTCTGATTGGCTCTGCCTTTTGATCCCCTGCCTCTCTCTATCAGTGCACAAATTGTATAGGAGAAAACGCGGGAGTTAGGGAGTGATCACAGAGCCACACAAATTGAAAGGGTATAATGGATAATAATGGTAATCAAATATGCGGGTGCAAAACTGTGAACTGAAAGTGAATCAGAAAGGGGGGGGGGGGGAGGAGAACACAAATTGGGTGTGTCTCCTAAAAGAATTCACTATGCTGCACTCCTACATTACTTAAAATTTAACTTTTAATGGATTGCAGCAGCTGGTAATCATTCAATCTACAATCAAGGTACTGCTTGGGTATATAAGGGCTCAGTCCTCCTTCCCCCAGTAAATTTGTCCCTGAGGAAGCTCCTTTGCTGGAGGGAAACGCGTGTTGGACGCACAATGTTGTCAGTCTCCTACTTGGAGCTGCTTTTATGTAGTGCTTTGTAGTCTCCTGGCTCTATCTATGTGGACCTACTACTGGCTATATATTTTATCAATACTCTGTGTGTCAGCTTTCCTGCTCTCTATATGATACAGCATTGAGGAGTGTGCTGCATAATGATTCACTGATTTAAAGGCTGTGAACATTTGTTTCACCATGCTGTGAATCATCCTCCCCTCAATACCACAATATCATTTGCACTATTACATTTACTGGATGGTAATATACTATTATCCTTAAGTGCTATGTGGTTTATATGTTAAAGCAGGACTGCCGAACTTCCAGTATATGATCACACATTGAGTAGGCCATACATATATATATATATACTAACTTGGTCTCATAGGTGTCCCAGAGGGGTTCATACCCTGACTACTAGCGTCCTTTGTCTTGCAGTCTCAACTATATTCAGTTCTTTGAGACTATTCCAACGCTTATTCATTGACAAGGATGCGTGGTATTGTCAATTTAATTTATTTTTAATTCATTATACACGGCGTTTTGGTAATATATGTTTTATGTAAATCCATTAAAAGTTAAATTTTAAGTAATGTAGGAGTGCAGCATAATGAATTCTTTTAGGAGACACACCCAATTTGTGTTCTCCTTCCCCCCCCCCCTTTCTGATTCACAAATTGTATAGATTAACTGCCCACTCATATTATATTTATGGACTACATTTCCCCACATGTATATCTTATACCCGAAAATTAAAAATCATATTAAGCGATCAAATACTGGATAAATGATTGATGTATAACATAACTAATCACTTGTCATTCTGCATATTGTATTGATGCAAATATTTAATGTTAGAAATGTGAATATTGTTTCTATAAACCTCACATTGATCTGCAGCTTTAACATATGTAAATAAGTATAGTGACAGTGTTGAAAAATGGTGTGACAGGTTATATATGTTTACACTTTTAAGAATCATGTCCAACCTATTTAATAACAGTTTACTAATGTTAATGATGAATCTTTTTTATATTTATATGGTCAATACTGTACCATTATTATTTTTCCGTAGAAAGTCATTTTTTTAATTGTTTCTACAATTGTCAGGAAATTTTATAATGTAAAATTGTGGTGTGGTAGTGTATGTTTTTGATGCATAGTATTGATATTACTTACATGTACAGATGCAGTGACCGTTATTCGAACAAATCATGTAGCCATTTTCGTGTGCTCTGCTGTATTCCACACGGTATTCACGCCGCATTTAAGCCGCCAGGCACCCGCGGTTTACCGCAGTTGATCTATTTTAATGTAATGGTTTAGGATTTCTAAGGGTGCAATTCTTCGCGTATCCGCCAGGTGGCAGAAATTAATTAATTGTAATGTATACGGTTCTGTGCTACTGTGTCAATTTGCAGGTGTTTAAAAACCAGATAAAAACCAAAGTCTACCACAGCGGTCCATTGTGATTCAACCTTGAAGACGTTATCAAATTTAGGCGCTTCATAATAAAAACGTATAAAACTCAAAACTGTGTGCTTTTTTCTACATTTCCACAGTATCCTTGCACAATTGCTGACTGGACTGGACACCATGTGTACATTGTACATGTACTGTATAAAAAACCTGACTGCATTTTTAATATTTTCTGCAATTAATGCTGCAGCAGATAACATGGCGACTGTAGCAGAAATATATGAATATTTAATTTCGAACTACGATTTTTACAAATTTTCATCTGACGTTGGTGGGTGGAAGCGTTCGATAAGAAAAACCTTAAGTACCGATCAGAATTTTTGCATTGCCCCTCCTGCCGGAGATACAAGAGGGTATTGGGGTGTGGTCCCAGATTTTACAGAATGTTTGATCATGGCAACTTCAAAAGGAGAAAGGTCGAGTTTAATCCATATAAAATGTGTCAATTCAATCCAGAAATGTGCCAGCGCCGGCACCAGCACAGGCTTACAATAACGGTTTGACCGTCAGTGAAAACCAGGTGAACGGCAAGCCATGCTACGTGTCCCTGCCGGAATACCTGCAAAATTGCCAGCCCGAGCCTGATTTCACGTACAGGTACCAGCAAGCTTGCATGTACCAAAAAAGATTTTCAGCTTCATCAGCTGTTAACTACAGGTGTAGCAGGACAGCTATCACCTGTCAACTATAATGCAGACTACGAGAGTGACAGTGGCTCATCGCCACCCGTTTGGCAAAGTTTATAATGTAAAGTACAGTATTAAGTTTAAAGCTGCAGTTCAAGCTGCCGTTTAAAAAAAAAATCTTTTTTTTTTAAAAACAATACATTATGTGCATCAATACAATATGCACACAGACAATATGCACACAGACAAGTGCATACACACTTGCAGAACTGTACGGCAATAAAAGACAGGTTAAATTGCTATTAGAGTTTTAAGACAAAAGGGGGTACCCTGACGAAGACATTGAATGTTGAAACGCGTAGGGTTACTAAGTTGAAGAGAGGTACACCGTTGGCAAGTCTTGTTTCCCGATCCTAGCTCTGTTTTATATCCAACTAGACTGCTACAATTTGCAGTAGTGATCGGACAACACACAGCTCAGTTTCTAAGTGGAACGTCTCGCGAGACGTGAAATGACTCCCCCACGTGATGCGGAAGTGGTGAGTGTGGAGGAAGCAAGCCGCATACACGGAGATGCAGAACTCACGGAAGCCCAGCCGGCAAGAAAGGAGGAGATTGAGGTAGACGGTTGAGTCGCGGTTTGGAGATGCAGAACTGTGATATGCAGTGATATACAGTAGAGGCAACGTTTATTCTAACATTTGCCATAAACTAGCCGGGTTACATTCTGGGTATGTGCTGGGTATGTGCTGGGTATGTTCTGGGCTAGTTTGAGGCACGTTTAAGGCATTTCTGCATTGACTAACGACCCATAGGATTAACACAGCAGGGATCCCTGGCATTCCAATTCAGTTTGAATGGGACTGCCAGGGACCCCCGCTGTTAATCTGATAGGCCATTAATCAATGCAGAAATGCTGGGGCTAGTTTAAGGAAAGTTTAAGGCATGTATTCAGAATGTACCTGGGTGTTTCCTGGGTTTTTTGGGGAATTGCCACTGGTTTTTGTTCGAATAAGAGTTGCCTCTACTGTAAGAGAAGGGGTGAGTGAATCGAGAGGACACGGAGAAGGAGAAAAGGTTGAGCTACTTCCCTCCCTTCCCGCAAGTGTCCTTTCCCACTCCCCCCCCCCCCCCATATTCTCCCCTCTCTCTCTCGAAGCAGTCTTTGAACGCTGACAAGAAGTTCATACTATTCAATTTCCCACCACCCAGAAGAACATCATGGAGGGTAAGGAGACGCACTTTGATTGTATTTTCTGTGTGAGCTATACCTTATGCAATAGGAACTTTTCCCACGGATTCAACAGGTTGTTCAAAGTCTTTTTAAAGGCTTGGATACGAATTGGGACACTTATTCCAACTATATTATTCAGTGTAATCCTCTCTCAACTAACCATTGATGTTTTTTATTTCTGTACTTGAGGAAGTTTTATAATAAATGTGATTTTTAAGAAGACTACCACCTATCTAAGTTTACTGGTTATATTACCTTCCAAATTCCATGTATAGTGAAGCAATCAACAGTCTCAATGAATGCAGCTACAATTCCTTTTCCCATTTGGATATAGTGACAATTTGTTTCAGGATCCCCATCAACTAAAGTGCCTGAGTATTTTTCAATATAGTGTGGATTTATAATTTTTTCACATGCCTGTTCTCTTCCCAATTGCGCCTAGGCCATCTTCACCTATATATATATATATATATATATATATATATATATATATATATATATATATATATATATATATATATATATATATATATATATATATATATTTTAATCAAAAAATAAATAGATGATACCGTTCTGTGGCTAACGAAATGCTTTTATTTGTGCGAGCTTTCGAGATACACTGATCTCTTCTTCCGGCGATGTTACAATGATTCATTGTAACATCGCCGGAAGAAGAGATCAGTGTATCTGGAAAGCTTGCACAAATAAAAGCATTTCGTTAGCCACAGAACGGTATCATCTATTTATTTTTTGATTATTGAAGCTCGGCTAACACGGTACTGATACCTCTACATGTATATATATATACTGTATATATAATTATAACTAATACCTACCAGTTCCCCAGTGCAGAAGCTATAAAGGTTTTATAAATATTATAATATTAATAACATTATAATGATAGTAATAATAATAATATAATAATCCTGAATAATATGGCGGCTGACAACCCAGGGAAGGAGTTGTATATCACTATGATGCGTGGTACTCACCTTATTGACTGGCTGCTGGTAAGAGTGGTGAAGTTTTGCTGAGCACCGCCAATTTCAGGCAAGTACAAAAAAAAAAAATTTTGAGGACATCAGTCAAAGATACATATATTTTCTTATTAGGAATCACAGGCATGCTCAAATGAACACGGCTATGCATTACATTTAAGAAGTGTGCGTGTGATGTGAACTTTTTTATGTATCAATATGCTTACGTTATTTAACAATCTTACAATACCATTTATTTACAATTGTTTTTTTTTTGCACTAAAATTTCAGAAACTAAACAAAAGTTGATAAATCTCAGCTTCCAAAATATCTCATGTGCAGTGCTTTGCTTTGCAAGCTGTTTTTGAAAACAGTCATAAATTGTGATTACAAATAGTAGAAAGCCTGTTAAATACATTTTACATGCTAAATAATCGATGATCATTTCTCTTTTTAAAAAGATGCAGTATGCACATTTTATACATGTTATTATACGTTCCTCTCACATTACAACAATGAGGTAAAAAAACAACACAGGTGACAAACGTTGCATTCACACAAAGTGACGCAAACTGTGCTTTACACAACTATGCATTGATTGAAATATTTGGTAAATGGACTCCTTATAGCTTTAAATGAGTATCAGGTAAACTTATGTTAAAGTCCCCACACACCTATAACATTATATTGTACATTTACAGAACGGTATTATTCCTGACAGTGTGTCTGTTTTTATTTTATTTTTATTTTGTGAGATTCTACTTTTCTTTGGACAAATACAAAGCTTGGGCAGGCAGCTGTAGAGAATAAAAGCAGCCTGAAATGGATTTGGAGTGGTCAGAGCTTTCTAGATTTGTTAACAGTAAACAGACACTAACTGTTAGACTGCTTCCGTGTCCAATCGTAATGTATAGCTGCACTCTGTACCTCCAGGCAAGAGAAGATTTCTTTAGTGGAGATGCAATCAGCTCTGACCAATCAGTAATATAGGTTAATCAGCTGATCGATTGGTCCATGAGTTGCCTGGTCCTGGCTCCCCTCTGACTGGCTCTAGCCTGGCCTTGGGCAATAAGTTGGAAACTTTTAATTATCAACAGCAGCTACGCTACTGATTGAATGGTCAATGGGTTTACTACCCAGGCAGCCCTGTTTGAATAATAATAGGAAACATTGTGAAAAGGGCAGGCAGTGGCAGAGTAAGACACATGGATATGTAGAGCACTGAAAAGAAGAGTTAATTACCTGGCAAAAAAACAACATTTTAGGACATCAGGGGGCAACTACACCATCATTTAAAGCCGTGTTGACATGTGTGCGTATATTCTTCCTGCTCTGCCACACAGACACAATCTCACACACGTATTCTATATTGTTCTGCAGCCGTCAGGGTAAACATACATTACCAGTTAAATAATGCAAAAATCTATAGCAAAATGTAATTATTTAGCATTGCACAATATTGTGAGCTAGATGCAGTCTGCATCTACATCAGTGTATATTGACCCAGAGGGCATATTCTGTTCTTGCTGAGGAGCTAATTAACCCCAGGTCATGAATGAGAATTTAGGCTACTCATCTTTCCGCTTGCAATGTATTAGAAGTCTCCCACTTCTGCCTCTTCTCTGGAGCGATGGGGGAGAAAAGACTATTTGGAGATATGGCTCAGTATTTCCCGTTATTGTGCATGTAAAGGAATATGACTGTTTAACAAACTGCCAAATCCCATAGTGACACTTTGATGGACATTATAAAAATGAAAATGTTAAAATTAGGACAGCAGAGCAATTGTAAATATTTAAATGGTAATGACATAGTGTCTTGTAATTATGTTCACCATTTTTCTGCAATAGGTTAATACAACGTATTGTGGTGAAGTACAATGTTAAAACATTGGTGCATTTGGCAGCACGGGTATTAAACACAGATTTACCAGCATCACAAGTAGCCTGTGTGCAAAACTATAATTGCATCTGACTGTTTCCTTTGGTAGATAGACATATTAATGGGGGCTACAGGAGATGGATACCACTTACAGCCCAGTTAGATTTGCTAATCTAAAAGGCTCCATAATGAATTCATGCAGTAGTGTGGCATAAACCAAATTATTAGACACCATTTAGGTACCAAAATGTTTAGATACTGTATTATTCAGAACACAACCTTGGTCCAAAAACAAATTGGGCATTAGAAGTTCTTTTTAAGTCGACACTACCTAAAATCAGATCCCCCCCCCCCCCCCCCCCGATCTCAGATAAACACAGTGTGTTCATCACATTCAGCCAGCTTCATTACTATTTATATTACCGTGCACTGGCTTTGTGCAGTCAATTCATAATTGTCCAGTTTTTCTAATTAATCACAAAAGATTTTTGTCTTGCCTGAAGCTAGTTCTGGGGTGACTCACAATGGCAAGCCAAAGCTCATACATCAAACACAGACCCTCTTTTACTCCAGCCTTCTGCTAGGGAATGCTGTTCAGCTCTTCTCTGCCACGAAGGGACTCACTGGGCATGTGCAGCCCTCAGGCTAAGAAGAAGAACTGCGCTCTGTCCTCTGCCGTGTGGCTTGTTATTTTTATCTGATGCCTGCATTCTCGGGCCCAAAACAGATCCAGTTAATTTGGCACAGATTTCTTATTCAAAGTGTTTGGTTCTCTTCTCTCCACTGTCTCCTCAGTTTTGCTTTGGCTCTCATTTACATTTTCAGAGCTTTAAAAGAGGTGGAAGGCTCATTGTTGTGTTATCCATGATTTTCTGATTATTTCAGAGCAACAGCAAAATTGCAAACAGTGGCAGATATTCTTAACCAGTTAATACACTGCACGTGCTTGACTCAAGTGACTGTAATGCAATTAGCTGACAGAGATGCAGGGTGATTTGTTGTAATTATGGAAGAGGGCAAACAATATTTAGCAAATTGAGACAATAAGATTACATTGAATAGTGATTGACCCCTTCAATGCCAGAATATCTTGGCTATGGGCCTTTGATGTATTGCTAAGCAAGCCTAGTCTTCTCTGCACCGAGCACATTTATGTTTCATAACAATACAATACATTTTGCGCTGTAACAAATGAAATATGGATTGTATGGGTACTTTTGGACATATGTAAACAGAATACAAGTACTCAAGACAATATAACAAGGATTCTTGAGGGTGCGTTGTAACTTCTGGGTTATAATCCAATAGTATCAAACAATGAAGACTAGCACTCCTGAATTAATTTTAAATGCAGGTTATCATTTATTTACCAACAGAAAATGGTCAACCACATTTGAAATGAATTCAGAAGGATGACTCTTCAATGTTTGATACATACACTTGGACAAAGCAATGAAGGTTTTGCAGACTGCCATTTGTGCAGCATTCAACAGAACAATATCTCTGCAGCTGACAAACATTTAATTTTTACATACCAACACGTGCTCTCCTCCAACAATTTCAGCCCTAATTACTGTAATTATGGAATCCAAACACAACCAGCCATAGTGGTAGCTCACTACTAAATCATCACTGACATCTCCATGTAAATGAAAAGTTAGAGATGGAATGTTGACAGTGGGCAGATACATTTGATTACCAGATTGCAGTTAGCATCAACTTTAAAGTTATTTAATCAAATACCTACAATGCGACACAATAGATCTACAAGCTCTCACAGCAATTACTTGGTATACAAGGCGTGTCATGCTTTGCCATTTGGATGAAGCAATCATTGTTATGTGTGTAGCCCCCTTTCCCCGTGTCTAAGGGAACTACGCATGCGGAGTACCTGTTTAGCGCACAGGAGGTCTAAATCCTCAGCCACTGGGAGCCTGGAGTCATCACATTCTGGATACAGCGCCTCCACCTGGGAGGTATCCTAGCACTGCAGGATAACCCCTCACAGGAACCAATACAATCAGTAAGTATACACACACGGGTATAACTAACTTATCTTTACTGACACGCATATAATGATATAATACAATAATAATACAGGACCCCCACAATGCAATACCCAGACAATAACACCACCCCGGTGGAATCCCCAAAAGTACTGAGGATTCCCTGGGCACCTAACCACCCCGGTGTCCAGAGACTCAGGCCCACCCAAAGTGTGTGGAGTAGTGCTACACCCTGTGTGTGGCCATTGGTGCACATTGGGTACCTTCCTGGTCGTAGGCATGACCAGGCAGACTTGGAAGGTGGATCCGCAGAACTGCAACGTGGTCCCATGACGCAGTCTAACAGATCCTCTCTCTCCTGTCCAGATGGCATCCGCCTCTGAGGGAGCACCAGCTTGAGGGTGTCCCATAATGTCTCTGATAATGTGCCTGTGGTCTGGTCCCAGACCGCAGGCTGTGCACACCGCGTGGCATCCGTCAACATTCTATCCCTAAGTGCTGAGGGGAGTGTCCCTATCTGGGGCCTTCCCTGCAGCAACCACAAGCTGAGTTGGGGCCTAGCTGGGACCTAAGGGGAGATCTGGCCTAGTCCAGAGGAGCACTGCTCCCTGGACACTATCTTCTCTACTGACATCCCTGCTCCGACTGGGATGCGGTCTCTAGCGCGCCAAATGTATCTCTCTGCCTCCCGTGATTACCAGAGCCCTATTGGCTATACCTGCCCATGTGGTGAGCAGCCCCTTGGGCTGCTGGGACATGTTGTCCCTTGCGGAGCCTGTGTAATGGGCGCCAAAACGTACTGTGCATGCGCATGGCTCGCACTGCGCATGCGCGAGGATCAAAATGGCGGCGCCCTGCACGGCGGTCCGCTGCGGAGCTACTGTGACCCGCTTGCCATGCAGCCCTCCCCCGTCTGGCACTGAAGTGAGTGGGGAGCAAGGCTACATGTGTAACAGAATATTATTTATTAATATTACAAAATTGCCTTAATCATTATTTTACTGTGGTTGGAATTAAAGGACTCTTAAAACACACCTGCGGCAGCCCTGGAAGGAAATGTACTTTTATTTTCTATTTCTCTTAAACCCCTTCAGTGCCAGAGGGTTGTGCCACCCCAGTGGCCACAAACTCGCCGCCATTTCATGATCATGTGACCGCTCTTTGCTCTTTACATAATAACATGATCAGTTCCAGGTTCTGGCAGTCTGACCGGATGTGATGTGGAGTCCCCCCACTTTAGTGTGATAAGCGATCAGTGCTCTACAGAAGCGCCCATCACGTACAGACCCTAAAACACGAGCAAAGCGCAAATGCGTACAGTGTGCGTCATAATGGCTCCCTGTGTGGCACTCTTATTGATGTACATTATAGTCTTTAGAGGCCACTAAGGTGTAAAGTATTCTTTTTTTTGGATGTTTTCTATTGGGGTAGAACTAGCTTTGAGTCATGCTCACTGGTTATACCAACCTAAAGTACACTGTGCATGTGTTGAATTGTATTCCTCATGCTGAGCTTCACTTTATACAGAAAGATTCAGCACTGATAAACGCATGTCCTCCTAGGCACCTGTGATTTTCTGCTCAATAGACCTGTAAATTGATAAATTTGCAATCTTACCGTCATATGTAAACAGCAGAATTATCTTGAATGTATTTACAGTATAAATAATGTACTGTGGACATTTGGGATTTAAAATAAGTTTACAAGAGGCATTTTAAATAACCCCACCCCCATAACTGTACTTTATCAAGCTAATTAGGGAACTATGACTGAAGGTCGATAAATGAAAAAGTTGGTGAAATGAGTGTTTATTGACAAACAAAATGATCTGTCAATTCACTAAAGCCATATTGCCAGCACTAAAGCAAAGATAAGGGGCTTTTTTTCCAAAGGAATATGTGGCAATATTTTTTATGTGGGGTAGGAAAATGATTAGCACCAAATTATTTATTCACGTGCTATTCACTAAACTGTGATCTCTTTAGATATTGGGCTACAGCTAAAAAATATCGCTGATTTTATAACCTACATTAGGCCTATCTTGGCTATGTATATAGTGGACATTCATTATATGTATAATCAAGATAAGACTAGCCAATCTACAATAGGTGATAGACTTACAGGACATAATATATTAACATAGCAGAACATTAATCCCTTAGTAGCCAGTTAATCATGGTCAACTTATTTGCACATATGGATGTTATACTATTTGTGTTTTATTTGTAGGATGTTTATGTTGTATGTTAACCCGTTTGGTGCCTGAACACATTCCTTTGGTAGCATTGATAACCTAAAGTATAAAAGGGGTTAAATAATTTTCTGCCGTAGGGGGTTGCAAGAAATCCTGAAACATAACTCTATGGTAGAAAAGTGTGATCTCTTTCCCTCTCCACACATGCTTCGCCAGTGCTGATTTCTTTGAGTTATTGCTTATTTGTATCACTAACGGTGTACAACACATCTTTTGTGCATGCAAATTACATGAATATCGCTGCCAATTTAGCAATAAATAATTCTTAGTACAAACGGCAGTAATTCTAAAAAAAAATACGTCTGTAATCCCGTGTCTTAATAACGGTAAATTTTAACACCGCTGTATCAACCTTTATTGAATCTAGCCCTATACATGAAATGATTCCAGCTGTAAAAGTGCTGCAGGAAAACACCACAAGGTTTACCAAAGTAAAGTGCTACATTGCTTTCAATGTTTTTGCAGCAGTATTTCACCATGTTTACAGTTGAGAGACTTCGATAAATTGCCCCCCAAAAGAGCACCTTTTGCTTGCATCAGCTAGGGGGTAGTTATGGGGAGAAATAGGGTAGAAGCTACGTAAAATGCACATACCAAAAGTATGTATTCACTATGGTATGTCCTGTTCACATTTTCCTCCATTGTTTGTGTAAATGATACATCAAGATCAGCACTGGTAGTACTATAATCTTAGTAACATGCATAATTTGTACAAAACTTGGAAAGAATTGTGTTTCGTTTGAGTGAAATAGCTGACAGAAAATGTTTTACAAAATCAAAATCATAATCCTGTATAATCCACTCCCAATCAGATCGTCACTGCATACAGTTGCAATCATAGCAGAAGTGTTACAAACAAACAGACACACACACACACAAGCTGTGGTTTTAACTAATGTGCTAACATTTCCTTTGCTGTCATTAGCTCTGGATACAATCTCTGTTTAATCTGTGTGTGTTATACTGGTTTCTATAAAACTCCAAATAATTGAGCGCACTGAAATTAGTAGATCCTTCAATAGACCTCTATTATTCTATCTGTTAGTGTTGCATGCACTCAGCATAGCTTTTTCTATACACAAACCCCCTACTAAAGAATTAAAGAAGACTTGACCTGTAGGTCTCGGTTTGTGGTTCTCTGCCTAAGGCCTTTAGGTCAGGTCCCCTGTAGTTCTTGGCTGCCTATTAGAATGCTTGTGTTGAGTGAATATATCACAGTGAAGAATTGATCAATCTTTTTTTTTTTTTTGCACCACACTGAGCCCGAGGGTGGATTGTCCCCAGTATACTGTATCTGTGCATTGGAAAACCATTTCTCCCACTGAGCTAAACTAGACCTCTGACAGAGCGCTGCCCAACACTTTGTGCACTGGAAGGCTGTTGTGGTTATAGATGCAAATGTATACACTGGAATCTCCAAGTTGGAAAATTGCCAAATAATATGTTTAGTGAATGTTGTTCGAAATATGGAACGAGCAATCACGCAGGCCTATTTTGAAAGGGAAATAGTACTCTGTGGGGCTATAAACAAAAATATTTTTTTTACAATGAAAAACATAGCAACAGAGCTATTTTAGCATTTCAGTGTATTATTTTCAGTCGTTGCCTAGGTGACATATTTGATTGCCTAGCTGATCATATTAAACATTAGTAAGGAGTTAATTGACGTATGTATTATAATGTGATATATCAAATAAAGCGACTGATGGCTCTCATTTTTCTCCCTCTTTCCTTTGTCAAAAACAACAGGCAGGTTTAGGCAAGGTAAATGAAAACCAGATCTGCATCCGATGTAAGAAATGTTTGTTATATTTGACACAGCTGCAAGTTGGAAAAAAATGGTAATTTGATTTAAATGCACTATTGTGGGGCTGAAACATAGGCCCTGTAACCAAAATAAATAGCACGAAGTAGAAAATAATTTGCCTTTCTTAAAAGAGCAATATATAAAGGAAAAAGAGCAGCTAGATCAAAAGATAACTGAAAAATCTTTCTATTTTACACACAAAAGCTCAGATTCACAGAGGTCTGTTACTCAAGGCTCAAAAGCAGTAATGGACGTTATTTGTCTTGACGTTAATGCATTTCCACAGTGCTAATTATATATGCAAAAACAATGGACTTTGTATATCTCACTGAGCTTCATAGTGGGGTGCCCCAATTGCATCATAGGTTATCTGGTTTGGAGGGTACCTTGTACGCTGGCTTCTGCGAAGCCCTTCTTCCACTCCCTCTGGGGAGTAATGTATATAGTCCTGAGGCTCGGCCTCTCCCATTGGGGGTACTAATGTCTCTGCAAAGTCTCTTTGTGGTACAAAGCAAGGACTTCTTGGGTCCAGAGGTTGGCTCATTGGAGCCATCGGAGTAGGTGTTTATCGTCTGGGCCTTTTACCCAGTAGCTCCTTCGGGAGGTGCCCCATGACTTTGAAGTACCCTTTGGGAGGGTCCCTCTATTGGATCATATATGGTTTCGTTCACTGTTTCTTCATTGACCATAGAATTCTCAGTGGTCTCATTTACAGTTTCTTCATTGTCTCCCGATCTTGCTTGCCCACCGTCCAGAGATGTAGTTGGTATCTCTGGGTTGTCATCCTCCACTTGTGGGATAGGTAGGAGATGATTCCGGTGCCAGACCCTTACCCGGCCATCCACGTCTATTATGCAGTAGACCGGGAGGCCTGGCATCTGTGACTCAACCTCGAACACTCTGTCTCGCCAATGGTCGGCCAATTTATTTTTCCCGGGGATTCAGAGGTTGCGGTGAAGCACTGTGTCTCTAGGACGAATCTCCCGATGTCTAACCTTATGGTCATATCGTCTTTTATTGTTAGCGTTTAGCTGGGAGGAGGACTGTTTGGCTAGCTGATAAGCCTGTTGCAGGCTTTCTTGAAGTCTTTGTACGTCTCGAAAGGGCATTGAGCTGTGTAGCCCGTTGGTTGATAACCTCAGACGCACATCCACAGGCAGGCTGGCTTCTCGCCCGAACATAAGGAAGTAGGGGGAAACTTTTGACAGGTACAGTTGTAATCATGTACCATTGCATCCACATGCTTGCTCCACTCACTTTTCTGAGTGCCTTTCAGGGTACCGAGCAGATCGAGTAGCGTCCTGTTAAACCGCTACGGCAGAGCGTCTCCCTCCGGATGGAACGGGGTCATTTGGGATTTAGTGATGTTCAGGAGTTTGAGAAAATCCCGGATGAGTTTACTCACAAAGTCCCGGCCTTGGTCTGAATGTAGGCAGTTGGGTAGACCATAGTACACAATCATATTCGCCACCATGATGGCCTTCTGCTTTATGGTGGGGAAGGCTTGAGCGTAATGTGTGTAATGGTCCATGATGACCAACACATTACCGATGCCTCGGGCGTCTGGTTCAATGCATAGGAAATGCAAGAGAGTAATGTATGCACACTTGAAAAGTGATAAGAAGAGGGGTACATAGCCGCCAGTGCACTGCATCCAGGGAGGTCCACAGGTCCCAGAAGAAGCTGATCAGCAAAACAGGAGCAGGTACACAGACATTCAAAATGCTTTAATGTGCCATATAATCCGATGTTTCGGTAGTACAAAGCTACCTTTCACAAGGTGAGGGCTACAAGATGTGGCAGGTAATGAACTTAAATACCCTACTACTCACCTCACCCCGCTCTGATCGACCGCCTCCCCCAATGCTGACGCTCTCTGATGACGCAGGGACGTCGACACACAGCGTCGCACTGATGTTAGATACCGGGAGGGGGTGTGCTCCAAGTAGTCATTGCAGCTCCGGGCCAAACACACAGTGTTAGCCAGTTGCCATAATGACCATTTAGTCAGAGCGGGGAGGAGTGAGGTCCCTCACAAATACCTAAAGTGTGAAGACATAAAATAATGCTATATTATATGCTGCTTAAGGGTGATATGGACAGATAATACATACCATACTAACACCAACACCAAAGTGTATAAATAAATAAAAAGTATATCAAAGAGAACTGTTCAACTCCAGTAAAATAATGCTGGAAAATAATGTTAAAGTAAGCACACAAAGCCCAAGTCAAAACACATAAGTCTAAATGCTGTGGAAATGGATAATAGAGCTATGTGCATATCCAAAGTCTGAGGAGTATGAGATCCAGAATCAGGAAGGATGAAATCCATGAGGTAGCTTTTATCAATCTAATGGGAGAAAAGAATCATCTCCTGTCAAGAAAACATCGCAAGTTCTGTTCTGTAATAGCCGCCGCCGCTCGCGCTTGCTACTACGCATACGCAAGGTGTGCTAAGATGGCCGTCGGCTGTCTGGACCCTTCTGCGCATGCGCTAGGCTTTACTGCGCATGCACGTGCATATTAAAAATGTCGGCACCCTCGGCAGAGCTCTGGCGACCGGATCGCCAGCCCGTCTGCCGCTGCACACCCTGCCCATCCCCAGCACTCACCAGATACACCCGATCACCTCCCCTCACTCTCCATAGCCTTCGCTGTTAGCCACAGCTGCCCAGGAGGTAAGGGAACAAAGGGGACCCAAAGGGGACATGGTCACATATAAGATATTACGTTATAACATTATTTAACCCCTTTGATTTATTACATTTAAAATAATATTGTAAAATGTCCACCATTGACATTTTTTTAATGGAATCCATTGGAATCGATCTGTGGCAGTGTCTTGTTCTACAATAATGTTCCAAATTTCTCAAGAAATAAAATAGCTAAGGCTGGAGTACTCCATACCATTCTAAAACATGGCCTTTTTTCATTTCTTAGCTTTATTTTCCATATTTCCCTATATTTCAGTCCAAACAAATTGTTGTGAGGTTGTTTATTTATTTTTACACCTTTTATTCTGGTCACAGAATCTTGGTTTGTAAGCCCACTAGGCCAATTGATACCTGTTTTCCTCCATTCACAGTTCAATGAATCTGGGTGGAGCTAAATACATTTCTGATAAGCCATTCCGAAGCACCTGCAGTATTGTGCCTGTCGTTGATTCCATACTAGTGGAAGTAAAGGAATAAGAAGAGATGACTTCACCTTGGAAATAAAATTGACAAAAAGAGATATGTTAATGATTGGTTTATTCTGTTTTCTTCTACAGCGAAATACATTATTTAGTACTCGTCATCTCATTAATGCAGTCATCTCAGCCTGCAACGCATTTCTTTATTCAAACCTATGTTGTGTTAGGTTCCACAGTTTCATCATTTAAAAGCATCTGCTGACAAGGCTGCTTGCCTTTTTTGTGGAAAAGGTGATATTATCAATGGGTTTTTCGTAGGAAAAAAGTTGACCAAATCCTAAGTCATGAAACTTTTATTTATAGCTTGAAAATAACACATTTTTCAACATTAAATTATCGTGGTAGAAAAGCATTCATCCACTCCCAGTCAGTATTTCAGACCCATTTCTAATAATTGCATAATAACTGTTTGGGGTTTCTTGTTGATCCCTATAAAACCATTCCCAGCCCTCATTTCCTCTAAGACCCCCACAAAAATAGCTCAGGATATTATTATGGAACACAGGTATTTAACATTTCACATAAGAATGCATCTGGAATATTAATTGTTAGCTATTCTACTTACCGTATACCACACTTTTATTGGTTCAAGGTTAAAGAAGCAATGCCAAGCGGTATTTATTTTAATATAACCTAAATCTGGGAGATGCACTGCCCTGTCTTTAGCTTTGGGGATCTTAGTTCCCAAGATATCAGTTTTAGTCCCTGAATAGAACAAAGATATGCCACTGGTGTCATCTAATAGAAACCTGTAACCTTGTTTCAGCTTCAAGGGACAACTCAAATTCAGAAGAAATACATATATAAATAAAACACAAGATTGATGGATTTTTACTTTAAAGGTGTACAATTTTGCAGGCAAGATAAATAAGTATCCAGCTTGTTTGTGAAGTTCATAATAGAAATATAACATCAGTTGTCTATAATACTGTTTTTTTTTAAAGTGATATGTCTGCATTTCTTCCATAAAGACATGTAGCACCAAATGACCAATTGGGAATTTGATCTGATTTTGAGTTAAACAAATGCCACAGTTTAGGAACGCATTAACCATATATTTTATGCATAGGTAATATAGTGCACATAATGGAATAATAACTGCACTACATTTAAATCAAGTGATCATTTTCAATTTGGTTTTACGTTACTGAATAACTGCTTATATGTATTCTCATTACTGTATATGGTTGCATGGACAGATCAGTTTCATTTCAATATACAATGCCTTCTTTTATTTAATAATATTTGCTTATGAGTGTTGCTTATATTATTTTGATGGCATATAGGTGCTTTTGTTGTTTTGGTTTTTAACAGGGCTGACAAAAATCATGAGTAATTGGATTAAAACTGTGAGGACATTAAATTAAAGATCTGGGGCAGCATTCAAGTATGACGTAGTTAAGATTTGTTTGCTAAAAGATGCAGTGCATTTACATTGGTCTTTTAATCTGATGCCAAACTTTTGCACATGCCTAATAAAAAGGTCATGCAACGTCTCATTGTGAAGGGGAAATCAAAAATATCAAAAGCCAAAAATGTAATGAATTACCTTGATAACTACTTAAAGGGACAATCCCATATACCCGGCTAGAAAACATTATTTTGTAACAAAATGTAAGTCTAGGATGGTGTGGCGAGACACAGAAGTAGATGGCTCCTTGGGAGCTGAGTCCATCAGCGGATCTCGTGTTCCTGACACACAGAACTCCAAAACACCCCAATTTGGTGTGAAAACAGGTTGGCAACCTAACTTACACTCCAGTCATGAATTGGCTTGCAGAAAGTCTCCCATTACTTTAAGAGGCAATCCCAGGTGGTGGCAGCAGCCTCAAAAAATAGCAGCTCCCCAAGTGCACTGCTTGACTAAGAGCCAGAGCTGGGGGAAGATCAACAATACTCCCTAACGAGACAAGATATGTCTCCCTTTATGGCAGAAATGAGAGAAACGTTTCAAGGGGAGCTGAAAAAGATCTATGGATCATATTAGTCTTCAACTCACCTCTTTGGGAAAAAGAACAGATGTGTGGAACACAGCTTAGAACTTCCAAACAGGAGAGGATCAAGAGACATTCAAATGCAAGCAGACATTCTTTTCAAAAAGGCAGAGGACACAGAAAATAGATTGCGTCGCAACAAGTTACGTATCGAAAATATTTTAGATTTGGTTGACACCTTACCACTCAAGGTGGTCCTGTCTTTTCAACATACTTTTAACAAAGTACTTTTATTTGCTACTGTGTTATTCCCTAACTGTTTGTCTACATCCAGCTGGAAGGTGATCTCCACCCTATGAAAAGGATAATTATCTTTTAACCCCTTCATGTGGGATGTGAGGTCACTGAGACAACTATTATCCCTATATTGCCTGTCTGTATTAAGGATGTGGGATTACTTAAACATTATTATCCCTGTGTTTTTTGGTTGTATATTTACTTACCATGTACTTACCAATTTAACTTGATGATATCAATTGTTCTATTGTTCTTTGCTTGCCGCATATATTTGCTTATATTGTAAGGACAAGATGCGGAGTTTATATGTATTTTTAAATTGATTTTATTGTCTATGCACTTCTATAAACATCTTTTGACCACACAATAAATATTCAGACCAGTCAATTGCCATGTTCTTTTTTGAGTGCCCCTATTATGAGTTTCTGCAGCACCCGTCTTTTGGTGGCTGCATTTTTCTCCTTTTTGTTTACATTATTTTTTGCTCATTGGGTGCACCACCACTGATATATATTTTCTAAATTATTTTTGGTTTAATGATTTGGTTAAATTATTTATAATGGTAGTAGAGCTGTAGAGCTCTTCTCTAATTTTTCTTTTTCTCTGATACTTTTACCAAAGTCAGACAAAGAGTAAATAACCATGGATCGAGCACATAGGGCTTTGAAAATAAGGTACGCAGACCAAGTAAAACAGAGATGTAATGGTCAGGCTCCACTTTTACAAAGGCAAAGACGATATTCTGAGAGCTGGTAGAGATGCAGAACCAGTCCCAATAGATGATGAAGTCCTATAAATCTTTCCTGACTTAGCACTAGCTACCTTACAAGAGGCAAAACCTCAGTGAGAAAGGAAGGCCTGACACTGCTACACAGTTTACAGAACCCAGAAGCTTCCAGTGCCGACAAATCGAGTGCCAGAGGACCCCAAGATGGGACTGGGCCATGGTGGTCAAAAAAATATGCAGCTTAACCATCCCAGTACATTGACCCCGGAGAAAAGGATAACTTCATGACACTGTCTATATTCTTGACATCTTACTTGTTATCTATTTTTGTTAAGTATTAATACAGTAGGTTGCCAACCATACATAGATATGTTACACAGTTCAGTGTTTTAATGTAGTGTATTAATATAGTGTATCTTGAGTGTTCTCTTATATAATCACTGCGTGGATCATATGTGTTATGATGATGGTGAATAGCTTTTCCTCAATAAAGAGGCTCTGGAGAGCACTATAGTTCTCCTATACAGGGTGAGTTTGAGACAAAGCTTTCTCACCCTGAGATTCTGATATGTTGAGATATGGAACGCGGTCCAGGGCAGACATTGCACTATCCACTACAAACTCCTCCCTCCTGGCCTACACCCAACATCACCATACACCCTGGATTACTCAAAAGCCTTGCACTATCTACTGAATGTTGGTGGAGAACTCTGAAAACCAGCACACCAACCACAGCTCAATCTAATGGTAAACATCACACATTTATAACTTGCAAAAAACTACTAATATTTCTATTCATTCTGTTACTCTTATTAGCAGGTGATATTGAACTTAACCCTCCCTTTTCAACTCTGTCCCATACCCCTGAGAATACCCACTTCAAATTCCAAATATCTGGAGCCTGCTGCCCAAACTGGATGAACTAAGGGCATGGTGTCTTATGCATAAACCCAAAGTCATTGTTCTCACAGAAACATGGCTAAACCCTAAAGCCCCCGATGCAAATATCGCCATTCAGGGATACTCCATTTCTAGGAAAGATAGGTCAAAGAGAGGAGGAGGGGTGTTATTTTATTTTGCAGACACCTTACAATTTACACTGTTAAATTGCTACCCATACCCACCCTCTTTTTAAATCCTAGTTGGCAAAATCTGCCTCCCCTTTTCTAAGCTTTTCTTGGTTGCTGGCATCTACCGCCCCCCTAAAGCCCCTCTATAGTCCCTGACTGATATCATACAGTTTATTGGCTCCATTACCTCTCTGAATGAGAAGAGTGAGCTGCTAGTTCTTGGAGATTTCAACTACAATTGGCTCTACCCTAAAAGCCACAAAACCCAGACACAACTCTAGTCACTTAACCTAACGCAACTCATTTCCCAACCCACACGTACAAACCTGAAATCTCACAACCATTCCTTACTAGATTGGATTCTCTCCTCAAATCCCATCAGAATACAATCCTCTGGCATCCTTCCTGACATTTTCGGTGACCATGCAATAATGTACTGTGTAAGGAAAATTAAACCACCCCAAACAAGCCCCAAAGTTCTCCTCACTAGAACATTTAGAAACTTTAACCCACAAGAGTTTATGGAAGACCTTACCAACTTCTCTTGGTAAAGAATCAACTTCATTCCCGACCCTGATTCTGCACTCGAGTATTTCTAATCCGAGTTATTAAAACTCTGTGATACCCATGCTCCACTATGCAGACTAAGGGTATGGGGGCACACCTTCCATGCATTACAACTGACCTTATTGCACTCTACCATTTCAGGGATTCCTTGTGGAAAATCTACAAAGTAACTGGCACTACCAAGGATCTCAATCACTACAGATGCCTACGGAAAATGTGCACAAGGCAAACAAGGCATGCAAAAGCACAATATTACTCTGACAATATTCACCAGAATATATCAAACCCAGCTAACTTCTGGAAGGTTATCAACAAAATATTCCAGCCTTCTAGACATCAACAACCAAGTAATATCCCTAAGGAGGTGACAAAGTGAGAATATGATGTAAGGGGGGGGGGGGTCTGACATAACAGCACTGGGATCTATGCAACCATTTAAAGTCAGCATCCATCTTAGGTTTTGTCTGAGTGAACGGGTTATGAGATGGACGTTTTTGAATGAGGTTTTTGCTTTCAACTTTAAAGTGAGAATAAACCAAGCAGCTAACTGACAAAACCTTGAGAATGAGGGCTAAGAGCCAATGTTATGAAAATACCAGACAGATAGACACTGTCCGAGGGGGGGGGGGGCATTGTGTTCTGTATGTAGAGTAAAAGTCACCGGCTTGTATAAGGAATATTAGCTGAATCATTTCATTTCTAATATGCATCCCATAATAATGCTTTAACTCGATGTGTTCGTGTGCATAAGTTTGTTTACCTTTTACGCTTACGTAGTGACGACACGCAACCTTGTAGAGGGGGCGTGGGTTTAGTATTTTGTGTATAAATAATGCCTCTATGCTACCATGTCGTTGGGAGGGTTTTATTTTGAAACTCTCCTCTGCGTGTGCACCGCACAAGCAATAAACTTATCTGTCATTCTGCAAAATATATCCTCAGACTTGTGTTTTTATTCACAACTTTTAACAGATGGCGCCCAGAATAGAAACCCAGAAATACCGGAAGCTGAGCACCTGAAAAACCCACTCCTCGGTCACTCAAATCTGAGCGCTCGTAAGAATCAAGGTAAAAGGCACCTTTTGAGGAAAGCCTGAGTTTACAATGTATTTTTGAGTGATGTGTAGAGAGATGTGTTTTGAAGGGTGTCTCAATCTGTGTTGACGGGTTAACCTAGCAGTGTCAAATAAGTTTATTTGTCTGTTCCTGTATCCATTTTAAAGTGTTATAGATGTTAAGTTTTATTGGGATTAAGGTGATAGTCCCGTTAAAAGTTTTGGTGATGAAGGTGAGTGTTTGTATGCTTAAGGGATTGTTTTTCAGACTGTCCTGGGTTGTGATAAATATTTTTGTTGTCTGAGCAGGAAGGGTCCCTGATTGTACATTTGCTCTGTCTTGTCATTAACATACCAAATGAGGTTATTTATGGATATCTGTTTATAAGGTCTTATCTGTATCAATGTTATAAAAGTATAAGGTTTATCAGGACTGGGTTGGACCCGCTGAAGTAATTCAAGTGTTTTTCTTGGGTATAGTTATGGTGAAAAAATCAGAACAATAACATGCCAAAAGAGTTGTACGCAATCAGCTTGCGCTGATTATTGTATCAGGTGTATTGTACAGGTCAATTAAATGTGATTACTGTAACAGGAGAATAATGGGAAACCAAAGTTCTCAAAATTTGCCGTTAGAAGTTGTGTGTCTGCAGAGAAAGATTATAAAGAATGGATACAGAGAACAAGAAGAGACAATATAAATATGTTTTGTTGGCCAATGAAAATACATGCAAGTTCAAATGAAAATACACATGCAAGTCCCAGTGAAAAACATGACACCCCAATGAAAAATGTTTGTTTGCAATAAATTACTATAGAAGGAAGCGTGAACCTATGAGCAGCCGCACCGGTTTTCTTATTCGTAAGAATGCGAACGCAAGGGCTCATAGTGGAACCTTCTAACTTTCAGTAATCCCTGTGTGTCTGTGGTAGTATAAATCTTTGGATTTTATGAGGTTTTTGTGGCAAAAGTCAAGCATGGCAAGCCCGGCTGGCGGACGCCGCACAAATCAGTTATGAACATATAAGCTTTTCCTTCCATTTCCCCACATGCAATAAGTGGTTATAAATCATTTCCTGATATAAACTCAAGTTTCGGTGCCGGCAAGTAAAATTGTTGCGCCCTTAATGGAGAGTGGCTAGATGGATTTGATACCCTAATGAATTTTTCCTGAATGATTACCTGTGTGAAAGATAAACCATGCTAAGTATCACCTGTGTGCACAAATCACCATCCAAAAACTTGCAAGTACGTAAGAAAACATGAATATTTTTTTGCTCACAATGAAATCAAAGGTCTGAAAGAAAGAGGATCAGAATCGCAGCAGCACAGAGTGTGCCCCCACTTTTTTCTCCAGCGCGAGGAATGTGCTAAGATACGAAAATTTAATTCAAAAAGCTCCGGAGCATCAGAGTAGTTTTAAAGTCAGGTAATTTATGAGAATAAAGAAAGAGAAGGGAACTTTTATTAATATAGTTGCAGGGTGAAATTGTTGGGTAATAGGGGAGAAATGTCTTTCTTTTATTTGTTTGTTATTTTTGTGATGTTGTGTGGCTGTGTATGAGAGAAGTTTTTTGTATTTTGTGCTCTGTATTGTGTTTAACGAGTAAAAACACATTTCAATTTTATTTCTATGGGATAAGGATATGTTTGGGAATATTTTGTGTTTAAAAATGTGGGTAAAAGCTCATAAGCATTGTTTGAAGTATATATTGTATTGGATGTTTTTATGTATATGTAGCCATGCATAATAATGACTGCGTACATCTTCCCTGTTGGCAGTAAGTCCTGGTAAGTAGAGGCCTGCCAACAGTAGTTATGGAGGTTTTCCCTCACACCCTGGTGTGGTGCCCTGTGTAAGGAAGGGAGTGGCTGTATGCTCTGAGTCCCTGGATAGTAACATCAGAGATGCGCCTGCCCCCTGAGGTATAAAGGGCACAGCACTGTCAGTTAGTGTTGTGTTAGCCAGCAGTTGTGTGAAGCAGCTGGTAAAATGTATGCTACGGCATAAAGGATTGGAGGAATACTTTTGTGACCCTAAGGCTGTAACTAGCGGTAGCAGAGTGACCAATTAAGTCTGTCTAAGCCACACTGTGTCCAGGGACCTGGCGCAGTGGTGATCTCCCTAGGAGAAAGGGAATCCCACTTCAATACGGGAGGGCGTACCTGGCAAAGGGACAGCACGGAGAGATGTGCGGCTAGAGCCGGTAGCTGCATGGGGCAGTCTGCTACATCCCAATCTACAATAAAGATGTCATGTTCAAAGAAAACCCCACTGTGTGAGTGTGAGATTACTCTGCAGTGGCAGTCACCACCGAGAAGGAGTTCTTCACCAGGACCATCTCCCTGCGGAAGCATAGATCCTGATGAGGTGGAGGC
The DNA here is from genome assembly GCF_040206685.1 of Ascaphus truei. NCBI lineage: Eukaryota > Metazoa > Chordata > Amphibia > Anura > Ascaphidae > Ascaphus > Ascaphus truei. The sequence goes on along the minus strand of NC_134484.1, from coordinate 190,482,257 downwards.
GCTGCACATGAAGTAAGTTGGACTCGTAACCACTACCTCAGATACCTGTCCTGCTGCCATCCTCTATAACACCAAGCGGGAGACTCAGGAGTCCTGTTACTAGCAGGTGCACCACCACACACGACCTTGTAATGGGGACCGGTTAGACCACACGGGCCAATATGAGATTGGGTGGGTCAGACAAGGGGGGTCCAGCCGTTACAATTGGAGGCGCTGCTGAGAGACCTGTTAACAGGACAGGCTTTTGCTAGGCACACGCTAGGAAACAGGGAGAGTGTCTGCTGCCACTTTGTGCTGCGTGGGACGGAGCCAGGGGTAGTTAGGGAGATGCTGGAGCTGCATGCCGCAAAGACGCCTTGGGATCCGTTAGGGGTTAGTGAGTCTGGAGCCGGGGGCTATTGCTGTCCTAGTCGCCTCGAGGTAGCGCTAGCGGGGGACGCCTGAAGGGGTAAACTGGTAACTTAGAGCAGGAATTCTGGAAGGGTCCACACTAGGCTAGCCAACAGTAGGTCGACGCCCAAAGTACTGCATGGAAGAGCCAGAGTACTCTAGTCTCCATTCCAGACCACTTACCAAGGAGCACAGACTGGAGGAACGTGTTACAGTAGACACAGAAAGAGTGAGCCTAGCCTGAGGTAGTGCAAACACGAGTCAGATCTACGTTAGGTACACAAGGTGGTGCACAAGGCATGTTTATTGTACGGATGTGGTAGCTGCCCCGCAGAGCGGAGCTCCATGTACAGGAAATCAGTGTTCAATGATCAAGAGAGACCTGTCGGAATGCAGGATCTGCAGAGAGCAGAAGGTCCAGGATGGCAGGGTGAGCGAACCGTCAGAATGGAAGATCTGCATAGAGTAGAAGGTCCAGGATGGCGGGGAGAGAGAACCGTAAGAATGGAGGATCTGCACAGAGTAGAAGGTCCAGGATTGCGGTCAGAGGAAGAACACGCATATGAACTGTGCGTGGGTGAAGAACAAGCTACAGGAGAGACTCTTGTGTGTTTGCTCTGGAATGGCGTGAAAGCCGTGGCTGCGCCGTGTTTATCATGTTTTTGTTCTCGGGATGATACCCCTGAGAATAATGAGCCTGACAGTATTATCCGATGGGAGGAACAAAATGGACTTTGTTATACCCCAATTGACAAACAGCCAGACGTTACCTCAAATGGGAAAAAGGACAATACTTACCAAGATGGCGGTTCCCGCGCTCCCGGGATACCGCGTGGGCCAGCTGCAGAAAGTCTTGCAACTTTGCAGTTTGCTAATTGTTGGCCAGAATTGGCGCCAATGAGAAAACTCCACCCCGATGGGGAGTTTGGCGCGAAAGCTGGAGCCGCGCCCTCATGGACTATGACTCACTCTGCACCTGTGCTGGGTCAGCCTACAAGTCTACGAGACATCCCCCTAGTTTCAACCAGGGGGAGTGGTTTGCAGTTCCACCGGATATCGATGGAGAAAGAAGGAGGAGGGGTTGCCAAACCTGCCCCTGCCCTTCAGTTGCGAAGAGCCATTGACCAGACCTCTGAAACGAGTGCCTCCGCTGGTGAATATGGCTGAAGTTGCTGATAAAGTGGACCAGAGTCCGTTGATCTCTACACAACCCTACTCGGCCCCAGGAGGCTTCCTGGTCATCCGTGTGAAGGGTGTGGAGACTGTGGTGTGTCTTTGCCTGCAGTGCAGACTGCCGGGCGGAGCCGTGGGCACCGAGGCCCGATGCCCCCACTGTGGACTGCAGTACATGTGGCCACTTTTGTACTGGTACAAGCTGTGGGAGTAGCAGGAAATGTCCCGATGCCGATCGACGAACAGCCGGGAGCACTATGGAACGCGAGTGCAGGTCCCGCGGAGTCAGAGTCAAGTTTGGTGCTCCCGACGGAGAAGCCCAACCATCGGAGAGGTGATCACCGAGGAGTCCATTGCCAGTCTCCTATTGGGATGCCCAGACCGAACTGCGGGTTGGGATCCTCGGACGAGGAGTGTGGTGGGCTGTCGAGTGTGATGGTCAGAGAAAGAGACTGTCATACTATTGGTACGCCATGGAGAGATGCCATTCCCCGTGGTGTAGAGACGCGGAGTAGAGTTTCTCCAGTACCGCGACGACCCGATCGCCGGAGTCCCACTGCCGTGGTGACTAGTGGATCGGAGGGAGGTCGATCCACCCCGACCCTGCGGGGTGCTAAGAGGACACAGTGCCTGTTGCAGATCCAGGGGGTGGAGGAGAAGGAAGAGCGAGTCCAGAGCCAGACTGGATCGCGCAGCAGACGGGCGTTGCCAGATGTCCTCGTGGAGGAAGAGATCCTGATTGGGGATCCAACCCAAGATGGCGTCGAAGCACGTGCGTGCGCGGAGGAGATTCTGAATGACCAGAGCGGCATCGAGTGGGAGATGATCGCGCCTCTACGGTCGAGCAGCGGAAGTCGTTCACCTCCTGCCAGACGGAATGGGCGTTCGAGCCGGAGAGCAAGAAACCCAGCTGCTGGTGAGAAAGAGAGACTTTGTGCCGAAGCCGAGACAGGTATTGCTGGGGAGCAGGTCGTAACCCTGCCTATACCTACGGTTCGGTCCCGTCCCCAAACCCCGTCCACACCCAAGGTTAGCCCCAAGGCCCTAGCTAAAGCCCCTGTCCCGTCACTCTTTCATTCGGGTCCGGTTCTAGTTTAGGGTTGTCAGGGGATTCCCGGGGTCCTATCCAAGAACGGACTGGAAGCCTGGACTGGGGAACGTCCGATGATGGATCGGAGGGTGGAGGGAGGATTTCTCGACATGGGTCGATGGCCAGCGAGAGTTATAGCGCGCTGGGAATTGAGGGCGGACACTGGTCACAGAGTAAGAGCCAAGTGAGGCGATCTGAGGGTACGTCCGGGGTATCTTCGGGTGGGCCTGATGAGGAGTCAATAGAGGAGTCTATAGAACCTAGCTCCGAAGAACGGAAGGAGACTAGGTGGTGGGCCCCGTTGTACGAGGGGTATGTCGCTTGGTTCGACCGCACCCGATTTATCCTAGAAAGGGATGGGGTGGTTGATCACTGGTGGGCTGCCGGGGACTTTGATGACGAGGCATACCTTAGGGCCCTAAGGGTAAGGTGGGATCGCATCCAGGCAGGCCTTATTATCCCAAAGGGGTCCGCAGGGTTGGATGACCCGGTAGAGACCGATGAACCCCTGTCATGGGTGCTGCCCGGGGCGGTTGGCGAAAGTAAGTTGACCAGGGCTTGCCGAGCTGAACGGGCTATTGCGGCAAAATACAGAAGGTCGCATGGGCTTGATTACCCGTATGTCCCGGAACCTCTAATGAGAGAGATAGAGGAGAATAGGGAGAGATGGCTTAAAAACGATATCCAGCATTATATCGTAGAGGAATGCAGGCCGAGCAGAGGGTAGCTCAACTTATGCGGTCTGGAAGATAGGACGCAGTGTGTACATGCACAAAGTGGTGTATTGCAATGAGCGAGGGATACCACGGGAATACAGCGTGACTGTGCATGATGCCGCGGGGCGGGAGGTGAAGAAGCCAGATCCTCGACATTACTATTGAGTGCCAAATTAGAGTGGTCTGATTTTTCTTTAGTGCTCCCTGCTGGTCAGTGAGTGAGATGGGCTTGCATTATTATGTCAATGTGATGATGTTTGCCCTGTTATTTGTGTGTTCTTTTGCAGTGTTTCCTGGCGCAAGGTACACCAAATTTAGGTCCCAGCCGGGACGGTGGGTATTAACCAGGGGGTGTATGTAGCCATGCATAATAATAACTGCGTACATCTTCCCTGTTGGCAGTAAGTCCTGGTAAGTAGAGGCCTGCCAACAGTAGTTATGGAGGTTTTCCCTCACACCCTGGTGTGGTGCCCTGTGTAAGGAAGGGAGTGGCTGTATGCTCTGAGTCCCTGGATAGTGACATCAGAGATGCGCCTGCCCCCTGAGGTATAAACTGTCAGTTAGTGTTGTGTTAGCCAGCAGTTGTGTGAAGCAGCTGGTAAAATGTATGCTACGGCATAAAGGATTGGAGGAATACTTTTGTGACCCTAGTGCTGTAACTAGCGGTAGCAGAGTGACCAATTAAGTCTGTCTAAGCCACACTGTGTCCAGGGACCTGGCGCAGTGGTGATCTCCCTAGGAGAAAGGGAATCCCACTTCAATACGGGAGGGCGTACCTGGCAAAGGGACAGCACGGAGAGATGTGCGGCTAGAGCCGGTAGCTGCATGGGGCAGTCTGCTACATCCCAATCTACAATAAAGATGTCATGTTCAAAGAAAACCCCACTGTGTGAGTGTGAGATTACTCTGCAGTGGCAGTCACCACCGAGAAGGAGTTCCTCACCAGGACCATCTCCCTGCGGAAGCATAGATCCTGATGAGGTGGAGGCGCTGCACATGAAGTAAGTTGGACTCGTAACCACTACCTCAGATACCTGTCCTGCTGCCATCCTCTATAACACCAAGCGGGAGACTCAGGAGTCCTGTTACTAGCAGGTGCACCACCACACACGACCTTGTAATGGGGACCGGTTAGACCACACGGGCCAATATGAGATTGGGTGGGTCAGACATGGGGGGTCCAGCCGTTACATATATAACGCCATTAATATGCACAGCGCTTAACAGAAGTGGTGCACGTCGTAATCATATAGGTAGCAAAGGGTAAAGGTAAGAGGTCATGGAATAAGTGATCCAGACATAAAAGTAACATTAAGGAAGAGAAGTCCCTGCTCTGAGGAGCTTACAATCTAATTGGTAGGTAGGGAGAGCGTACAGAAACAGTAGGATTTGATTAGAAGCCAGGAGAGGAATTTCAGGAGGGGAAACGCAGAATCAGAGTTTAAAGAGTAGAGTGATTCTGGCAGCAGCGTTTGGGAGAGATAGAAGGGAAGACAGGTGAAAGTCAGGAAGCTGGGATAGCAAGGGATTACAGTAATCAAGAGGGGAGAGAATGAGGGTCTAAATCAGAGTTTTTAATAGTTGAGCAACAGAGGAACAGGTGTATCTTTGTGATATTGTGGACGAAAAAGCGACAGTTATAGAAATGTTTTGAATGAAAGAGGAGAATATGAGAGAGGAGTTGATGGAGTGACCCCTAAGCAGCGTGCTTGAGCTACTGCATGGAAGATTCAAGAGTAATGTGGAAGGAGATAATAGGGTCAGGTTTGGGAGGAAGTATGAGGAACTCTGTTTTTGCCATATTAAGTTTAAGGCGAAGGAGGGCCTTCCAGGATGAGATAACAGAAGAACATTCAGAAACTTAGGTTTGTATGGCAGGTGTAAGGTCAGGGGTTGAAAAGTAAATGAGGGTGTTGTCAGCATAGAGGTGATATTTAAACCTAAGAGATGTTATTAGGTCACCTAGAGAGAGTGTGTACAGAGAAAAGAGAAGAGCGGGGTCCACAGAGGCAAATGCTTCAGAGAGAGGCGTAATATGAGCAGAGTGTAATGACCTCTGTCTTGGGCAGCATATAGGTCATGAGTTATTTTAGTGAGAATTGTCTCCGTGGAGGGAGCAGTGCAGAAGTAAGATTGTAGAGGGTTAAGGAGAGAATGGGTGTTGAGAAAATGGAGCAAGCAAGTGAATACAAGACAAGTTCAGTAAGTAGAAAGACAGGTAGGGTCAAGCCTGCTATTTTTGAGTCATGGTATAACTATTACATGTTTTAAGGAGAATGGAAATGTAGCAGATTAGAGGGAGAAGAGGAGATCAACAGTGATGGTGACATTCTCTTCTGATACAGTGGAAAAAGAGTCAAGGAAAGCAGGAAGAGAGTAGAAAGCAAAGTAGGATAGGAGGAAAAAGAGGGAATGTTCTGGAGTATGGATTCAACCTCTTGCTTAAAATAGTCAGCAAAGTCCTGAGGTGAGATGAAGGAAGAGTTAGTGAGGGTTAGACTTGTGAGTGTTGATTAATGGAGAGAAATAGGTTTGTGTAGCTTGAGAAAGGACAGAATTGCAACAGGATAGCATAAATTTGTAGTGAATTAAGTCAGTGAAACTATGAAAGTTCAAACAAAAGGCATTAAAAAGAACTGAGTGGAGGGAGATAGCATGAGCGTGTGAAGTTACTTGTGTGTTAAGAAGTTATATAAACCTCAGCTATATAAAAGTCTGTGGGTTAATTTTTAAAAGGCCATAAAAAATGTAGTTCTTAGGGCTCTGGATAAAGCTCCATGTATTTAAACTTTAAGCAAAAGTTCCAATCCAATAATTATTATTTTTCAGGAAGAAGCCGTGGTGTGCCGTTATCTTATCTTTTCAGGGTCAATTGGCGAAACGCCCAGAAACAAAATGGCTCTTTGCCCGGAAACAAGTCTTATAGAAAATATTTTTTCTTTAGTCAGATGAATATGCAGAGTGTCTTTAAAATTATAAAGCTGACCGTGTGCTCAGCACTGTGCAAAGAGATTATATAAAGCAAGACATTAGTGTGAAGTCTTATACAAAATCATTTGTCTATTAAATGAATGTGATGTATGTTATAACGAATTAACCATTTATTTTTTCCAAAGGTGTCCGTAAGCAGTGGTTAATGTCAAAATTGCTGTGTAATCTAGAATGGGTTTGCAAGGAAGTGGTGAATTTGGGAGTCACCTCTCATTTGTGGGTGTGTCTTGTGTATAGGGTTAAATACAGGGGATACATAGTTGCAAAAGCAGTAACATAAGTGAATAAGGTATACATTATATACAAGGCATTTCAATTTTTTAGCAGAATAGTTACAGTGGAGTGTTTGGGTAAAAGCCAGATAGGGAGTGGCTAGGGAAATTTGTATGGGTAAAATAATGGCTTAATTGGAGGGAATATTTTTCCATAACAGTGGATAGTATTGGGAAAAGAGAGATTGGCCTGTAGTTTGAGACAGTGTCTTTTTTGTCCCCACTTTTGAAGATTGGGACAAACTCTGGTAGTTTCCCAGGTCTTAGGGATATGGCCTGCAGACAGGATTGAATTAATTATGGAAGCAAGTGGTTTAGCAAGGGATGAGGCCCCAAAGTTTCAGGAACTTAGATTGTATCAAAGTCAGGTTCACATTGGCTACTTAGTTTTAATTTGAGGAATGAATTAGGAACATTAATAAGGAATACCTCTGTCTATATGCGGATGCTAAGACAGGAGTAAACACATTGATACAAGAATTTAGTCCTAGGTATAAATTATCTCCCTATGAGACACATATGGGATGACTTGTGACTATCAGCAGTCCAAAGGAACGAATTAAGGACCATGTTATTGGTAATAAAACAATAAGTTGTATGCAACTAATACATTTTTTGAGTCTCTCTAGGCAAAGTTGAAAGTGCACCTACTGTACTCGAGATGGGGTTAATAGTTACATATTTCCTGCGCAAGCATGCTCTTCATCCCAGGTGAAAAGGCCTAAAGTAATCACCAATACAGCAATTGAAGCGGCAGAGTCATTTTCCTGGACCCAAAACACGTAAAGCTCGTTCCAGTTCCACCAAACGTTCCAGCGCCACCAAAGACCAAAGTCACCTAAAGCACAGCCGCAGCAAGTTAACGTCTTGCCGAGTCAAAACTCTAACCGTTAACCAACGAGGAAAATAAGACACCAGGCTAAGGCCAGGTTTAATCAGAACATTTCATTTTTTCTGAGACTCAATATTTTTATTCTTTAGAGTGTGTTAAGTTAGAAATTTAAGGTGTATGTAGAATTGAGCCTTGATGGGAGGATTGGTTTCCTGGAAGCGTGGCTTGTGAAAGCTCTTGTATGTGTTTTGGCAGTACTCATCACTCTCTATGTATGTGTCATGTGCAGCAAAACTTTGATCCAGAAGTGTGTTGCACCTCCACCGAAAGGAGGGGGTCACCCAGGGGCGTGTGTCAGCCACAAGGAAAGGATCATAAGTCAGCCATGTTGACCATTGCAGACATCGTCTGTTCTGATATTCTGAGTGAATGATGTATGCAATGCGTGCAGGGGTGAGGATCACGCATTCGCTTCCACAGATACCAAACCCCCTCAATTCTCAGTAATAGAATATTGAGATGATTCTGAAAATATATGATGATAGAGATAGATGCAATTTCTTTTATTTAGCAACTGCATATCCAAAGAAAGGTTGCTTGCATAAAATAAGGTTTTTAGTATTATGTGTATAATTTCTGTATTTTTCCAATTTTTTAAAGGAACCTCTTTAAAGGGTGTATCACACACTAGGAACAAGAATCAATTTATGGGTCAAGTGTCTCCACCAACCAATGAAACCTGTGTAAAAATGTATGTTTAGTCAGATAACAATTTACAGGAAGGATGTGGCCTTAATTTTGCAGTTTTTAATTTCATTAAACCAAGAACAGGTTCAGATTAGGCTTATGGCCTTACAAAACAGAATTGCTTTAGACTATGTTTTAGCTTCAAAAGGAGGGGTATGTGTTTTGATTAAAGAACAATGTTGTGTTTTTATTCCAGATCAGTGTAGCAATGTGCAGCATGAACTAGATGAAATACAAGAGATTCAATAGAGGTTTACAAAGGGAAGTGACAGATTATCACCCTTGGGGTTAGGTGAATGGCTTAGATCACTTGGAGCAAAAACTTTCGAATGCTTGGATGTGTGGGAGTGTTACTTGTTATATGTGTGTGTCACGTGTTGCAAAGGTATGATCCACAGGTGTGCGACCCCCTCCCCCAATCGGATGCCACTCTTTACAGATGGCAGAAAACAGCAGTACCATGAAGAAAGACAGTTATTCAATTCATCAAAAGACATATTGGCCGCAGCGCCTTATGAGACTATGACAGTGAAGGGCACGCGCCCTTGTCCTCTGAGTTATCCCTGGACTATCATCATGAACTTAATTCTCAAAAGCTATGTTTTAAGAATAAAAAAGGAGGGAGTGACAAAGTGAGAATATGACGTAAGGGGGGGGGGGGTCTGACATAACAGAACTGGGATCTATGCAACCATATAAAGTCAGCAACCATCTTAGGTTTTGTCTGAGTGAACGGGTTATGAGATGGACGTTTTTGAATGAGGTTTTTGCTTTCAACTTTCAAGTGAGAATAAACCAAGCAGCTAACTGACAAAACCTTGAGAATGAGGGCTAAGAGCCAATGTTATGAAAATACCAGACAGATAGGCACTGTCCGAGGGGGGGGGGGGCAATGTGTTCTGTATGTAGAGTAAAAGTCACCGGCTTGTATAAGGAATATTAGCTGAATCATTTCATTTCTAATATGCACCCCATAATAATGCTTTAACTCGATGTGTTCGTGTGCATAAGTTTGTTTACCTTTTACGCTTACGTAGTGATGACACGCAACCTTGTAGAGGGGGCGTGGGTTTAGTATTTTGTGTATAAATAATGCCTCTATGCTACCATGTCGTTGGGAGGGTTTTATTTTGAAACTCTCCTCTGCGTGTGCACCGCACAAGCAATAAACTTATCTGTCATTCTGCAAAATATATCCTCAGACTTGTGTTTTTATTCACAACTTTTAACAGAGGATATTACTCTGACAAATCCCACTGACATTGCAAATGCATCCAATGATTACTTTGTGGGGTGTGCTACTAATTTATTAGCGAAACGCAACCCAAACCAAAACATGAACCTCATTTTCAGAGTACATTTATAGCCCCACCCTGTCCCAACACTGCTTACAATTTTCAATTTTTCCCAGTATCCGAAGACATTACACAAGTGCTCCTCTAACTAAAACTAAGCAGCCAATGTGGACTTGACTTACTGCAATATAAGTTAATAAGACTTGATGCCCCAGCCATTGCCAAACCAATTGCTTCCAGAGTCAACTCTATTCTGTCTGCAGGCCATATCCCTAAGATCTGGAAAACTGCAAGAGTTGTCCCAATCTTCAATAGTGGGGACAAAAACACTGTCTCAAACTACAGGCCAATCTCTCTTCTCACAATTCTATCCAAAGTCATGGAAAAATGTGTTCACTCCCAATTAAGCGATTACTATACCAAGACAAATTTCCCTAGCCAATTCCGAACACTCCATGGTAACTACCCTGCTAAAAGTTTGCAATGAAATCCAGAGTGGAATGGAACGGGTTTGATACCCTGACATCCAAAAACTATGCCAAACTAGGTGTACTTTACAGGATCAAATCCTCCCTACGTCTGGTAGTCATAAAGCGTAGAGCACAGCAGATGCTAATGCCAATTATCGACTATGGAGACATAGTATACGGCTCTGCGCCCCAAACCCACCTTAACAAACCTGATTCACTCTACAATTCAATATGCCATTTTATTCTTCAATGCAACTACAACACACATCAATGCAGAATGCTTAAAGAACTAGTCATCACTTGAATAGGCGCACAGTTCATCTTTCCTGTCTTATCTTCAAATACTTTCTGGGCAAGCTACCCGTCTATCTGAACAAGCTCCTCACCCCCACCACATGCAACACTTATCATCTGAGATCAGAATCCAAAAGACTGTTCATACTCCCAAAGTTCAGCAAAGTATCCGGCCTCTGCTCCTTCTCTTACCGTGCACCCCAAACCTGGAACAATTTACCGGAGACTCTCACAACCACCACCAGCCTAAGTTCTTTGAAAACAAATGCTGTCTCACATTTTAACCTGGTCTGTAACTGCTACATACATCTATAATATATTATATCTAACTGTGCATGCTATGTCTTGTATATAATGTATACCCTGATCAGTTATGTAACTGTATTTGTAACCATGTATTATTTGTCATCTTCACTATGCCCAGGACATACTTGAATACGAGAGGTAACTCTCAATGTATTACTTCTTGGTAAGGAGAAAAGTAGTCCCAAGGGGGGCACAGGCGGAGCACTGCCAAATCGATGAGGGAGAAAGGGGGCTGCATCCAGTAGTAATAAAAATATTTATTGAGTGATCAAAGCAAGAACATAAACACTTTAACGCGTTTCGGGAATTGCGTCCCTTTCTCAAAAAGTGTATCCGCGTCTGCATGCATACCCGTTTCATAGCTGTCCCCCGCCCTCGGCGATGACGTCACGGGGCCGAAAACTAACGCGAGTTGGTCAGAGAGACCAACCCATTGGCTGAGAACACCACCAATGAGTAGCCTCCCTGAGATCTCGCCCCCAAGTGAGCCGTGGGACCGGGAGGTGCCAGAGAAAAAGGGGCATAGCCGCAGAGAAAAAAATACAAAACACATTGTGCAAACATAACAACTTAAAAATGATACATAAAGTTAAAATCACGGATAAAAAACAACTGTTTGGGATAGAAAGGCTCTCAACAAGATATGGGTTAAACACATGGCATGAGTCATATTATTCTCAGTACTGGTATAACAGCTAGAATAACAAAACTGGCATATATAGAACCACAGAGCAGGTATAACAACTTATAGTAAGAGATATTAATATATCTAGATTCTCAATAAGTAAATCATATTGGTAGTATAGTACAGAATTCATGTAGCGAACAATGCTCAAAGGATGAATTAGAGATGAATTAATCATCTCCAGAGTTAATGAGTGAAGTTTTCATTAAATGAGGCATATAAGCATCTATGTGGATTATTGATCATTAAATAAAGATCCAAAATTGGTTAGCTTCAACCCCTCTTGTGCAATCAATAAAGACTGTGATGTCCATCTTATTTGCATATATTGTAATAGTGCAGAGGAAGGGGCAACAGGAAGGGGAATGGGGAGGGGAGGTGAAAGAGGGGGGAGGGAGGGGAAGGGAGGGAGGGGGGAGGGGGAGGAGGGGGGGGAGGGGGAAGGGGAGGAGAGGGAAGAGAATAGAAAAAGTCATGGTAAGACATGTTACAAATAAAAAATTAAAAAATTGCCATGTAATTCTGTTAATGTTCTAAACCAGTGTTGCATGCACAAAGTGAAGGCTGTCCCTATTTGTGCTGTCAAGTTCATACACCCAATTATCACCTTATCCCCCTATCCCTTCCTTGAATGAGGCTATTATCCCCAGACTAGATGTCATGAAAATTAATCTAGTAGTCCTTATCCTCCCTACATGTCCCCTGGCTAACATTGATAGCCTTCATACGATCTAACGGTCTAAAATACATTTTGACAAGAGCTAACTGAATTATTAAATAGGGCTAAAACTAATCTCTCAAAATGTTGCTGCCTAAAGATCAAAAGCTACTATTTAGCAGACACTTTCCATTAATTTACCAGGCCTCAACGGTTCTTAAAAAAAGGCGGAGTGGCCACTCTTTTACATAGAAACCTCAATTAATTTCAAAGCCCACATAATGAAAGCGGATAAACAAGGAATATTGTTAATAATTATAGGTCACTTGGACTTGGTAGAGGTCACATTCGTTAATGGGCAGGTTCCAAACACAGACCAATACGCATTTTTTAAAAACCATATTTGAAAAATTAGATAACATAAAAAAGGGGCTCCTGATATTAGGAGGTTATTTTAACATTGCTCTTCACCCTAAATTAGACAAAACAGGTCCTGTATCACAGGTTTCAGCAGCCAAAGAACTCAGAAAGTTGTTTAAGACACATGCTCTTCTAGATTCTTGGAGAATCTTTAATACTCATGTAGCCCTGGACCCCTGTTACCTCCATATGCCGGGGGTGATGGTGAGTGCCGCCGGAGCCAATCGGCAGACCCGCCGGGGTGTCAGAAGGGTGGGGGCCGAGCAGGGATCTCTCCGGTGCTCCGGAGGCTCTGCGGCGGCCCGACAGTACAGGGCGCCACCATCTTCTTTTGCTTTGTGCATGCGCAGTGACGAATAGTTGCGGAGGCCATCGGCTAACTCGCGCATGCGCAGTTATAGCACGTGAACCCCCCCACCACTCAGAGGAGGCTATTAGATGGAACTACATGTCCCATGAGCCTCGGGCGCACCACATGACACCAGGGAGCCAATAGGGCTGGAGTATCTCCCTGCTCTGAGGGATAGATATATTTCGCGTGCTGAGCCCATGCTAGCAGGTAGGACCAGGAAGAGCTAGGGGTAGGAGGTGAGAGCAGGGGTCTGTGACCCACTGCATTAGGCCAGCAGCCCCTAGGCCCCAGTTAGGTCCTGAGCCACGTTATAGCTTGTGGTGTTGCAGGGAGAGGCCCTAGGTTAGGGACCCTGCCCCATTAGTGATATAGTCAGTTAGGGACACAGCGGACGCTGCGCTTCACGCAAAGAGGCTTGGGCTCAAGCCTACTCCATTGAGAGAGCAGGACTATCTCCAGGGTGGGATCGCCCCTGACGGATCACCACGCAGGTGAAACCAGGACGTCGTGCAGGAGATCGCGGATCCTTTGTGAAGATCTTTAAAGCCCAGGTGCTGTCGCACTGGGCAGGTATCGTTATAACGTGCACCAACAGAGTACTCACACATAGTGGGAGCGCTGACCACGGGACAAGGGTTATACGGTGGACACGGTGTGGGGGTACAGGGTGGTGGGCACAGGGTATACACTCCTAAGTGGGAGTGAAAGACATTTGGGACTTTGGTACAGAGTGATACAGTTATTGATGCTGATGCGTGGGTTATGTTATATTCTTCATATAGTAAACGGTTATACTTATACTCCAGTGTATGTGGTTACTATATGCGGGTCCTGTGTCAGGTACATTCTACATTCCTAGAATCCTACATAGGTGGAGGCGCTGTAAGGAAGGTTGTTACAGAGAAGCACCCCAGGTTCACATCAGCAGAGGCTCAGGCCTCCTGTGAACCTGCAGGTATACGCACCACACCTGGTAACATATAGGTTCCCCCTCACATGCACGCTATATGCGATTGCGGTAGGGGGAAAACCCGTTACATTTGGAGGCGCTGCTGAGATCAGACCTGGGGTGCCCAAACTCAGTTAATAATTATGTCGACCCCGCTACCATCACCGTCACACCCAGAGGAGTATGACTGGGCTGTGGAGATGCAAGTGCTGCCGCTTCACACGCTCGCGGTGAGCCGAGTCCCTGTTGATACCCCTTCTTCTGCGATACAAATGGCCTTGAGGCAGCACCCAAATATCAGTGATGCCGCCAAAATAAAAGTGTTGGAACGACATAAGGATGCGGACCAGGACTGTTGCTCCGTGTTAGTGAGTATAGGGCAAGACATAACGAACTCTGTGGAAAGGGGAAGGGGGTGGGGGGGTGGAAGGGTAGGAAGGGAGCCCTCGCTACTGCTAGAGTATTATTATGTGGTGCTGCTATCTGGGGTGTTATTGTAGAACGAGCACAGAGAGAACAGAACCCCACTGGAGAGCACTCAAACATAAATCACAACAGACGTAAAATGGATAAGTATGTATGTAGGGTGAGGAGTGAATGGATTAAAATACTTTATTGGGAGTAGATACTCAACTAAAATAAGTAGAACACTAATTTCCCAGGGTAAATTAGACTCAATAATGAGCCACAAAAGCGCAGTGAAATAAAATTAACCGCATATTAGGCAAAGAGTGTGGGCTACCATCCTTGTTTATATATATAGGATGCAGCCTTATGATTATAATCCGAGGTGGCCTATGTCTGGTGGATGTAACACAGGTACAGCCACTCTGAGATAGCTGTGGCTGGTATATCAAGGTAGGATACACAGTGAGAGAACGGGCGGCTAAAGTTCCTCTACGCACCTATGTATATGTTCAGAATATTTCCCCATTCCCAATGGATCTCGATGCAGGACGAAGTTTGGGCCGCATATATCCGGTCAGCCCTGTGGAAACAGTGTCACAGGTGAACGCCGCTGCGGTGGGTGAGCAGCTAGTCGATCTGGACTTCAACTTCGGAGGTTTGACGCTGCAAACTGAGTGTAAAGATTGACTGACAGCCAAGTTGAATGAACGACGGACAGTGTTTTCCACGAGTGAGATGATGTGGGTTGCAGTCGCAGTGCCCAATAAACCATTAGATTGAGTGACATCCCTCCGTTTTGTGAACGCTCTCGTCGCATCACCCCCAGGGATGTGGACGATGTAAGAAACGTCCTGAAAGAAATGGAGACCGCTGGGATTTTGACGGAGTCTCTGAGTCCTTACGCCTCACCCATAGTGGTGGTAAGGAAGAAGAACTGATCCGTAAGACTGTGTGTCGACTATCAAACCCTGAACAATCGTACGGTACCAGACCAATACAACCTTCCTCGCATTGAAGAGATTTTGAATGCTCTAACCAGGAGCCAAGGGTTCAGTGTTCTCGACTTACGATCTGGGTATTATCAGGTACCTATGAGGGAGGAGGACCAGGAAAAGACAGCCTTCGTCTGCCCTCTGGGTTTCAACCAATTTACTCGTATGCCCCAAGGCATATGTGGGGCTCTTGCCACCTTCCAGCGACTGATGGAGAAAACTATCGGAGACATGAACCCTCAAGAGTGTCTAGTCTATGTGGACGATGAAGCAGGCTTTCGTGCAAACATTGGAGCACCGGTAATTGTATGTTTTTTCTATTTTTGAGGTGTGCAGCATCACTCTATTTGTTCTAGTCTATGTGGATGACATCATTGTCTTCGGAAAGACCCTGGAGGAGCATGAAGAGCGGCTGCTTAAGGTGATAGACCATCATAGGATTTCACAAAACAATGGCTGGAGCATCTATTCCCAGACAAGCCAGACAATGAACTTCTTCTGGATAGATGCCACCGTGCACTTAGGGGACGACCGCAAAGCGGAGACCCCCGAGAGATATAATTTTGAGATTCCACCACTACAGGACAAAAGAAGAGGTTTGCAAGATCTCAAGAGACACTAAAAACATGGAATTTGAAAGGATAATATTCCAGATCTTTCAGGACATCTCCCCGGTCACCCTCGCCAAAAGAAGAACCCTGGCACCAATTACTAAAGTGTTGAGAGACCAAAAGATAAAATACAGATGGCTCTTCCCTTGTGCACTAATGGTGTTGAAAAATGGTGTGGCACATACCTTGAGGAAGGTGGAGGAGGGCGACGACTTCCTGAGCAGACTAGGCGCAGGTGGAGCGGCTCAGAGATCCCCCCGGTCATCAGGACAGGAGAGAAGATCGCCCACACCGACATGGAGCAGAGTGGGGCTAACCGACCTGAAGCGGTAGAAGGAACAGCAGCGAGCCCCAACTGATGTCCTCCCTGTGAGAGATGTACCTTGCCGCTTCCAAAGAAGATGATCCAACGGCGTAGCTTCTAACTATGCTGCTAACGGTGTTTCTAACTATGCCTTCTCACTATGCTCCTAACTATACCGCTAACTATGCCTTATAAATGCTTCTACTTATGCCTTGTAACAATACCATCTAATTTTGCCTTGTAACTATACCTTGTAATTGTGCCTTCTAACTATGCCTTCTCACTGTGCCTTATATCTAGGCTTCTAAATATGCCTCTAACTATACCTCTACTAACAATGCCTCTAACTATGCCTCTAACTATACCTCTACTAACAATGCCTCTAACTATGCCTCTAACTATACCTCTACTAACAATGCCTCTAACTATACCTCTACTAACAATGCCTTTAACTATGCCTCTAACTATACCTCTACTAACTATGCCTCTAACTGTACCTTGTAAATATGCTTCTAAAGATGTCTTCTAACTATATCTTTAACTATACCTCTAAATATGCCTCTTGCCTCTTAATATGCTTCTAACTATGCTTTTATTTATACCTCTAACTATCCATTTGGACTATTCCTGGTACCTATGCCTTCTGGCTATTTTTTACAACTGACTCCCGACTCCCGTTATGCTCCCCGGTCCCCTCTCCTGCCCTTGGATCGATGTGGGGCTTTGCCAGACCCAAGTGGACCTAACTTTATTGCGCGGGTGGCTGAGGGGGGTCCCCAGGGGAGGAGCCGACCCGCACGCGTTTTTGGAGCGGCGGCCATCTTGCCCTGCTCCTCTCCCGAACAGAGCGGGATATGCACTGACTTTGGCGGGCTCGAGGAATGACGTCATCCGGACGGGACGGCGTCGCGTCATCTTCTTGCGGGAATCCCGTTCAGCCACGGAAAGCACAAATTCAAAGGAGCAGCCGGCTAGATGGCAGAGAGAGAGGGAGGGAGGGTGCTCTAAAGGCCACAGTGACCGAGAGGGGAGGAGAGGAGTGGGGAGGGGAGGGAAGGGGATCTGGAGAAGGGGAGGGGATCTGGAGAAGGAGAAGGGGGAGAATTGGAGAAAGCGAAGGTGGGGGGGGTATTGGAGAAAGTGAAGGTGGGGGGTATTGGAGAAAGTGAAGGTGGGGGGTTTGGAGAAAGTGAAGAAGGGGGGGTTGATGAAGGTGGGGGGGTGGGTATTGGTGAAGGTGGGGGCGTTCTGGAGAAGGTGAAGGTGGGGGGGAGGGTTTGAGAAGGTGGGGGGGTTTAGAGGAGGTGCGGGTGGGGGTGTTGTTGTAATTCAGTTAATAAATATGATTATTTAAATTACGGGGTATAGGTTAAGGGCTAATATGCTTAGATTTGTTAATCTTGTTAAAAGTATATATGTTATATAAGTATATCTAAGGTATATAAGTTATATGATGTTATAGACTATGTTATATAATGTGGGTTTGTAAATACTGTATATATAAGGGTGGGCCTTACCTGCTTAGGCATGTAACACATATATTAGGCAAGAGTTATGTAATAGATTTGTAATAGGTAACGTTAGCTAGTGAATAAAATAAGTGTTAGGCAACATGTAGTCTGGAATATGTAATAGGTAATAGGTAATCGATAGCATGTTATGGTAGGTTACACCCAGGTTGACGTAAATAAGTAGGTAATACAGTAGTTTATCAGGTATATAGCAACGCATAAATGCTAAAAGGACAATGTTAGTGGTTAAGAGATATATAAAGTAAGGTATTCAAATATAGCAAATAAGTTAGTGCTGTAGTTCGCTAGGAAGTTGAAGTTCAAAAATTCACTGAAGTTTAAGTTTTTTGTTAAATGACAGACACGCACCGGTGGGACTCGCTCCCGGCGTCGTGCATGCGTTCCTCGCATAGGTCCCTGGTGAGTCAAGGCCATATACAAGTCCAAGGGGGGTCAGTCCCCAATAGGGAAGGCCGGCCGTCTCCAAAGGCCAGGCATAATGACCTACCCTTTGGGCGTCAGAGTCGCACTCGGGGGACCCCGAGTTGGGCTCTGGTTTTTCATTTGTTATTTTTTATTATCATAACTTTGTTTAATTTTTGTTTGGTATTTTGTTTTACCTCCTATGTGTTTCCCCTTGTACTGTCTCACTCTCCCTGTCCATCCCTCCCTGCCCCTTCCTCATCTGGAGGGGTAGGGCGTCGACCCGTGCGGGATGCGGGAGCCGTGCGGGATGGACACCCCAAGGACATACGTAAGCTGGGTAAGAAGACAGACGGATCGGGTGAGTCATCAAACTTTAATCTGCTACACCTTACACACAATAAAAGATAGCGTTAACTTTCTTATCACATAATGTAAAGGGCTTTAATAGCACAATCAAAAGAAAAATAGCCTTCTCAGACTACAAAAGAAAGCACGCAGATGTCCTAATGCTACAGGAGACTCACTTTAGTAAGACAAGCGTGCCTAAATTCCTAAATAAAGATTACACCCAGTTTTACCTATCCTCTGCGATGGTCAAAAAACGTGGAGTGGCCATCTTATTGAGTAATAGAGTCCCATTCGTAAACCAGACCATTAAGCGAGACACAGACGGACGCTTCATTATACTAGTGGGTACAATACAAGAGCAATATATAACACTGGCCACAGTATATGCACCCTGCGAGCAGGATGCAGCCTTCTTTGATAGCTTCTTTCATATCCTACGCTCCAATGCCAAGGGCAGTGTCGTACTCGCAGGTGATATTAATATGGTCATTCAACCAAGTTTAGATAGGTCGGGGAGAGCGGGTACTGTCAATAAAAAAGAGGTGGACTCAAAGCCAACCAATTGACTGACATATGGAGGGAACTACACCCGACAGATAGGGACTACACGTTCTACTCCCACCCACATGGCACTTATAGCAGAATCGATTACTTTTACGTCTCCTGTCAACTGGTCCTTATGGTTTTCCAAGCAGGGATCCATGATATTTCATGGTCTGACCACGCACCGATAGAGCTAAGGTGCGAACAAATCCGGACGGGCAGACCAGGAGCGAACTGGAAGCTCAACGAGTCAATCCTAAAAATCCCCGAGATATGTGAGGCGATAGGTAGTGAAATTGACCAATTCTACCACATAAATATGGGCTCTGTGGATTCCCAGTTTATATTATGGGAGGCTCACAAAGCGACGCTGAGGGGCATATTGATCAGCATCACAGCTAGAAGAAAACAGAAAAGGGACTCTAAAATTGTTGAGATGCAAAATAAATTACATTCCCTCACATTAAAACATAAGGGTAATGCAGACTCTCAATTACTGCAAGAATTGAAGGACACTAAAATTGAACTGAACATGCTGTTGACCTCCAGGGAAGACAATTCACTGAGTTGGTCCAAGAGGAAGTTTTACGAAAAAGCAAACAGGCCGGATACGATGCTGGCCCGGGCATTAAGAGACAAGCAAGTGAAGTTTAACATCCAAGCTATACGCTTAAAATCAGGCGCCCCCACGGCCAACCCTAAGAAAATAGTAGAAGAATTTGGCTTGTTCTATGAAACCCTATATAATGGAGAGAAAGTGGCACACAATGCTAAACGAGCGAGAGGCTGAGAGATTTCTTAGCCAGCTCAGAGCTAGGGAGATTGACGGAAGTAGAGAGGAAGGCCATGGGGGCTGATTTCTCTATTGAGGAGGTAACACAGGCCATCAAGGAACTCAAGCCCTCAAAGGCCCCAGGACCAGATGGTTTTTCTGGGCTATATTATAAGAAATTTGCCAAATTACTAGCCCCTAGGTTGCTCCATGTGTTTAATGCGATATTAGCAGGAGCCCCCATCCCCAAAGAGATGTTGCCGGCATCTATATCATTAATTCATAAACCCGGTAAGGATCCGCTGGATTGCAAAAGTTATAGGTCCATATCCCTAATTAATACTGATATTAAAATATATGCTAAATTATTGGCCAATAGATTATGTCTAATCCTACCCAGACTTATACACCCAGATCAGGTCGGATTCATTAAAGGAAGACAGGCAGCGGACAATACCCAGCGATTTATTGGTCTGGTAGAATTGGCTAACACAAATAATACTCAAAGTATATTGTTAAGTCTGGACGCCGAAAAGGCTTTTGATAGGATTGACTGGCCTTACCTGAAGGAGACACTCGCGGCATTTGGCTTTGTGGATCGGGTGAGTGGGGCGATTCTTTCGCTCTATGCAGGACCTACCGCCAGGGTGATACATCAGGGCTTCCCGTCCCTCCCTTTCCAAATTAAAAGCGGCACAAGACAGGGATGCTCGTTGTCCCCACTTCTGTTCGCCTTTTGCATCGAACCCCTGGCGGCGCAAATCAGAAACAATCCGGACATCTCAGGGTTAAACGCGTACTCTCAATGTCATAAAGCGGCCCTATACGCAGATAATATCCCACTAATTATCTCGAAACCCCTCACTTCCCTACCAAACCTATTTGACTTAGACAGATTCTCGAATATCTCGGGATTCAAAATAAATCAATCTAAATCTGAAGCCCTCAACATCAATCTCCCTAGACATGTAGAGAAGCTGCTACAATTAAACTTTCAATTTAACTGGCAACAGAAATATATAAAATACCTATACATTGCCAAAAACACCAAAGACATATACAGTGCAAATTATCCCAACCTAATTCGGACATTGAAATCTGACCTTCATAAGTGGTCTTCCAAAAGGATCTCCTGGATAGGTAGGATACATAGTGTTAAGATGAACGTACTCCCCCGTATCCTATACCTCTTCCAGATTTTACCAGTGCCACTCAGACTGAAGGACTTGCTCTCACTTCAGTCTGAAATCTCAAAATTTATATGGGGAGGGAAAAAAACGAGAGTCAACAAATTAAATATGAAAAGACCTGTACTAGCAGGTGGCCTAGCAGTAACCTGCCTGCTTTCATACTACAAAGCGGCTCAATTAAGCCAAATTATTCAGTGGCAATCCAACCCACAATTCAAAAGGTTGGTGGAGCTAGAAAGTGCTGCTTGTGCTCTACTAAAACTCAGCAACTTGATTTGGCTACCTAAAACAGCGCGACGATTTGCTGGCACGCCGCTTTCCTCAATGACCAACTCGTTCTCTGTCTGGGAGGCTACTAAGATTAAATGCTCCCTTACAACGGTAACTTTTCAATGTCCCCAATTTGGAACAATCCTAAATTCGCACCGGGCCTGCTAGGGGGAGATGTGTTAATTTGGAAACAAAAAGGATATACACGGATCAAAGACCTGGAGGGTTACAATAGAAAGATTAAAACATTTGACCACGTCAGATTAGAAAAAGATTTGCCCCACTCAGAATTTTTTAGATACCTCCAACTCCGAGCATTCTATAACAAATTTGCCCCTTACCCCCCTTGAAGGAACTTCCAAAAGCTCTGTCTGGCAGAGACCGACACTAGGGGAATCACATCCCAGCTGTACACAGAGGTGATCGATTCTGTAGGCTCAAGACAGCAGCCTCCATCATTTAGGACCCAATGGGAAAGAGATCTGGGAGAGACCTTGGAAGAGGAGGAGTGGAATGCCATATATCTGGCCACAGCAAAAAGCTCTATTTGCACCACATTAAAGGAGAACGCATATAAGGTCCTAATGCGGTGGTACCTAACCCCATTGAAATTATCTAGGTTCGCACCTCGTTGTGTCCTAAGCAATGCGGGGGATCGGCCGACCTGTTACATATGCTGTGGTCTTGCCCGCGAATCTCCCCAATGTGGGAAGAAATTAGAAATTGGATACAGAGGATCTTTGACCTCACTATTCCCCCGCACCCATGGCTGTTCCTCCTGAACAGACCATTAACAGGTCTGTCCAAAGCAAACAATAAATGAATCGCACATTTTGCAATAGCAACGCGGTGTGAGATCGCAGCATTACGGAAACATTCCAATATCCCAAGCATCCCAAAGATTCGGAATCGCATGTGGTTTATATGCAGATGGAAAAGTTGACGAGTTTAGTTAACGACACTGGCACTAATTTTCTAAAAGTCTGGATGCCTTGGCTGGCACAGACAGATATTCCTGGGGTTGAGAGTAACACAATATGGCTATGATAGGTATAGATGCGTTCTCCTTTGGGAGTGAGATCCCGAACTGAGAGGAGAACACAGGTACACAGACAGGACAACTGCGGAGACCACCTGACTAAGACGATGTAGGAAAGGCAGTGATATATCGACGGTGATTAGTGGGTAGTGTCCGGAGCGGTGCCCCTCCCCCACCCTACCGTTCCCTCCCCCCCTTCCCTTTTCTTTTTTTTATTATTTTTTTTATTATTATTATTATTAGTTTATTATTATTTATTATTACTATCATTGTTGTTATTTCCGGCTGAGTAGGGCCCGAAAGGCCTGAGATTTTTTCAAGTTATATAACAATGTACAGTTGAGATTACTCTACAGTTTACATGTATTGTGTATTGTACAGTGAATCTAATGTCTGAAATTTGCAATAAAATCTAAGTTACAAAAAAAAAAAAAAATGTGTGTTGCTCTAAAAAGTTATGAGTGGCAAAGTCTGAAGATGCAAAAGCCTTTTTATTGGTACGAGAAGATACAATATTGTACCGCTAACCACTGTTATGTATAGAAATCAATACATGCTATGTATGATATAGCAAAAGTTGTTATGGATGGGTTGAAAGGTCAGAAAAGCTATTATGTTATCATTCTGACATTAAAACAGTGCAATAAAAGCCTTAGATGTCTGGGACAAAGACTTTCTGGTCAATTTTCCTGCAAAAGGAATTGAAACATGTTACCACAGGAACAAACAAATTGTCGAAAGAACAACAATTCCACAAAAAATATTATCAAGAAGTTGAAGACTCATATGACGATAGGGGGTAACAAGGCTCTCAATAAAGGTCAAGCCCATGAATGGTTACCCCTGACCCGTGTGTAAAGGTTCAAGAAGTGTCACCTCTTGAGCCCAGCAACTGTACATGCATAATGTGTGTAGCCCTTTTTCTGGACACCTACCTAAGGTGTCTAACACGCTGTCTAACACTTCAGGAGATCTGAGCCTCCGCTAGCTGGGAGCCTGGGGTAATACTCACTCAATTACATAGCGCAGCGCCTCCACTTACCCAGGATCCCCATTATGAAAGATTTACCCTGGGCAAGAAACATACCATACATTGCGGGGCAACCAATCTTTACTACGTTTGTCTGTGGCACCTCACTGATCACATAACATGCATATATATTTATAGGTATATCATAACATTGACATCACTCAAAACACATAATAACTGGCTCTTATACTAAAGTGGCTCGGCCACACCCCGAGGGGAATATCGTCCTGTACAGCCGCGGCTCCGCCACGCTCTCATAGAGTATGTCCTTGTGAAACTTAGGTAGAATATTGTCTATCCGCTAGCCACTTGCTAGTGTCTGTCAAAGTTAATACTAAGGCGGGATCAGCGCCTGATGACCGGTGTTGGTGCACTTGCTGTATACAAAGTACCTCCCGGTCACGGCGGTAACCGCACCTCTTCTCAAAGGGTCTGTCGCATCCGGCCCTGACCTTCCGATGTCGCACGGCTCCACCGTCTGAGCCCAGACAGCAGTATCCGTCCGCAACTCCGTGCGCTTGAGGTCTTTCTAAGGTGACAATATCTGTCCACTACAGGCGTCCCTACAGTACCGCAACCTACGGTGACGCGGGAATACTCCTATGGACCTGGGGATAGTATCTGGCCTAGGCAGGCGGGTCACGGACCCCCTGCTCTCGCACTATCCGTTTTTGCACTGTCCAACTCCTTCAGCTAGCGTGGTCTCTCCCCCATGCTTCCTGTTCTCCTCCCCTACCAACCCAGCCTGTTCATTGGCTCCTAGTGTCAGCTGACTCCTCCAGGGTTCGCGGGGGTTATAGTTCAGTACAGAGCCCTTTCTCATTGGCTCGCTGTTCGCGCACGTCCAGAGCGCATGCGCAACCTTTCCTCTAGACCAGTGACCTCGCAACATTGCGCAACAATATGGCGGCGCCCTGTACCAACTTGCCGTCGCGGAAACCGCCGTACAATGCACACATACACGGTGTATTAACATATCCTTACATGTGTAATTTGTGACAATAAATATTTGTTGTGTTTTTACCTTTCCAGGGATGCCAGCGAGCAGGGATTGGCGGGGCATGAGTTTCAAGGGTGGTTTTGCCGGGGAAATTGTTGTCAGAATGTGCCTCGGTAGTTGGGGTCCGGAGTTGTCGGTTCCTCTAAAAATGTACGCAAGAATCATGCCTGATTCTCAGATACATATAGGCACATTGTCCCAGCAATATCTCTCCTTGAAAACGCCTGCGTGACTCAACGCTAGGGTTCCCTGCTTCAGCATAGCCATGAAAGGTAAATGGGGCAAAGGGATGGAAAGTGTCCCTGTGACTATGAGGGGTCCCTTGGTTAAGGGGGGTACCCTGTTAATGCATAGGTAGCTCAGAATCTGTATTGGGGTTCATGGGCACTCCAACCATAAATATAAGGTTGTGAGGGGACTCTTAGAGTCCAGTCCAAGTCTCTTAGATAGTGTGTGGGGAATAAAGGCTAGTAGAAAATAAAGTGCAGCTTTCTATTCTATTCCCCATACCCAGAGACTTAGGATGTATTACAAGTATATTTTATTAACATTGTGTTTAATATGGCATGTACTGTTGTGCAGTAAAAATGAGCTAGGACTTTCGTAACCAATGTTCAGACAAGCTACCAGGGCTGGTGCCAGTAAGTCTGCTGGACATCGGCGATGAAAGCCACCAGAGGATGCCAGGGGTGTGAAGACCATTTGAGTAACAGGGAAAGGCTCAAGTACCCACGTTCTGAGATCAATGGCAGTCGTCTGGGCTGCCATTTGTCCTACCAGACCTGGAAGAGCCTCTCTTAGCAGGTGGCATCTGAATAGCAAAGGACGAAGGTGGCAAACTCTTGCATGTCCCTTGGCAGATTATGATTCCCCACTTACCCGGCTTTGCAGACCGGCTTCACTCTGATTGGCTATTGGAAATTCACACGCTCTGATTGGCTGTAGTATTTTGTTAATGAACTCCAAAATACTATAAGAATCCCCTAAGCCAATCACCGGAGAGATTCTGAGCACCAGAAGTGCGGGCAGGCTTTTCAAAAGTGCTCTTGTGTGAATTGCAGAGCACCGGCTTCAGAAAAGTCTGCCCGGAAAATATTCTAAGTCCCACTTTTTGCAGCCAAGTTCTAATAATGAACCATAGCGGTCGTGGCTGGGATTGCAAGACAATTTTAGTTGCAGGACATTTGATGCTAACTCCCGGTCAAAAGAATACAAGTTCTCAGCAGAGAAGGGAGCGGTGGCGTGTGGAACCGCGCACATCTCCTTGGCCGCCCACGCACATCTTTTTCGACTGCGCACCAGTTTTTGCCGCATGCGCCCCGCCTAAATAATCTTGCGCCCGGGCGCCCCTCCCCCCCCCCCCCCCAGTTTGTGCACCGCAGCATTCAATCACAACACCCACACAATCACAACACACACAACCAACACTCAATCACAACACCCACACACACACATACAGACAACCAACAGACACAACGCACACACACGCACAACACACAATCACAACAAACACTCACTCAATCAATCACAACACCCACACACAGCCCACACACTCAATTACAACACACACTCAATCACAACCAACACAGACACAGCACACACTCAATCACAACACACACAATAACAGACAAGACACACTCAATCACAACCAACACACACACACACATATATTCACCTGGGGGAGGAGGGGATGGAGTAACTAAGCCTGCTCAGGTCCCCCCATGTGCTGCTGAAAACAGGTGGGTAACAGACAGGAGGAGGAGGGCTTATCTGTGTGCAGGGAAGGCCCCGCAGCAAGGTCCCGCCCCCGCATCAAGGCCCCGCCCACGCTGCAGGCAGACAGCAAGAGAAGGAGGGCTTGTCTGTGTGCAGACAGAAGCGCTGCCCCCTCTGCAAGACACAGAGCAGAGAAGCTTCTGGACGCCCGTGCACAGCTCTGCCTGCCCCCAGGTTTCCCCGCAAGCAGCCCGTGCCCCCCTAAATAATCTTGCACCCCCCCAAGGGGTCGCGCACCGCTGACTTAGACCATTAAGCTATAGTGAAAATAGGTGGCTGCCTAGGATTACGTAACTCTGACTACCCTGGTCAGATAATGAGCTATAGAAAAAAATGTTACCAGGTGGCACCTATGCAAAAATAAACTAACAAATAGTGACAAAGAATACAATTATTACATATAATCATATAATCAAAATACAACCGTGCTGATTTTAGAATGTCCTTAAGGAAATGGTTAGCCAGTAAGTCAAACACCTGTTGATAAAATTCAAACTGTGATTAGTTCATGGATTGCAGCACATGTGGAGGAAGAAAGAATAAAATAAATATAGTGTAATATTGCAATGAAAAGTGGAACAAATGTCCAAGAATGAGGGAATGGTCAGTTCCCTAGGGATAGAAAGTACTCAATATATAAGGATGAACAAAAGGTACATTTTAATAAAAACAACAACAATAAAATAAACCGGATGATCCGGATGATCCAACGCCCCAGCGGGTCTGGAGGATACACCGCTAGGACTCTGGAGGTGGCCGTCAACAACGAGAAGCGACTCCCCTGTGATATCATATGTTACAACATGCTCATTATCTACTTGAATCTTGTAAGTAGGATTCCAATTTTTGTTTGCCAGCGTGAGAAGACGAACTGTTTTTTATTGTTGTTGTTTTTATTAAAATGTACCTTTTGTTCATCCTTATATCTTGAGTATATTGAGTATCTTGAGTATATTATATTGGCCAAGAGGAAGGCAGTTGGGGATAAGGGCAGGCTTGGCCAGGATGTGTGGGTTGGCAATAGGGGTATGTGTTTGGACTTCCTGAGTTATTGCATCGGGAGAAGTGTTGGGCTTCTCCTGATATAATTTTACTGCATGTAGGGGGGAACAATTTGGCATTGGTCCAATCGATAGACAATGTGGAACATGCAGCAGGACATAGCGCAGTTAGTGGCAAGATTTAGACCTATGATGCTAGTTTGGTTGGAGGTGTCTTCTAAATTGCGCTGGCGTAGGGCTAGAAATGATGCTAGGAAGATGGTTAATAAGATGATGGCAGCATTCCTGCTGGATTTAGGGGGCATGGCTATACGGCATGAGGACCTCAAAGGGGGTCTGTAAGGCCTGTTTATGGAAGATGAAGGGAATGATATCCTGAGTTTAGTGTGGCAAAGCGAACTGGAAAAGACAGTAGGGCTAGTGGCGGCTCGCAAGGTCAGTTTAAGGCTTGTTAAATGACCTTGCTGGTGATGGGAGTTATGTTTTTCTGAGGGAGGGGGGACTCAGTCTGAATTGGCTCCTGGAGGAAGGTCTCAGACCTTCCAAAATGTTTAGTTGGGAAAGGCGGTACCATTCCAAGTTGTTGCGGCTTGAATGGTGATGACCTTCCGTATGGAATTTGGGGAAGGCGGTACAGTTCCAGGCTGTTGTGGCTGGAATGGTGGTGACCTTTCATATGGAATTTGTTGAAGGCGGTACCATTCGAGGCTGTTGCGGCCGGAATGGTTGTGACCTTCAATATTACATTTGGGGAAGGCGATACTGTTCCAGACTGTTGTGGCCGGAATGGTGGTGACATTCTGTATGGAGGCTGTGTGCCTTTTGAACTAAGGTACTGAATAGATAAATGAACTTGGACTGAAAATTTTCCTCAAGATCCGGTATGTGGACTGAGCAATCTGGCTGGGTCCTTAGTTGGGGATACATGTTACATTTATCTTGTTGTAATAAATAAAGCTGTGGCTGTTATTTTCTCCCAATAAGTTGTATGGTGTGTTTATTGGGAATGGGAGAGGGGTCCAACTTGAGGCATGAGTAAGTAATGTAAAGAAGCATACCAGGCAGCTCAATGGCAGCTGCTTTTCTGCAGCCTAGACAGTGGCATATGATGGGAGAGCTGTGTAGGCTACTGAGGCTCTTTGAGTAAGCAACAGCTCTCGTGAGCTATGATTTTGCTGGCATAAGACAGATCATCCCTCTGATTTTCCTTCTTGAAAAAAACATCAAACGATATGTGGCATAATAAGAGTACTAGTGGCACTGACCATTGTAGCCCCAGTTTACTCCACCACACCATCCACTGCAGAAACGTGAAAATAGGGCACGATGATATTTATATTTTATTTTGACCTTCTTAGTTATGGTGGCCCAAACAAGTCAGCCCCCAAACTGCTATGGCAGCCAGTGCCACACCATAGCAGCTAGGTTGGAATTGGCACCTGGCACTGCAGACAAACCACAAATTATGTAACGTCTATGTTGGCATTGGAACAGTGCTTGACTTGTTGTGTTTAATTTATGTATGTCCTAAACTAGTTACTGTTCCATCTCTTAGTAATGCACAGTTGGGGGGCCAACCAAGGACATGCTCCTTTTTTTAAATGTTGCTCACAATAAACACTCTTTTGAGTGTTATAATATCTGCGTGAATCAATGCCTATTGCCACTAATCAAGTAGCAATGAGGGATGAATTATGCTGAAGTCAATAAGTAAATAATGCAACTTGCCAGAGAGGCTGACTGTGAGATTAACTAAAGTCATCTACTGTATGCTTTGTGGCTGCTGCAGCTGCATGATTAGTGATGGACTGACAATCACTTGCCACTTATGTCAGTGGCTTGTTGTATTCACACATCATCATCATCATCCTCATCGCCATATCCATCATCATAATCATCATCATCTTCATCGTCGTCATCATCGTCGTCATCATCATCATATTGCCAACATTTGGCATCATATTAATATTTAATGTTGACCATCTAATGGAGGCCTAAACAGGTCAATTCCAAAGTGCTGGGAAAGGGTTTCAGTTGAGGAGAATCCTGCTTGTGATAAAATGTCCATATGGGACCTTAAACGTTGACTTTCCACTGTTCTTGGCTGTCACTTAAATGGAGAACTGCAATTTGAATTTGTGAGTAGAGCGCTACTTTTTATCTCTGTCTTAGAAGAGACCTGTACTTTGAAGAAATGGTTGGCCTAAACAGGCCAGCCAACTGCTATGCCAGCCATTGCCACACCATAACATTTAGGTTGGAATTGGCAACTGGAACTGGAACTGCAGGCCAGCCAGTCACCAATTATGTAACATATAAGTTTACACAGTGCTTAGCTTGTTTAATTTGTGAATGTTTTAAATAATTAGCTACTGTTCCATCTCTCAGTAATGCATGGGTGAGAGGGAGGACTATTTTCTTTTTTTTGTTCTCACTTCTCAATAATAATATTACCCTGTGACAAAACACTCTTTCTTTTAGAGTTATTGGTGTGAATCACTGACCCACTGCCACATGGCCTAGGCTAGTAGCACTGAGTTATGATGGAGAATGACTCTGAATGAATAATTTAATAACAATAACAAGTAAATAACAACAACCAGTGAGAAAGTCTGACTGAGATAAACTTAACATAGCTAAGCTTGGCAGCTGCAAAATTAAGCATGGCCATACTCACTGACGTGACACAGTCACTCACTGCCAGTGACTTGTTATGTGCGTCCACACCTACACAACCATACCGCCATCATCATTATCTAATTACCAGTTATTGAAAATTGCATCATATTAATATATTATGCTCTTGTTTGACCATCTCGTGAGGGCCCAAACAAGCCATGCCGCAGTACACAAACTGCATTGACAATCCCTGCCAGTGTACAACAAGTTCAACCATATTATCTATGTTGTGAATGGGATTAACACTAGCAGCAACAGTTTACTTGGCAGTCTACTAAACCAGCCCAGCAGCCACCATAGTAACATCTAGGATGGCAAACTTGGCACTTCACTTGATATTGTCACAGTGCATGGATTGTTGAATGTATGTAGTATGTCCTATAACTACTAGTTACTGTTCCATCTCTCAGCAAATGCATGGGTTAGAGGAGAAGATCTGGTACAACTCTAAGAGGTGACACTGAGAAAGCAGCAGAAGGACCAAGCTTGGTTAGCGGACTTGTAAAAGTTCAGCAATGTGGATGACAGAGACACTCCCTGGTTTACTTGGGAAAAAATGATAACATGGTGACAAGTTGTCATCATTTTGTAGTAACACCTGCGGTTTCATTTGAAAATAAACAACACACAAACACTAGCTAATGGCAATGCAGTGGCTAGCAAGGACACGGGTAGGCAAAGTGACAGGGTGCACCAGTTCACCATCACCATGTCGTCCTTTAAAACATTTCGAATCAAGTGGTTATTTGCCAAGAAGCAAAAATAGAAGAAACCGATTCCACAGTGGATCTGTAGGAAAACTGGCAACAATATCCATTATAACTCTTAGAGGTAACACTGCAGAAAGAAGCAACAGAAGGGCCGAGTTTGGCTAATTGGCTTGTAAAAGTTCAGTCATTGTTTACTTGTGAAAACCTAAAACCTGGTGACAAGTTGACATCATTTTGTAGAAACATCGAATTATTCCAGTTGAAAATAAACGACACACAAACAACGGCTACTGGCAGAGGCTAGTTAGGACAGGGTTAGTCAAGGGTAGGTGGGCAGGCAGGAAGGCAGGCACTACATCTAACAGGCAGGCATGGGTAGGGTAGGTAGGCACTAATGGCAGGCAAGGAACAAAGAAGTCCAGAGCAACATCCAATGTGACAAAAATACACAGTGAAATACATATATATCTCTTGAAAAAGGGTCATTTACAGGCAGAGCAAGTTGTCATCATTAGCAGCACGCGTGTTATTGTACACAGATAGCACTCCATCGCAGCGGAGGGAGGGGGAGAGAAAATAATATCAAAATCCAATGTAATCCTTCATGATGAATCTGTCAGACATCAATATGTTTCTTTTTTTATAAATATGAGAGTGAGGGATTAACTGGCAGATCATCCGATTCATCATTATCACTGATTATCACTTAAAATCATTCATGATTTAAATTTAACATAGGTTGAACTTGCTGGATTTTTTTTCTTCTTTCAACCTTATCGACTAGTACTACAGTGTCTATGTAATAAGTAACTTGCAGTAATTATTAAATATGTCTATGATGTCTATGATTGAGCAGCAAATAAAAATAATACTTATGAGCAAATTCACATCTCAGAATGGTCCACAAATCTGCCTTTCCCCATTATTTCTTAGCATACAATGTTTCCACTGCAGCCAGGAATTCTGGGTAATGACATGCAAGTGAGCACTCACAGTGATGAATCCAATTAAATGCAATATTATATATCAATTTAAGTAATAGGCAATAACACAGCCTTGAAGTAGAAATACATGATTAAAATACCATAATATTGTAAATATAACAAACTTTTATAAACATGATCAATTATATATTTTTCAACTTTATTTAACTTTTCAACATTTTTTTTTCTGTTTGTTTTTAAAAGAAAATATTGAACAAAAATTGAGCGGAAAATGAAAGAGAACTGAGGAGGGTATGCTCAGTAACAGCAAAATTGCAGAAAAGTAAAAATAGCAGGGTTCAAAGCATTTCACAGAAAGTGGCCATGTATGAAGCAGCAGAAGCAATTAGAATGAAGATTTGCTTGATGGAGATAAGAATAACAGTAAGAGATTATTTAATATCAAACGCCATCATTAATACAAAATAAATGATGGTGCACCACAATCCCAAACTTCAAAATGACCATGAGGCAACCAGTGTCAGTAGCTAGCACACATCTTTGTCAAGATTACTGTCACATAATTTGTGTTCACTATAGTGACAGACCCCAACAGTAAAGGATGAAGTCAAGCAGTGGGAGTAAGGAAAAGTGGTGATTGAGCAAATTGCTTTCAAGGTGAGGATGGGGAAGACAAAGGATCGCCATCACCACATAATTGATGAGGCACAACTACAGGGACAGGGTCATAGTCGCTCTCAGAGTCTAACAACAAGCACTCTAAATAGTGGAATTACCTGGGGTGGTACAGCATGAAATGCTCGCCGATGGGTCATGTCTGTGTCTCCTCAACTACCTCACCCCTACTAACAATGTGCCCACAGCACATGTATTGCACCCTTACACAATGCCATGCAAAGGGATACAATGCATGTTCTATGGCACCGGACCCTCTCCCACTCTGAGGCCTACTACATTTCATTCTCACTCCCTTGCACTGTTGTCTCTGGGGTGGTGATGGCTGGTGTGTGGCAGAAGGAGGAGTTTCCACAGGAGCGGAGGTGGTTGGAGAAGCAATAGAGACACTTTGCAAAAATCCTTCCCCCTATGTTCCAAATGGTACATAGTGGTATAATGGCTATAGTGGTATGAACACAAAAATAAGGATGGAGGCACACAAATCTAAGAAAGTTGATTTTAATAACAACGCAATCTAGAGTCTCTCAGGTGCTCTTGAGAAAGACTCTAGATTGAGCTGAAACGTTGAGTTGTTAAAATCAGCTTTTTGAGATTGGAGGGCCTGTCCTTAATTGCTTATTGTATTATCCGCTGGAAACTATGCACCCAGATAAGACTCTTGATTATTTACTTTGTTGAGGAGTGATATAT
Organism: Ascaphus truei; assembly: GCF_040206685.1. Taxonomy (NCBI): domain Eukaryota; kingdom Metazoa; phylum Chordata; class Amphibia; order Anura; family Ascaphidae; genus Ascaphus; species Ascaphus truei. The sequence goes on along the minus strand of NC_134484.1, from coordinate 190,449,695 downwards.
ATATATATATTATATATATATAATCAAAAAATAAATAGATGATACTGTTCTGTGGCTAACGAAATGCTTTTATTTGTGCGAGCTTTCGAGATACACTGATCTCTTCTTCCGGCGATGTTACAATGAATGAAGCAAGCAAAAGCTATACTATAAACAGTGTCTATTGGAATGTTATCTGTGCTGGTCCTTCCCCCTTTATTGAAGCTCGGCTATCACGGTACTGATACCTCTACATGAATATATATATATATATATATATATACAGTGCTCGACAAACCCGGTCGCCCACTCGCCAGGCGCGAACGGAAATTGGCCCGTGGCCAGCTACTTTTTCCCCCTGCTCTGCGCAAATTTTAAAAAAATTAAAAAAAAAAAATAACAAAAAAAATATCCTCCTGGCTGATTGGCCAATTGGTCGTGACGCGGAATGGAGCCCTTCTCTGCAGGGGTAATGGCTTCTCCTCGCGCGCGCAGTCCGTCTCCGTCTCCTGCCCGCGCTTCCCTCCTCATCCCCTCCAGTCTCCGCTACTGTCGGGCAAGAGATGACAGCAGGGGATTTCTCCCCCCATCTCCCCCCCCCCCGCGCCTCGCTTGCCCTCCGGTTCTGCTCCTGTCCCTGTGGCTGCTCGCACGGGGCAGGAGATGACAGCGGGCGATGTTCCCCCGTCCCGGTTGCCCTACGGTCCCCGCTTTCCCCCAGTGCCAGTGGCTGCTCCCGATGCCAGCAGGGGTGTTCCCCTCGGTCCCCGTGGCTGTCTCCGCTTCCCCACCCCCCCACAAATTTAAAAAAATAAATAAATAAATAAAAATATCTTCCTGGCTGATTGGCCGTGACGCGGTCGTGACGCGGAATGGAGCCCTTCTCTGCAGGGGTAAGTAATGGCTGCTCCTCGCGTGCGCGGTCCCTGTCTCCTGCTCGCGCTTCCCCTCTCATCCCCTCAGTCTCCGCTCCTGTCCCCGTGGCTGCTCGCGCGGGGCAGGAGATGACGGCAGGGGATTTCCCCCCCACCCACTCCCCTGTCCCGCTTGCCCTCCGGTTCCGCTCCTGTCCCCGTGGCTGCACGCCCGGGGCAGGAGATGACAGCGGGGAATGTTCCCCCCCCCTCCCAAACCTGCTTCCCCTCCCTCCCAAACCTGCTTCCCCTTTGGTCTCCGCTCCTGTCCCCGTGGCTGCTCGCGCGGGGCAGGGGATTTCCTGCTTGCCCTCCGGTTCCGCTCCTGTGGCTGCATCCGCTACCCCCCCCCCCCCCACACAGTGTGTGTGTATGAGAGTGTGTGTGTGTGTGAGTGAGTGTGTGTGTGTGTGTGTGTGTGTGTGTGTGTGTGTGTGTGTGTGTGTGTGTGTGTGTGTAAGAGAGAGAGAGAGAACGTGTAGGACACCAAAGGTACCCCCCCACCCCACCCAGTCATCCCCCCACCCCACCCAGTCAGTCATCCCCCCACCCCACCCAGTCAGTCATCCCCCCACCCCACCTAGTCAGTCATCCCCCCACCCCACCCAGTCAGTCATCCCCCCACCCCACCCAGTCAGTCATCCCCCCACCCAGTCAGTCATCCCCCCACCCCACCCAGTCAGTCATCCCCCACCCCACCCAGTCAGTCATCCCCCCACCCCACCCAGTCAGTCATACTCCCCCCACCCAGTCAGTCATACTCCCCCCCCACCCAGTCAGTCATACTCCCCCCCACCCAGTCAGTCATACCCCCCCACCCAGTAAGTCATACCCCCCCCCACCCAGTCAGTCATACCCCCTCAGTCAGTCAGTCATATCCCCCCACCCAGTCAGTCATACCCCCCCACCCAGTCAGTCATACCCCCCCACCCAGTCAGTCATACCCCCCCACCCAGTCAGTCATACCCCCCCCACCCAGTCAGTCATACCCCCCCACCCAGTCAGTCATACCCCCCCCACCCAGTCAAACATACCCCCCCACCCAGTCAGTTATAACCCCCCCCCACCCAGTCAGTCATAACCCCCCCCACCCAGTCAGTCATAACCCCCCCCACCCAGTCATACCCCCCACCCAGTCATACCCCCTCCACCCAGTCAGTCATACACCCCCACCCAGTCAGTCATACCCCCCACCCAGTCAGTCATACCCCCCCCCCACCCAGTCAATCATACCCCCCCCACCCAGTCAATCATACCCCCCCACCCAGTCAAACATACCCCCCCCACCCAGTCAGTCATAACCTCCCCCACCCAGTCAGTCATAACCCCCCCCCCACCCAGTCATACCCCCTCCACCCAGTCAGTCATACACCCCCACCCAGTCAGTCATACCCCCCACCCAGTCAGTCATACCCCCCCCACCCAGTCAATCATACCCCCCCACCCAGTCAATCATACCCCCCCCCACCCAGTCAAACATACCCCCCCACCCAGTCAGTCATAACCTCCCCCACCCAGTCAGTCATAACCCCCCCCACCCAGTCATACCCCCCCACCCAGTCATACCCCCTCCCCCACCCAGTCATACCCCCTCCACCCAGTCAGTCATACACCCCCACCCCCCCACCCAGTCATACCCCCCCACCCAGTCATACCCCCCACCCAGTCATACCCCCTCCACCCAGTCAGTCATACCCCCCCCCACCCAGTCAGTCATACCCCCCCCACCCAGTCAGTCATACCCCCCCCACCCAGTCATACTCCCTCCCCCACCCAGTCATACCCCCTTCACCCAGTCAGTCATACACCCCCACCCAGTCAGTCATACACCCCCACCCAGTCCGTCAGTCATACCCCCCCACCCAGTCATACCCCCCCACCCAGTCATACCCCCTCCACCCAGTCAGTCATACCCCCCCCCACCCAGTCAGTCAGTCATTCATATCCCCCCCACCCAGTCAGTCAGTCATACCCCCCCACCCAGTCAGTCACCCCCCCACCCAGTCAGTCATCCCACCCCCCTGCCCAGTCACCCCACCCAGTCAGACAGTCAGTAATCCCCACCCAATCACCCACCCAGTCACCCCACCCAATCACCCACCCAGTCACCCCACCCCATCACCCCACCCAGTCACCCCATCACCCCACCCAGTCACCCCATCACCCCACCCAGTCACCCCATCACCCCACCCAGTCACCCCATCACCCCACCCAGTCACCCCATCCCCCCACAGTCACCCTCTCTCCGTCTCTCACCCTCTCTCTCTCCCTCTGTCTCTCCCTCTCTCCCTCTCTCTCTCCCTCTCACCCTCTCTCTCACCCTCTCTCCGTCTCTCTCTCACCCTCTCTCGGTCTCTCTCTCACCCTCTCTCTGTCTCTCTCTCACCCTCTCTCCGTCCTCTCTCACCCTCTCTCCATCTCTCTCTCACCCTCTCTCCGTCTCTCTCTCACCCTCTCTCCGTCTCTCTCTCACCCTCTCTCTGTCTCTCTCTCACCCTCTCTCCGTCTCTCTCTCACCCTCTCTCCGTCTCTCTCTCACCCTCTCTTCGTCTCTCTCTCACCCTCTCTCCGTCTCTCTCTGTCTCACCCTCTCTCCGTCTCTCTCTGTCTCACCCTCTCTCTGTCTCACCCTCTCTCTGTCTCACCCTCTCTCTGTCTCACCCTCTCTGTGTCTCACCCTCTCTGTGTCTCACCCTCTCTGTGTCTCACAATCTGGATCTGGATATTTTATTTACCCTGTATATCTTAACTGCCCTATACTACACCGAAATAACCTATACTGCTTTCTTCCAGATCTGACTCAAGCTTCACACAGAAGACATTGGAATCCCCCGTAACCCAGAAGACAGGTAGGGAACACATCCCCTCCAATGTATAACATTGTGGGAATGAGGTACCTGGACATTGAGGGTCTGCGGATCAGGTTAGATCCCAGGTGGGATTGCTGCTTTAAATATTCTGAAGCGGGGGCATCCAGGCACTAGTTAAGGGGTGCAGGAAACTAGTCATTCACATCTGGCTTTTTTTTCTAGATTCGACATTTATACACACACATACACACACACAAAACAAGGACTAATTGTAGTATAATGTAATACAATAAATAAACTTATGTCAAAAACGAATGTTCTTACTAGAAATTTATTAAATTTATTTCATTTATGGGTTTTTTTAAATGCGGGGTTGGGGGCGGGATTAGAGGCGGGGTTGGGGGCGGGACTAGAGGCGGGGTTGGGGGCGGGACTAGGTGGCGAGTAGATTTTTTGGTTCGGCGAGTAGATTTTTGGGTGATTTGTCAAGCACTGTATATATATATATATATATATAGATATAGAGAGAGAGAGAGAGAGAGAGAGAGAGAGGAGAAAGAGAGGAGAGCGCACGCCCCATAGTATAAAACTGTATATTTAATGATGGGAAGGGGGAGGGGGGGGGGAAATAGCACTCACAAGGGTAAAAGAGTTAAAAGCATGTCGTGATTATATCACCACCATCCGGTATCTTTGCTTGACTCAGATGTCCGTTAGTCTCTTGATGATGGAGGATCCGTGATCATCAGGATTTTCAGAGCGTGAAAGAAGTATACCGGAATCGTATTGGAGTCCTCAGAGAATCTCCTTGCTGGATGGCCTCAAGCTGTTGGACGCACGAACCGGCCTGTTCATGCGCACACGTAATGACATAATGTCCGTACGTAACGTATTGCGTGATGACGCTCCCTGACGCGTTTCGTCACTCTCGGGCGACTTTCTCAAAGGGTGATGGGAAGGGGCTGGACTCATGGAGTATATATACACTATTGGTAACGTAGCAACCCCTAAAACAGCTGAACGGGATGTTGCATTAAAGAAAGCTTAATCAACTGTTGAAAACCACAATAGTGACTATACAAATGCAGATGGAGGGGATAATTACCCAAAATATATATGTCGGTGGGCTTATAACAGAAAATGTGTGTCTTACGGAGGGAATTGACATTTACTAATGATCTCAACCACCAAAACAAAAAGATTGAATGCAATGGAATGAATACCACTGTATATTAAAGAAAATATATAAATAAATATATAATTAAATATATAAAATTGGCTATAATTAAAGTATATATATATATATATATATATAATTTGAATGTATATGCGTATCTCTCTATGGTGGCTTCCAAAAAATGATACGACTGCTGAACTGTATAATGTCTATACTGAAAGTTCTATCAGAGAATCGATATTATCAACACACTATATTAAACAGTGTGGACAGAGTGGACTAAAACTCTATATACTCATTGCTACAAATCCATTGAATAAAAATCCATTAAATAAAAAACATTGAATAAAAAACAATGAGGTGAATGGAGAAGTGGACATAGATATAACAAAGGCATAATCAATAAATATACCCATTTTCATACCTGAACACACATATATACAGTGTTCGACAAACCTATACATTTGCTCGCCCCGGGCGAGTGGATTTAACCCCCGGGCGAGTAAATATTGGCCCAAGCAGCACACGTTTGGTACTAGGTGGCGAGTAGATTTTTTTGTGTGGCGAGTAGATTTTTTGGTGATTTGTCAACCACTGCATATATATATACATACATACATATATACAATACATGTACCAATGTGACAGACACATATTCATATGATATTATTTGGGCAAATCATAACAAAAAAGGGACTAATATATGTGAACTATAAAAATAATATAACTTGACTAATGTGTTAGGTGTGCAACTAATTTAATGTTGGCTCAGTACTGGAAAAGTGTATGTACATGTGAATATGGAATAACATGTGAATATTTAATGTATGATAACTGTTAAACCAAATTTATGTTCAACCGTGAACATGTGTAGAGATATGCTATGTGGTATGTGTTAACATATTAAAAGTGATATATATTGTAAAAAAATATATATATTGTAAAGGATATATATTAAAGATTTGTGTGTCCTAAAATTTGGTAGAACATGACAGTTTATAAACACATAATGGTTATAAGTGAATGAACTATCACATGTAACGGGTGCCAGCTTCCAAGATCAGGAAAAGATCTGGGAGAGACCTAGACAAATAGATGACAGAGGACTGCAGAGGAGACTAGAAACCAGGGAGGGTATACCCATCCGAAGAAATCAGACCAACGTGCTAACATCAAGACATTCATTTAGTCCACCAGGGCTCAAGGTGCCCAACTGGTGGATCCAAAATGTTTCCCGTCTACAGAGAGTCTTGAATCGATCGCCCCCTAGAACACTAGGAGAAATGCTCTCAAGTCCCATGATGGTCATGGACTTGGGATCTTGATTATGTCTGGATTTAAAGTGTCGTGAAATACTGTGTGTATTTAATCCTTTTAAGACATTTCTCCTATGCTCCAGGAAGCAAGTACCCAAGGACCTAGTGGTGCGACCAACATATTGTTGACCGCAACCACACTGGATAAGGTAAATGATGTAGGTACTTAAACAGTTGATATAACTTGTAATGAGATGTGTTGTCCCTCTGATAGCTGAAGAAAATTGGGATTTATTGAGAATGTGTCTGCATGTAATGCATCTACTACGTCCACATTTATGATTCCCCACAGGGCCCCTACTGGGAAGTGTAGATGATTGAACTGTCTTAAGCTTGGTAAGAGCCAAGATACTTTTAATGCTTCTTGCCTTCCTATATACTATAGAGGCTTTTTCTGGCAGGAAGGACCCCAGATGGGGATCACACTTTAGGATGCTCCAGTGATTGTTGAGGATTTTATCGATGGATCTAGAGGACTGATTATATGTGGTAATAAACCTCACAGTGGATAAATCAGTCTTGAATGATTCTCTCGGAGCATCATAACTGGTGCGTATAGCTTTCTTGGATTTAATTTTGGACTTAGTGAGTAAGTCTATCCTGTCCATAGAACCAACTTTACTGAGGGAGTCGGACACCAGAACGGGATCACAACCTTTGGACAAGAATTTTTCCCCAAGTATATCAGACTGACTCAAAAAATCAATATCTCTGGTGCAGTTTCTACGTAATCTGTGAAACTGCCCCAGAGGAATGTTCTTGAGCCACCGTTTGTGGTGATTGCTGGACGCATGAACATAGCTGTTGACGGATACAGACTTAAAGTGGGTGGTAGTGATGATATTGAAGTCTGAATCTGCTGTAAGGACTAAATCAAGAATATTGTTGATACTGCACATTGATACTACACATTTTCTGTTATAAGCCCACCGACATATATATTTTGGGTAATTATCCCCTCCATCTGCATATGTATAGTCACTATTGTGGTTTTCAACAGTTGATTAAGCTTTCTTTAATGCAACATCCCGTTCAGCTGTTTTAGGGGTTGCTACGTTACCAATAGTGTATATATACTCCATGAGTCCAGCCCCTTCCCATCACCCTTTGAGAAAGTCGCCCGAGTGTGACGAAACGCGTCAGGGAGCGTCATCACGCATTACGTTACGTACGGACATTACGTCATCACGTGTGTGCATGAACAGGCCGGTTCGTGCGTCCAACAGCTTGAGGCCATCCAGCAAGGAGATTCTCTGAGGACTCCAATACGATTCCGGTATACTTTTTTCACGCTCTGAACATCCTGATGATCACGGATCCTCCATCATCCAGAGACTGACGGACATCTGAGTCAAGCAAAGATACCGGATGGTCGTGATATAATCACGACATGCTTTTAACTCTTTTACCCTTGTGAGTGCTATTTTTCCCCCCTCTCCCCCTTCCCATCATTAAATATACAGTTTTATACTATGGGGCGTGCGCTCTCTTCTCTTTCTCCTCTACAGATTCCATAGGATGTGGTTCATCCTCTTGAGAGCAGCCGGAGACCCCTTGCACACACGTCATTAACTTCATTGATGAACTATTTCACAAAGGACTGGTTTTTCACTTTATTTTCTTTTTGCACATTATTGTATTGCGCTAATCCTAAACTATTTATTTGAATATATGTTTATTGTTTCACACGCAGGCACTGACACCAATTATATTGTTATTTTGATATTAACACCACATATAATTTTCATCACCATTTATACCCATTTAGGCGCTGCTTTTTCTTGTTTTGTTAGTATATATATATATATATATATATATATATATATATATATACATACACACACACACACACACAAACACACACACACACACATATATATATTTATTTAGAGGTATCAGTACCGTGTTAGCCGAGCTTCAATAATCAAAAAATAAATAGATGATACCGTTCTGTGGCTAACAAAATGCTTTTATTTGTGAAGAAGAGATCAGTGTATCTCGAAAGCTCGCACACATAAAAGCATTTCGTTAGCCACAGAACGGTATCATCTATTTATTTTTTGATTATATATATATATATATATATACACACACACACATACACCCAGACACAGTACATAGAGAGAGCGAGAGAGAATATATTCTAAGAACTAGAGTTAATAGTTCTTTGAGTATTCTCTGATGTTTCTAGTATTTTAATATGTAATATTATTAAAAAATAGCCCATGCATTTTTTTCTTTTTTTTAAATCATAACCATTTTACAAATCGCTGCAATTACATAACTACATACATGTATAAACATTTGTGGTTTAGACCAATATGGTGTGGCTTAAAATCCTCCTCGAGAGAATATTTAAAAGTGTTAACTGGGGTGTAAATTTAAAATATTGCTCATTCCTTCGGTGTTAAAATTGTTCTTTCTTTTCCTCTTAGACGATAAAGGATATATATTTTCTATGAATGCTTGCAAGTCTAGTGCGTACAGGCCAATACAAATAGGGTATTACAAGCTAAGGAACGGTTCCTAAGGCGCCGTTTTATTAGAAGTAGTGTTTATATCAAACAATACATCCTAAGTACTTTCTATTAAATTTGGACAAATCATTTGCCTGAGGATTATGGTGTTTTGCCATTGAAATGTAATCCCTCTGTTGATTTTGTAACTGCCAACCTAAACAGAGTAATGTAGAAAAAGTTCCGAAATGTCCATATCTTAGAATCAAGTGAAGGAAAAATACAAGCTTAGCCAGTCTGTCTTACCACCAGGATTTTAAACAATACCTCTTGACACACAGTACAGTAAAGCACATCACCCTTTAGTTACGAGCAAAGCTTATTTAATTTGAAACCAACCATTAAAGGCTGTTCTTTAACCTTGCATGATATGCCCTTCGGGCAATAGTGCATTAAAGGTATGCAAAATGTGTTGCTGTTCTTTGTTCACAAAGTACCTGCTCACCACATGGGGCAAAGGTCAATGATGAGACAGTTTTACCTTCACAGAGATATCCCCTGCTGTATCTAGAATATTTACTGCACTTAGAAAGAGATTTAAAAAAAAAAAATCCTCTTTTGCTAATGTCTGAATTAAATCTTTCCCCTATAATAGCCTCTACACAATCCCCCCCTGAAACAGAAAACAAGTACAGTAGTATATTTTCACTAGTTTCCTATTAAGAGAAGCCACTAACTCTTGGTGCCTTGTGCCCCAGGGAGAGAAGTGTGTGTATAAAAGAAGCAGTGAAGTCAGCACACAAATGGCATGTCCAGGCTTGAAACAGTAAAAACTGCTTCTTCTTTTTTTGGTGGATCAAAGGGAAATATTTCAAACATCTGAGATTTTGACAGGTCCAAAAATATTTTGGGCTGGTTTGGAGATGGCCTAAATAGCATTCCTGATTTATTCCACCACAAATTGTATGTCCTAAAAATAGATTCTGTAGTGTAAAATCGCTCAGAATGTAGTTTTTTCCTTTGTGATTTACTTCACTTGACAATTGCACCGTTCTAACATGATTTAACTTATTGCAGTAGGACTGCAATGTAACACAGATCCTTTTGCGCAAATAGGTATATTAAAAAAATAACCAAAGTATTGTAAACTAAGCTTTAAAGTTTAACATCATCTTGTTGTCCACATGGATAATATTATCTTTAAAAACATGCTTGGCAGTAAAAATATTATTATTTACACTATGCTTATGTAACAGGTGTTCCCCCATCCTAAGGGAGGTTTCACTGTTACCTGTACTCTCGCAGTGCTGTACCTGTGAGGCTCACAGGATTGCTGAGTGTCCCCGACGTGAGTGGGGAAGACAGGACAGGCTTTCTGGATATTCTCAGTTCTTTCTGGATGCAGCACCTCCATTTCCTGCAGGCCCCAGGGGAGCTGGGTGCAGTTCCTGCAGGAAAACAATCTTGCACTCCCCCTGATAAATTGTAGTCACTGGCAGGAGTATAAAAACAGCAACTGATCTTTATTGAGTACAGCCATACACAATCAACAATGCATTTCCTCTGGTCCCTGGAGTCAAACCCCAGGGCTTGAGGCCCCAAAGGTCTATCATTTACTCCCCTACACCCTGGTGGAGAAAGGGGTAACAGCTCCCACTTCCCTGTGGGAGCGGATAGAATAATGACCCACTCCCTTGAGTGGAGAGGGTAGGACTGACTAACTGGCAATTCCCAACTGCCCACTCCCAACTATTACCAGGGGCAGGGGTTCTGGTCTCAGCCCGGTGTTGGCGGCACCTAGGACTCAGGCCACCCCTCCACCCTCCCCCCCCATCACTCAAGGAAGCTGATTACTACAGCAGGGTGTAGATTTAACTCTAACACTTCATGCACTGGTACCATGGCGTATGTGTTAGGCAGGGCAGATTAGTAGCCAAGGGGATACATGGCTACACACTCCCCCTGTTGGGATCTCACGGACCCCGCTGAGAACCAAATTTACAGACTATCCCTAACATGTAAACAATACATAACAGTTTATGGCTTAACCTTTGATGCCATAACAATTGAACCAATGAGGTATGCCTGGACCCCTCCCATAACATGGAGAATCCATACCCCCTTTACTAATAATGCTTTGGGTCAGGTTTCTTAACTAACCTGCCCTCCCCGTTGGGAACAGTAATGGAATACACCCTCTTAGGACCCCGTTCAGAGATATATTCCACCCGTTCCATGTAGATGTATCTTCCAACCCTCATAATCAGATGAGATAACATACTTTTTAATCATTGTAGCACCTAGAGATACAACACCTGGAGGCTAGATATCTAGGACCGCATCCCTCAACCACTCCTCTCTATTGGCCTCTATTTCCATCATTATGGGCTCAGGGAAATAGGACTAATCATACCTATGGGACTGACGGCACCTCTGCACTATTAATCTGTCAGCCTGGCTCACCTTGGTTAATTTCTGGCCACAGGCCTGGCCCGTAGCACCCAGAATAGTGGTTCATGAGAGGGCTTTTCCTGATAGGTTATTGTTAAAACAGTTGGTTATATCAACCCTAGTTTAATTTCCCTATCTCTTCGTTTGAGAGCCTCTGCCATCTCTTCCGCAGAGAACTCTCCTTCCTCCCACCAATGATCCACAATATCCCTGCTGAACAGCAAGAACCGTGTCCGGTTCATATAATTAACATAACCTTGAAACATGGGGTCCCACCATGGCAATACTTTCCCCACATTTACATTACACATAGAGACATCAGACTCGGAAGCTGCCCTAGAGGGAGTTCCTGAACTTTCTGAGCCTTCTCTAGAAAATATCACATATTCTTGTAAGCCACCCCCAGCAGGATCATCGTCAAACCCAGCCTAGTTTCTCCAGTCCTGGGAAGATTTTGTTACCCTTTGATTGTCCTGAGCAATGTCTGTGGAAGCCTGTAATGGTCATTCTCGCCACAAACAAGGACCTGACTGCAGGGCTGAGGTGGGAATATGAAAGCACCGACCTGAGACCGTGAAGCTGGGTCCAGATTGCGGATTCTGTCGTCTTGGGTAGCCAGGTCGGGGTTGGAGAAAGCAGGGTAAACGGTATCCAGGCTGGGGTCAAGGCAGGCAGCACAGGATCGATGGTCGAGGTCACAGGCTGGGTTCAAGTCAGGCAGCACAGCAGCGATGGTCGAGGTCACAGGCTGGGGTCAATACCAGGAAGACTTCAGCATAGCACTTCAGCACAAGGAAAGGTATCCGAGATAGAGAAGCTACAGTGCAGTGGATCCAGCACAGATGCTCCAGCATGGGAGGCTCTTAGGAACAAGGAGGACTTCAGTGTAGATGCTTCAGCGAAGGCGCTGCAGCGCAATGAAGGCGAAGTCTTCAAGAAACAGGAAGCTTCAGCACTGGGGCTTTAGCACAGGAACAGCCTCTGGATGGAGGAAGCTTCAGGACATTGGAAGCTTCAGCACATGCTCCGTGCAAACCAGGAGGCAGCCCCTGCCCTTTCTGTGAAGTACTGGTAAGTCAGGGATAGGTGGGGAAAATATTCCCACGGGCGGGATTGGGTGCGTATGTTAAGTATAGGACCTGAACCCTATAAAACTGCCTGCTGCCCAGTCCCAGTCAGATTCACCTGATTTTAACCAAGTTCCAGCGTCTGCGGTTCCAGAGTGTGAGGGGTTAATAATATCGTAACCAAGGGTCATCCCCCTCTTATGGAATTCGTTAGAGCTAAGGGTTCCCGAACGAACCCTGTAAGGACTGAACAAACTTTTACTTGTTGGCGGGAATAGAGGGCTGGCAAGTTGCACCCCTAGCCAGGAACTGTTACACGGATCATTATGCGCACCCACGTGAATGCGTGCAGGGGTGCCCACAGACTTTGTTTCATTCCAAGAACAATTGTTTTAGTTTTCCCATCCCAGTAAGTGTTTTATTGAGTGGTTATTGTAAAGATTTGTGTGTCTGTTTGAAAAGAAATAAATTACAATTTATTTTACCCAACTTGTGTGCTCAGGGCAGAATCCCGGTATTAATTTGTGTATAAGTCTTGGTCTCCCATGACAAGTACCTGGAAGCTACTCGATAGGGCAATCGTAGGGACGATGTGGAGGAAGTATTTCAGACTTGACTTTATCGAAGATATCCTTGAAGTCGATGTATTCCTCCGGCAATTGTACCCTTTCCTTGTCTTCTGATAAGGTAGTTGCACAAACGCTACTTGAGCCCTCAAGACAATTTTGAACGCAGTGCAAACTCCACTGAATAGGTTCCTTGTTCAACCAATCAATTCACGGATAATGGAGTTGTAGCCAGGATAGTCCCAAGCTTACTGCAATAGAAGGAGTGTGAATGGCATTCAAAGAAATATCTTCCACATGGTTATTTACAGACCTTAGCTGAATAATATGGGTCTCCAAAGAAATTAACGCAAGCTGAAGCGGTCTACCATCAATAGCCTCCAAGGATTCTTCTTGCACACTAGAGGAATCTTGAGGTTCTCTGCAAATCTCTGAACAATAAAGTTGCCACCGGAACCCGAATCAAGAAAGGCCAATGTGGATACAGAAAATCCCTTAACGGACAAGGAGATATGCACAAGGATTTCTTGTGGGATTGGAAGTAGCTATAGGGGATAAAGAGATTGTTCTCAATGAGCCCCCCCTTGGCCTCATGGGAACCTTGTGTTTCCCGCCTTGTTAGGGCAAGAGAAAGTGAAATGTCCAGGACCCCCACAATACAGACAAAGTCCAGCGTCTATGCGGCGTTGCTTCTCAGAGCGTGAGAGCATAGTGACTCCCAACTGCATAGGTTCAGATGAGTCTGGGACAGGTAATTCAAACTGACCACCTGGTTGGGGCTTATCCTGGAAGGAGCCGTGAGATGAAGTCGTCACTCAGTCCTTCTCTCCTGGAGGCAATGGTCCACCTTAATGCAGACCGCAATGAGATCCTCCAGATCGGTAAGCCAGTTGTGAGTCGCAAGTTAATCTTTCACGGTTTCAGACAATCCCAGCCAGAAGGCAGCAGACAATGATTCCCCATTCCAATCCGTGTCTGCGGCAATTGTCCTAAACTTGAGTGCATAACGGGCAACTGGCGTTTACCCTGAGAAATAAAGAAAAGAGCAGAAGCTGCAGATACCTTTCGACCCGGTGTATAGAACACCCTGCGGAACTCCTGGGTAAAGGCTCCAATGCTTTGGGTGAGGTCGGATACTCGCTCCCAGATGGGAGAAGACCAGGCAATTGCATCATCTATGAGGAGAGAGATTATGTAGGCAACCTTGGAACGAGAAGAGGAGAAGCGGGAAGAATTCATCTCAAGCTGAATGAAGCATTGGTTAAGGATACCCCGACACTCGTGAGAATTTCCCCCATAATGATTGGGTGTGGGAAGCCGGGGTTCGGACAGATAAGAAGGCATGAGCGGGGTACTAGTGACCAATTGTGCGGGGTCCGTGCGTGGCCCTTGTAGATGGAGGGATAATGTTCTAAATTCCTCCCGAAGGGTTCTCAAATTTTGATCATTAGACTCCCATTTATTTTCAAGACTTGACAGGATGTTGCGTGCATGCTCAGGACTCTTCCTACCTCAGCTGGGTCGAAGTTTGTTTGGCCGAGCATACTGTAACGCATAGCTCACCTCTGAATTCAGGCTCACTGGGGCTGGCGGCGGCAGCCGGGGAAGCTGGTTCCCGGCTCCTGGCTCACTGGGGGTGGCGGCGGTGCACTCAGGGTGGTGTGACTTTCACGCCCTGCATAGCCATGGCCATGACGTCAGCCCACACCGCAGGCCAATGTGTTGTGGCCGTCCGCCAGCCAATCACAGGGGGCACAAACATTTTTTCACTTTTATATATATAAATATATATACAGTATATATAGATATAATATATATATATATATATATATATATATAGAGAGAGAGAGAGAGAGAGAGAGATAGAGAGAATAAAAAAAATGAAAAAAGTGAAAGAAATATAAATAAATAATACAAAAAATGCATCAATTAGAATATATATGTATATTAATCAAGAAAATTAGATATAATCAAGGATCATTATACATAATGATACATTTAAATGATAAAACTGTGTAACCAAAAGGTATCCAGGGTATTGATGCAGAGTATTTCTGATTAAGCAATCTCATCTGTCCATAAGAACATATTATATTATAATGTCAAGTTGAAATTAATTCAAAATATAGGCAGATGAGAATTTAAAAAAAAAAACAGGCAAACCAAATACCACCTAATCAGTAATTGATGATTTATAAAATATTAAAGGATCAATTTAAAAAAACACTAATAAAAATAAGAATGAAAATAAGGACAGTAAATATAAGTTACGACTTCATTCAAATATACTAAAGACTTACTTATAATGATAATGCAAAGTATTAATACAACTAGAAAAATTGCAAAGAAAAGAATGCAGAAAAAAAGAGACAAGCATTACAGGTAGATAATACCATTCCTCATAAGAGGACCTCAAAGGTATATACAGTACAACACTTTTTGAAAACATTATAAAATGCACATAGATCAATAATAACAATACCATTGAGTGTTTGTATGTATGAAGTTTAAACCAGGGATGTAAAATCACCTGTAAAGATGGAACCATCTTTTGGAGTCTGCAAAAGGTACCTGAAGAGCAGAGAAAGGGTCACTGGATCACAAAAAGTGACCCAGGTCCCAATCCATATTGAGACCAAACGGGACATGGGTCTTCAAAATGAAAATCCAGTCAGCCTCCGTCTGGTCCAGCCTCCTAATGCGATTGCCTCCTCTAGTAAGTGGAGGAACAAACTCAATACCACAACATTTTAGATATTTACTATCTCCCCTACTGCAGTACGAACAGTGCTTTGGAACCAGATGAATAATATCTTTGCGATTTATAAGTACTTTTAAAAGTTCGCATTATGGAACATGTACGAATTATAAATCACAAAGATATTATTCATCCGGTTCCAAAGTACATAATGATCCTTGATTATATCGAATTTTTTTTGTTTATATACATATACATATATATATATATATATCTATATATATATATATATATATATATATATATAGATATATATATATATATATAGATATATATATATATAGATATGAGAAAAAGAAGAAAAAAAACAGGCGCACACCTAGTGCATTAACGTAATAAAATATAATTTAAGGAACATAAAATCAAACAAATGCCCACTCACAAGAGTACTGCAAAATAAAGCATTTATGAGATTCGCTCTCGTGCCAGCAATGCGGTCCTCTCGGTCCGGCTCGAGACAGCAGCGTCTTCCCGTGACCCTCCTTCGTGTATCCGGTTAGCCGGAAATAGAGTCCCTCCTATTGGGTGTTCAGTGAAAGGAGTCCCTCTGGGAACCAGCAACTAGAAAATCTCTCTGCCGGTAGCAGAATCGCGGGAGACACAGGAACCAGCGTCTCACATCCGATAGTACCAAAGTACATGGGCAAATGACGGCCACAATCAGACCACGCCCTACGCGTTTCGTCATCGATGATGACTTCATCAGGGGTCCACCAGACACCCCTTCACAGTATTTATACGGAGATATTTGCAATGATTGCTTAATTAGTTAAACATATACATCACAATTAACAATATTAATATATATCATATAGTGTTATGAGGACCCAACTGAGCTACTAGAGAATAAGTCCAAAAATAGGATATAAAGGGAGAATGCAATTCGATTAGAAATTAATAAAAAGACTTATGTCAATAAGTAAACTATTCTTTTGTATGTAATTAACCATCAATTAATTTTACAACTGATAATCCAAATCTTTAAATAAGGAAAAATGGAATTTGAAGGGGAAGAAAGTAAAATATATATATAAAAAAAATATTTTTATAATATTTGTAATATTTATCAAATTTATAATTATACCACAAGTTCAATATGTATGTAGACCTAAATTGTTGTACCAAAACCTAAATGACACCAATTTATGCATTTTAAATTGGCGCTTAATCTTTGTTCAAATTTTCAGAATCTGGATACATTGGTGACATTTAGGAGGGAGAGTACTCTCCTTCTCTGGTTACTCAGGTGTAATGGTGCTGCAACCTGCTGGTAACAGGAGAGCTGAGGGCTCCGCGGTGGTGTGGGGAGAGCCAGGACAGGGACAGGGGACAGATTACCTTGTTCCTTCAGGTGGTGCAGTGCCTCCAGCCAGTGAGGATCATCTGGGGTCTTCAGGGGATAGACCCTCACTGACACTCCTCATGCAGAGACCAGAAAGCCACATAGCAATGTCTTTTCTTGGCAGCTTTATTGAAGATACAGATACAACATGTCACTGCAGTTTTGCCTGATCAGTCCTTGGTCTACCTAGTTCAGAGCCCTGACTAGTAGCATGATCTTCTCCCCCCCCCCCCTTCCCCTCAGCATGGGAGGAATGGAAGAGACAGCTTTCTTCTTTTGTTGTCTCCTCTATCTCAGCTCACTCTCTAATCTAACTAACTGACTGAATAACTGACTACTTAATTTAGGAGGTATGTCCCAATTTGAACATCTCACGGGAGTGTCTCTAACTTTGACTTATTACAAGACAAAGCCGGATACAGATTTGCCCACACACAGCAGGGGGCGTTCCAACCAATATCCACCACTTTGATTGACAACCTCAGAGATGCAAGGCCCCTCCTTGAATATTGCTACATATTCAAAGCTGAAATACACATACAGACCTCTTGAAGGAATTAACCTTTCCACTGCCTGTTCTAACAGGACTGACAGAGGAAAAGCCCAGAAAAAGAAGTAACTGTTGGGAGGCTATGTTACATTCTGCTGAGGAATTCGCTCCTGAGGAAGCTGTCTACGTACAGCGAAACGCGTAGAGCTTTGTCGTCAGTCTGCTGCAGCTGCCCCCTGAGTGAAGACGTTTGAGGTGTTGCTGATCCGCTACTGATCCGCTGGTATCTACCTTCCCCGCTCCCAACCGGATGTCGTCACCCGTTTACCGGAAGTGACGTCAGACGCCATCCATCGGCGGCGAGGTGGGAGCCAAAGGAAGACAGTACAGCAAGCCTTTCCATATGGGACCAGCCCTCTACTGTCTCACGATACCTTTATGTGTACATACTTTATGTACTTATTGTAAGTACATTTCTTACTTTGCTTGATGTGATAAATTGTGTCTATTGCGATCTACACTATGGTCCATTTCTATTTTACATGAACAACACATTCTGTTTGGATCTGAGCTCATGCCATCTGTATGATCCCCGTTTGGAGGTACTTCCCATCCAGAAATCTCCTTCCCTGCTGAAGATCCAGCCTCATATATACTGACAGTGTCAGACCATTGCCCTTGTTTATTCCACTTGTTGTAAGTAGGAATTTCTACAGAGCCAAGAATTCATTACTTTCCATGCAGTGTTAATATACTGCACCATTATTGTCTATATCTTTTTATATTTTGGTGTGTTCCCGAAATTACCGCTCCCTTCCCACCCCGGACCAAGACTGTTTCTTTAAGGAATCCTTACATATTCCTTGGAAGGTTGAGAAGTATTTTGGCCACATATCATTTCACCGTATCTAAATATTTTGTCACTTTATTTTCTATTGTGGGTGTTCTTAGCGCCGATACAAATCACTTGGGTTCACTCCTCATGCAGAGACCAGAAAGCCACACAGCAATGTCTTTTCTTGGCAGCTTTATTGCAGATACAGATACAACATGTCACAGCAGTTTTGCCTGATCAATCCTTGGTCTACCTAGTTCAGAGCCCTGACTAGTAGCATGATATTCTTCCCCCCCCCCCCTTCCCCTCAGCATGGGAGGAATGGAAGAGACAGCTTTCTTCTTTTGTTGTCTCCTCTATCTCAGCTCACTCTCTAATCTAACTAACTGACTGAATAACTGACTACTTAATTTAGGAGGTATGTCCCAATTTGAACATCTCAGGGGAGTGTCTCTAACTTTGACTCATTACAAGACAAAGCCGGATACAGATTGGCCCACACATAGCAGGGGGCGTTCCAACCAATATCCACCACTTTGATTAACAACCTCAGAGTTGCAAGGCCCGCCCTTGAATATTGCTACATATTCAAGGCTTAAATACACATACAGACCTCTTGAAGGAATTAACCTTTCCACTGCCTGTTCTAACAGGACTGACAGAGGAAAAGCCCAGAAAAAGAAGTAAATGTTGGGAGGCTATGTTACATTCTCCCTTTGGTAAAACTCCAACCGCCCCGGCTTGGAATACAGCAGGTACAACCTTACCTTGCTGTGCAACACCTGTAAATTAACATGAGCTGAAATGCAACTACTGTACACTTCAGCATAACAGGACCGGCATAGACACAGATACATGGCATATCATGGCAACACAGTGAATGAATAGAACAGAATCAATTGCTACCATAGTAGTAATAGAAATACATTAATAACAATGAGCTGGGTCAGGCTTCCTGACCATTCTGCCATTGCCATCAGGTACTTTTATGGAGTAGCACCTGCATTTTCCATACCCTGTCTAGGTAGATATCTCGGCCTACCATCCATAATTTTAATAGTTGTGGAGCTCTATCTAGATCCACATAAGCAGGGTCTTTAGCATAGGTCTCAAGGTGGGCAATAATGGCTTCTTTCACCCACTCTAGGCGGTGAGTTTCAACACTGCGCATCAATTTCTCATGAAGATATGGAAACTCATATCCCATCTTCCTGAACCTGTGTACTATTACTCGAGCTGCACGGCTAAACTTTATCAGGCTTCTATCAGTAGCGGTGCCCGGTAGCACCCAGAAAATAGGACCTTCCCACATAGGGGTTCCTTCTGCCTCCTCCCTAACAGGAGACAATACATTCTCAGATTTTGCTAAGCCCATCCCCTCATCATCACAATCCCCCCACTGAACAGACCCCTCCAAAAGTGTCACAGGCATTTTAGACAATAAATCATAGTGTTCATTTGGAGCCACGGGACTCACTGGTGATAAAGTCCTGGGGGTCAGGGGTTGTATCCTGGGACTAGTGACTGACGGGGAGAGCGGGGCAGAAGGGGCAGATGACATAGGGACTGGGGCCGCCGGTGACAAGGGGGCCTCACCAAAGTCTCGAGGGGGCATATTCAGGGAACTCTCCCTGGGAGGAGCAATGGCACAGTCCTGAGTCAAGTTCAATTTGCCCCTCCCTTTGGCCTTAATGAAGCGGGCAACAGCCAGCTCTCGGGTCTGGCGATCATCTCGGGCTTCCTTCCTCTCCCAACAGCGTAGGAGGAAAGGATCGTACGTATCTTTAGCACTCACCGGAGCGGCCTGGATATCACTGGAGCTCACCCGGCCGGGCGACTCGGCGGCCTTCTGATGTCCCGGTGGTGGAGCAGCAACGGTAGAAGAGTGGATGCAGTCATCAGGGGTGGTGCTGGCCGGCACTTCTCCCGACAGTGGACTCGGCAACAGCATCTCGTCGTAGTGGCGTTCCTCAGATCACATGTAGGAGAGTGCACGAGCACGGGCCTCACACAACTCCTGCTGACGCCGCAGGTACAGCTCCACAGCTTTCTGGGCTTGATCCCAGCGGGGATCTGAAGAGAGGACAAGCGTCTCACCACCAGCGGTATCAGCAAGGCTGGTCACAGCAACATCGGGTACGTTGGAGGTATCGGCTGATACCTCTGGGGTGTCTGGAACAGCAGGCTCGACGGAGGGTTCCTCCCTGGCGGAGCATCTTACCAGAGTGGCAGTAGAACACACCTCACCGTATGGGAGTGAGGCGCTACCGCAAGTCTCGACTGGCAGACCACTCTGCACCGCTGGCACGGGCGCAGACGAGGACGGCTCCGGAGACGGAGGAGAATCAGGTACTCGGTGGAAGGCGTTCACCCAGGCAGTAGGTCCAAGCAGGGAGCCTTCCTTCCGGCCGCCATGACGGGTGATGGGGAGGTCCATGCTGGACCTGGATGAGGGGTAAGTGGACACCACTTGCAGATCCGGATAGAATAGTTTGTATACCATAGCGATATAATGATGTGCAGCGTCGTCGGCAGATACTTGAGCCAATTGGGACAACTTATGCACCAGGGTGTATAAGGTGCGCAGCTCCCCAGTGCTCATCGTAAGGTCTGTTTCTGCGGGGCTATTTATCCTAGCCCGCAGATAAGGCACACAGCAATCGGAGCTACTTCCTAGTAGACGAAGTGATACGCCTGGGTAATCACATAACTGGCAGACCCCGAGCAGTTGGTTCTCAGGGGAGTCCCTGATGACTATGACTCCTCCGGTCAGTTCATAAACTTGCCCACGGTTCTCCATAGATATAGGCAAGCAGACAACTGCTGTCTCTGGAATGTACGTGTATCTGGCTCCTCACTTCCTGTGTGCTCCTTCAAGGCACACCCAGCTCCTCCCCCTGGTAAACAGTATAGTCCAATCCAGAGCAAGCAAAGGGGTAGGGGTTTCAATAGTTCCCGCTGTTTTCTGCAAACTGTAGAGCAGCAAAAGCTTGCAAGTGAAAGCAACTTTTTCAGAAGAGCACATGGCTTCCCTGGTAAGCCGGGAAGCGCCATCTTGAGGTAGAATAAGAGTCCATTCGGCCCCCAGTGATCTGTAGCCGCCATTTTAATGCACAAAGTCCATCACCACGCAGTCTCCTTGAGAGCAAAACGTGGTCTCCTTGAGAGCAAAACCACCATCTTGTGAGGACTTGTGAGACAGGCGTGATCCACTTTTCTTCCATAAGGGGCCACGCAAAGTAAAGCACAAATTATTTTTGCAGAGTACCAAGCGCCCCTCCCGAACCATTACAGCAATAAGTCCTGTTATTGCTGGGTGCACAGGGGTCTCCGATCTCACCTCAGAGGCCCTGTCCCCTCGCCGAAACTTCATTGGGGAGTACAGAAGTGTATCCACACTCCCTGGTCCATAGCCCCCAGGGGGTCGCCCCAACTGCAGTGCCAGGATGGGCTTGCAGGTTCCCTGGTGTAGCTTCAGGGACCCGTTATTCCCCATCCTTTTCCGGATTAACTGAGGATAGGCAGAGTATCCACTCTCCTTGGTACATGGCCACCAAGAAGTCGCCCCAAATCCTATTATGCCTGGAGTGGCTTGTATGTGGGTATCCACTCTCCCTGGCACATAAAACCCCCAGGGAGTTGCCCCACAGGCTAGCGACTGTATGTGGGTAACCACACTCCCTGGCACATAGCCACCAAGGAGTCGCCCCACATAGAAAAATGTCCTTTTCAGGATGACTCCCTCCCTGGGGAAGCTTTAGGGAGGGATCCCCTCTCTGGAAAGTCTGCATGCTGCTGCCAAAGTCTCAGACACCGCTGCATGGTTCATCGTCTCTGGAAACCCGTCCCGTTGATAAAACCTGTCCTGTCCTGGGGAGCAGTTCATCTCAGCAACGCCTCCAAATGTAACCCTTTTATCCCATCCCCCCTATGTGAGATGGGGGGTACTCTCCTTCTCTGGTTACTCAGGTGTAATGGTGCTGCAACCTGCTGGTAACAGGAGGGCTGAGGGCTCCGCGGTGGTGTGGGGAGAGCCAGGAAAGGGACAGGGGAGAGATTACCTTGTTCCTTCAGGTGGTGCAGTGCCTCCAGCCAGTGAGGATCATCTGGGGTCTTCAGGGGATAGACCCTCACTGACACTCCTCATGCAGAGACCAGAAAGCCACACAGCAATGTATTTTCTTGGCAGCTTTATTGCAGATACAGATACAACATTTCACAGCAGTTTTGCCTGATCAGTCCTTAGTCTACCTAGTTCAGAGCCCTGACTAGTAGCATGATCTTCTCCCCCCCCCCCCCACTTCCCCTCAGCTTGGGGGGAAAGGAAGAGACAGCTTTCTTCTTGTGTTGTCTCCTCTATCTCAGCTCACTCTCTAATCTAACTAACTGACTGAATAACTGACTATTTAATTTAGGAGGTATGTCCCAATTTTATCATCTCAGGTGAGTGTCTCTAACTTTGACTCATTACAAGACAAAGCCGGATACTGATTGGCCCACACATAGCAGGGGGCGTTCCAACCAATATCCACCACTTTGATTGACAACCTCAGAGTTGCAAGGCCTGCCCTTGAATATTGCTACACATTCAAGGCTGAAATACACATACAGACCTCTTGAAGGAATTAACCTTTCCGCTGCCTGTTCTAACAGGACTGACAGAGGAAAAGCCCAGATAAAGAAGTAACTGCCGGGAGGCTATGTTACATATATATTTTTTTCACTTATTTATCTTTCTTCAAGTATTTTCTGTGTTTAAAGTATTTGTGTATAACCCATGGACCCCCACCCAATCACAGATCGGGCCCCCTAAGGTGTTCTGGGGTCTGGCTACATGTCTCTGTGTGGTGCATACCTGCTGGCAACAGGAGGGCCTGAGTCTCCCGCGATGACATGGGTGATAACAGGACAGATTACTGGGGTGGATGCCTTTGTTCTCCTTCAATAGTGCAGAGCCTCCATCTGTAGTAAGCCCCAGGGATGCGGGGTGGAATCCATACCACAGAAATCCCCCTCCCAGGGATGAGAGATTCCAGTCTCACACAAAGTTCTCTTTAAACAGCAGACTCCTTTATTCAGTCTCCAGCAGCAGCAGACAGGTACAGTTGATATGCAATGTCCACTAGCTGTTCTCCTTTGTGATGGTCCCTGCCTCCACTCTGGACCCAAGGTCCATCCAGAGTGGGGCTAGCTCTTCCCTCACCCCCTAAGCAGGGTGAGAGGTATTTGGTCCACCTCACTATCTACTATCAGCTCTACTCATAAGCTGCTCACTGTCTCTCCACTGTCTCAGACTGAACTCACTAAATAGGAAATGCACTGCTCTTTATGATATCAGCAGGCACCGCCCTTGTGTCTCTTGATTGGACACAGGGTCAGGTGACCTACCTCCACCATTCAGGGCAAGTGCTTGAAGTGGTGGAAACCCATGATAACTCCTGGCAATCTGCATTTAGCAGGGATTATACCAGGAGGAGGGTAGAACTATAGCCCCATTTCTTACTAGGGCTACATGTGTATCGTTATGTTTGTTTTTAATGGCATTAACAGGGCCAGTATCTCGGGAAGTAGGGGGTCCCCGAGGCTGAAATCTATGCGGTTCAGCTCAGGATACCTGCTGCTCACGTACACTATGATTAAAATTAATATTTGAACTGTACGATCACCTGTAAGAGCCGTGCATGGAAACGCAGCATCTCCATGCAGCTCTTACAGGATTCATTTTTTCTATCAGTTCCTGTGCTTTAGGATAGCACCAATAAAAAAAAACTGGTCGTACGATAGTGCATTTTTTTTAACAAGCTTTAAAAAAATGACGTTCATTCTTAGTGAATACCATTTTGTCCCACATGTTTTAGTGTGCGATAAATCAATGCAAAGTCACACGATAATGCACTGATTTTATCACTGCTTTGTCAATAGGCCCTATGGCCCTTATTCTGTTTCATGTGATAATGCAGATCATGTACTATCGCATGAAAAGTCCCATGCACATCATCTATGCTATCACACCTTACGGAATAAGGGCCTATGTCTACCTTTTCCAGCAAAAAACAATGGATGGGAAAATCTTGAATTAAATCTACTGTATAGGAGAATGAAGATGGGATGGAGCACATTTGGAAGAAACAGGACAATATCAAGGATACCTTCCACTGTGCCTCAAGAATAAACATTTCGACCTTCGTTTTCTGCCTGTGCTCACTTGTGGATGTGAAACTTGAACCCTAAATGTGAAGATAATTCAGAAGCTTCAGACAATGTAAAAAATTATTGAGAGATGTATGCTGGGTATGCTCACAGGAGAAAAAATTAATTAGTTTGAAACCAAAACAAACACACACAAGCACACCACAGATTAGTAAAAAGTGTATCACAACATTTAATAAAGGTCACTGTGACCAAAAGACAATAATCAATAAATGAAATGTACAAAACAAAAACACATAAAAATACACATATGAAGCAAATACTATGTATGGTAATTCACACCCTATAAATGCTAAACCAAAACATAACTTCAGTGAAGTAAACAACTAGATGAGTTAAAAATACATCCACTGAGGATGTCTAATTACTCCTAGAAGGAACAAACCCAATTGAGGGCAACAAAACTAACCACAAGAAGTGGCAGCAGGGGCTCAGTGTGGACGCAATACTGTCGAGAAACACGAACACACTGCAAAATAACCTCTCTGCAACCACTTCCTGGGATCTCGTTCCAGCCAAAGGGAGACTACGCAAAGCTGCCTCTCGAAGCATTGATTGCGAAACCGGTAGGGGTCACGAGAGGCAGCATTTTGCTAAATGCTTCCAGGTAATACAGCGACCCCTACCACATTTTAAACTTCCATTGGCACTAAATGCCAGAACACAGGTGGAGCTTCTAGAGGACTTTAACTTGGTATGTGCCAAGATATTTATCAAGTTTTTGACTGTCTTGAAAACAATGGGAATGTATTTTGGCAGTCGGGGGCCCAGTAGTTGGTCACATAAAAGGAACCCCCAATTTGTGTTAAGTATCTTTCTTACAGAATGGGCAGATTGATTAAATTGTGTGATTAACTTATGGGACCCTGATTAGCTTTAGATGAATGTTGGGTTCCATACTTATATCTCATCAATCTGTCCGAGACATCTCTTCTAATTAGACTATTGGTTTTAGATTCTGCCAATAAATTATTTCTGTCATTTGAACTTTGTTACATGCTTCCAATATTCGTTTTTTTTTAAATAAACTTTTGCAATAAATTTGTCCTTTAGGACCTCAAATTACTCTTTTCTAATTAGAAAATCATAGTTATATAGTTACATATTAGATGAGGTTGAAAAAAGACATGCTTTCATCAAGTTCAACCTATGCTAAATTTAGACAACAGATACTATCGTATATCTATACTTACTTATCGATCCAGAGGAAGGCAAACAAAAAAAAAAGTGGCGTATCATCCAATGATATCTTATAAGGGGAAAAATAAATTCCTTCCTGACTCCAAGAATTGGCAATCAGATTACTCCCTGGATCAACATCCTTCCCATGTTTACTTATTTGGTATATCCCTGTATACCTTCCCTTTCTAAAAAGATGTCCAACCTTTTTTTGAACAATCTATTGTATCTGCCATCACAGTCTCCATGGGTAATGAATTCCACATTTTAACTGCCCTTACTGTAAAGAACCCTTTCCTTTGTTGCTGGTGAAATCTCCTTTCCTCCAACCTTAAGGGATGACCCCGAGTCCTTTATTCTGTCCTTGGGATAAATAGTTATTTTGAAAGCTGCTTGTACTGTCCCTGAATATATTTGTATATAGTTATCATATCCCCTTTTAGACGCCTCTTTTCTAATGTAAATAAATCACATTTAGCTAGCCTCTCCTCATAAGGTAGATTGTCCATCCCCTTTATTATTATTATATCGTCACTGCAATCTCTCTAGTTCCATAATGTCTTTTCTAAGGAGTGGTACCCAAAATTGTACTCCATATTCAAGGTGTGATCTTACTAGTGCTTTATAAAGGGGCATCATTATGTTTACTTCCTTTCCATCCATTGCCCATTTAATGCAAGATAATATCTTGTTTGCCTTTGCAGCTATTGCATTACTTTGGGCACTATTGCTAAGCCTGCTGTCTACCAGCACTCCTAAATCCTTCTCCATCGAGGATTCCCCTAAATTATCCCCATTTAATTTGTAAGTCGCCTGTTTATTATTGCATCCCAAATGCATAACCTTACATTTATCTGTATTAAACCTCATCTGCCATTTACCTGCCCAAGTTTCCAGTCTCTCCAAGTCCTTCTGGAGAGAAATTAAATCCTTCTCTGATTCTACTACCTTACACAATTTAGTGTCGTCAGCAAAGATGGAGACTTTGCTCTTGATGCCAACCTCAAGGTCATTAATAAACAAGTTAAGAAGCAGAGGTCCAGTACTGATCCCTGAGGTACTCCACTCACACCTTTAGCCCAACCTGAAAAAGTTCAATTTATGACAACCCTCTGTTGTCTATACTTCAACCAGTTTTCAATACAGGTGCATATATTTTTACTGAGTCCAATATGCTTAATTTTGTAAGCCAACCTCTTGTGTTGAACCGTATCAAACTCCTTTGCAAAATCTAAGTAGACCACATCAACTGCATTACCCTGGTCTAAATTCCTACTTACCTCATTAATACCTTCATTAATATAGAGGTTGTGGCTTCTATCAATATCAATAATCAATCAACTATCAATAATTTGTCCAAATTCCTGAACACTTTTTCCAAGACTAAAAGCACTTAAAAAAAAAAAAAAAAAATCTACACTACAATTGAAATCTTTTCCTCCCTGGTAAACACAAAGGCAAATAATTTGTTTAATACCACTGCTTTTTCCTTATCTCCAATAATCTGGCTGCCCACCTCACACTGAAAAGGGTCCTATATTTTCTTTTCTGATTTTTTTGTTATTAAGGTACTTAAAGAACTTTTTAGAGTTGATCTTACTTTCTATTGCAATCCTTTTTTCATTATACATTCTTGCTAATTTAATTGCCCTTTTGCAATTTTTGTTACATTCCTTATAATTCTGATATGCTGCCTCCGTGCCTTCTAACTTTAAGAATCTAAATTCCTGCCTCTTCTTTTCCATTTCCTCCTCTACCTGTTTATTTAGCCACATTGGTTTTCACTTATTTCTTTTATAGTATACAGGTAGACATATAGTCCAATTGTCGGTGCAACAAAAACAGTTCACAGGTAGAGAATGTCATCAGTAATCTTCTTAATGTCCCTTTTACAAATGTTAAATGTTACAAATATTTTGGAAGTGCTGTACGCCTATTTTCCTAATCCTGGTATGCTGTGCTCTGCATTTCTCCACTGAGTACCATGCTATTGACATTTTCTTCATGCTGGATGCACACGTTGGAGCCAAGAATTTCTACAATCAGTGAGTACTAATAGTTCCATAGAGTTATATCTTTATGCTATACAACACAGTCACTATCATCAATATTACTCTAAGTAGTTTCTCCTATATGTGTGGTGGTTAAGAAGTCAGAATAGCTTTATAGGCTGTATCTGTCCCCATTATACCATAAATCCCACTTGGAGGTAAACGCCCATTAGTGTGACATCTACTAAAATCTGAGTTTCTTTGTCATATATTGCTGATCAAGTTGGCACAAAGAATTTATTACAAACGCCTATCAAAATGTTACACTGTTTGGCTCAACTTACGGGACTTTAAGATATAGATATAATCAATAATATCCTGTTTAACGTTCTGTCGCACTGATATTGGGACTGCACAGTTCAATCTTTCTCACCTTGCAAAACATGACTGATAAGCCAATAATGTCTAATGCATGGAACTGTGCTTACTAGAAAAAATACACATTTCAAACCACTCAACATTGTGGTTTGAAAACTTTAGCAGTACCTCCCTTATTAGCTTTGAAAAAAGGACAGGTTGGGCTAGAGGTTGAGTACACACCTGATTGATAAACATTCCCCTATTTAGAGGCCCAACCTCTTTAGCCTACATCTGTGTTGCCCCAAAGGTCAATGTCTGAAAGGGTTCCTCAAGATCTAGTCCACTCTGCACAGAAAGAGAATGCTAAGGGTTAACATATAGGATTGCTTGCAATGTGTTTCATCATCCCTGCCCTCTGCAATTTTTATTGTCCTGGAATAAGGACTTTAATAGCACAGCTAAATTAATTCAAAACCACTTCAGCCTTGTGACGGTTCAGGGGATTCCTTACCCTTCATGTGTCTCTGACGTCCCACGCTTGTCTACCTTCTCTGATCCTTCCCCTGCTAGCCTCCCTTCCTTTACCCTCACCTGTCCTTCTCCGACAGATTCTGACGCTATCCCACCGCCGGTGCGCGCTCCCCGCAAGGCTCGCGCACCCGCTCGGTCCCCGGTCCCTTGCTGCGGCGTTCCCTGCTCTCAGCCACCCTCGGTCTCTACTCCTGTCCCCTTACCTCCGGCGGCTTTCCCCTCTGTTCCTCCCTCATCCTCTGCGGGTGTTCCCGCGGCGCAGCGCTCCGCACGACTCAGCCTCTGCGCGCGCACTCTCTAAATACAGAGGGCGCGCGCACACGCGCCTCTTCTAGGCTTTCTCAGCCTCCTGGCTCCTCCTCTCATGCCCTGCAGGCGATCTCTCTCACCTGTCTCCTCCTCTTCTCTTCCTCACCTATCTCTGCTGTCTCCCACTTCACCTTCGGCTCCTCCCCTCTCTCCTATTTGTGTTCCCTCCTTTATATCCCCTGTCTGTCCTTTCTCTCATTGCTCTGCATACTGCACCGACACACTTTATTCGAGCAAATACCCGGTATGTACCTGGCAGATACCTGGAATGCGCCGCTCCTCACCTCTGACAAGCCCCGTTGCATTTGCCTTCCCAGCCTGGGTTCATGCCTGGCTGATGGGCGGCTGATCTGTTAAATGAGGATGATTAGGATTTAATAGGCTGCAATGCTTCGCGTGTCTACCAGATGGCATAAATTCATGAATTGTAATGCAGTGTATATATATATACTGTGCAGTATTGCAGCCAGCGGGAATAAAATGCTTCAATCCCTGCCTGAAAAATAACTCAATGTACTCGGGCAGAAAACAGTCACAAACCTCAATACACCCGGGTATACCCGAATTCGTGGGACTAGCCAAGCTCGAATAAAGTGTGTCGCCAGTGTAGCTCTTGTTACCTCTGTGTGTGCAGGCCTATGCTTGGCTCTCCTCTGTGTTCCAGCTTTGTTCCTGCTCCTGCTTGCCCCTGGATTTCCCTGGTTTGACCTCTGCTCGTCCTGGACTACTCTGCTCTCTGTTGCCCTTGAACCCTGCCTACGTACTCTACCTTGCTGACCTCTGTGACCCCTGAACTTTGGCTAACGAACTTGACTACTCTGACTTCTGTACTCCCTGGACTCTGGCGCACGGACACCACAACTCTTACTCTGAACTCCCAAGGCGTTGCAAGTATATCTAACCATCTCTCAACAGGCCCAGCAACGCCTACACTATACTACACTCCGGGCACGCTCTCACTGCTGTGGGTGTGTGATAATACCATTCCCACCTCAGTATTGGGGTCTTGCCAGGTGTGCGGGCATGCAGGCGTGACATTATGCAGAGCCCAACAAATGCAGACCCCCCTGAGGTGGGTACAGGTGTTTCACTTGAAGCTTTACAATTCATGAGCAATCAGTTGTCCACAGTTTCCCAGCAACTGGCTAACCTCTCCCTTCAGGAGACACCAATGCCTCCAGCACCTCCGGTTGCTATGACTCATGCTAACACTGGACCCCGCATTCCACCACCTAATCGCTACGATGGGGACCCCCTCACTTGCCGCAGTTTCTTAAACCAATGCGAGGTGCAATTCGATATGTCCCCCTCTCAGTTTCCCCAACGGCCGTTCTAAGGTGGCTTACATCTACGCCTTGCTTACCGGTGACGCCCTCGCTTGGGCTTCTCCCCTCTGGGAACTGAAGAGCGAACTAACCCAAGATTATCCTAAATTCAGGTGTGAATTTCAGCAAGTATTTGATATCCCTGCACGGCGCGAGACAGCCGAATTCTCTCTCTTCCATATTTCACAGGCCCGAAGATCTGCTGCCAAGTACGCGATTGAGTTTTGTACTCTCGCCGCAGAGACCCAATGGAATGATGAGGCACTCTCCGCCGCATACTGGCACGGTCTCTCTGACACCTTGAAGGATGATCTTGCTACTCATGCCCGGCCTTCTTCCCTGGAGGAGTTGATTACTCTGAGTGTACGCATGGACCAGCGTACCCAGGAGCGACGGCACGAGAGACACTGTTCTCGTTCTCTTCCTTCTTCTGTTGTCTCTCACAGGTCGCCTACCTCACCTCTCCTGGCACTGGATGCCCCGTAGCCAATGCAAATCGGTAGCCAACAACTTCGGGCTGTGGAGAGAATGCGACGCCGTCAGAAGGGACTCTGTTTCAACTGTGGCTCTTCGGAACATCGTTTCCAGAACTGTCCCCTGAAGCTGGGAAACGGGAACACCCAGTAAAGGTAGAGGGGCTTCTACTGGGTACTGTCTCTCCTTGCCCCTCTCTCCCAGAAGATCTCCCAAAGAAGTTTATGCTTCCTGCCACCCTGGAGGGCCCTGACCTTTTCCTGCAGGTAAATGCTTTCATTGATTCTGGATCTGGTGGTAACTTCCTGGACCAAACCTTCGCCTCCAAAAATCAAATCCCTATGGTTAGGAGAAAAGCACCTATTGGTCTCGAGGCCATCGACGGTCGGCCGCTCCAGCCAGCATTTATCATCTGGGAGTCCATTCCTCTCACGCTGACCTTGGCCGACGGTCATAAATAGGTAATAATTTTTGATATTTTCCATTCTCCTACTGTTCAACTTATTTTAGGATTGCATTGGCTTCAACTCCACAATCCGTGCATTGATTGGACCGGCACCCTGCCTATCCAGTGGCCTTCTTCCGCTGAGTCTGATCCCACGGCTCCTCCTGTTGCAGTGCTTGCCGGCCTGGATTCCGTTCCTTCCAATATATCGATTCTTCCAACCTTATTAAACGGACATTTTGGTGGCCGAAGATGAACAAAGACATTTTTGACTTTACTAGTGCTTGTCCTGTATGTGCCAAGAGTAAGACGCCCCATCACAAACCTTCTGGCGTCCTCATGCCTCTTCCCATTCCGGAGCAACCCTGGAAACACATATCGATGGGTTTCATTGTCGAACTTCCCAATTCCAAAGGAATGAATACCATTCTTGTTGTAGTAGACAGATTTTCAAAACATTCACACTTTATTCCCCTCAAGGGGCTTCCGAATTCTGCTACTCTGGCCGATATATTTTCAAAGGAAATTTTCAGATTACATGGCGTTCCCATTTCTATTGTCTCTGACAGAGGGTCCCAATTCATCTCTAAGTTCTGGCGGGCGTTTTCCCAGAGACTCGGAATTTCCCTCCTTTTTTCTTCTGGATACCATCCTCAGACCAATGGTCAGACCGAAAGGATGAATCAAAGCCTAGAGTAATATCTTAGATGTTTCGTGTCGGACTCACAGGACAACTGGGTGGACCTGTTACCATGGGCCGAATTTGCAATCAACTCTCTCAAGAATGAGTCTACCCAAGAATCCCCTTTTTTCATTAATTTCGGCTTTCACCCCAGTAGTCTTCCTCTCTCTTCTCCCCCTTCTGGCGTTCCTGCAGCCGACTCCCATGTTACGACCCTGCAGAACTCTTGGAAAAGGATCCTCAAGTCTCTACAATCTGCTGTCGCTAAACAAAAAACCAAGGTGGATCGCCGTCGCCAACCAGGTCCCTCATTCAAGCCTGGTGACAGAGTGTGGTTGTCCTCGAAGAACATCAGGCTTAAAACTCCATCTCCCAAACTGTCACCAAGATTTCTGGGCCCGTTCAAGATCGTAGAAAGAGTCAACACAGTCGCTTACCGACTTGCTCTACCCCCCACCATGAGGATTCCTTCTGTATTTCATGTCTCCCTACTTAAGCTGTTTGTCCAGAGCTCACATTTTCCAGACCCTTCCCGTAAACCCAACCCAGTGTCCACCCTAGGACAACAAGAGTACGAGGTCCAATCTCTCATCGACTCGCGCTGGTCTAAGAACAAGCTCCAGTTCCTCGTCCACTGGAAGGGCTATGGTCCGGAGGAGCGTTCATGGGTGCCGGCACATCACATTCATGCTCCGAAACTTCTTCAACAATTTCATCTAAAATTTCCCCAGAAACCGTGGCTGGATCGCTCGGAGATCGATCCTCAAGGGGGGGATACTGTGACGGTTCAGGGGATTCCTTCCCCTTCATGTGTCCCTGATGTCCCACGCTTGTCTACCTCCTCTGATCCTTCCCCTGCTAGCCTCCCTTCCTTTACCCACACCTGTCCTTCTCCGACAGCTTCTGACACTATCCCGCCGCCAGTGCGCGCTCCCCGCAAGGCTCGCACACCTGCTCGGTCCCCGGTCCCTTGCTGCGGCGTTTCCTGCTCTCAGCCCTCCTCGGTCTCTACTCCTGTCCCCTTACCTCCAGCAGCTTTCCCCTCATCCTCTGCGGGTGTTCCCGTAGCGCGGCACTCCGCGCACCTCGTGACGCAGCCTGTGCACGCACACTCTAATTACAGAGGGCGCGTGCACACACGCCTCTTCTAGGCTTTCTCAGCCTCCTGGCTCCTCGTCTCATGCCCTGCAGGCGATCTCTCTCACTGGCTCACCTGTCTCCTCCTCTGCTCTTCCTCACCTATCCCTGCTGTCTCCAACTTCACCTTCTGCTCCTCCCCTCTCTCCTATTTGTGTTCCCTCCTTTATATCCCCTGTCTGTCCTTTCTCTCATTGCTCTGCATAGCTCTTGTTACCTCTGTGTGTGCAGGCCTATGCTTGGCTCTCCTCTGTGTTCCAGCTTTGTTCCTGCTCCTGTTTGCCCCTGGATTTCCCTGGTTTGACCCCTGCTCGTCCTGGACTACTCTGCTCTCTGTTACCCTTGAACCCTGCCTACGTACTCTACCTTGCTGACCTCTGTGACCCCTGGACTTTGGCTAACGAACTTGACTATTCTGACTTCTGTACTCCCTGGACTCTGGCGCACGGACACAACTACTCTTACTCTGAACTCCCAAGGCGGTGCAAGTATATCTACCATCTCTCAACAGGCCCGGCAACGCCATACCACACTCTGGGCATGCCCTCACTGCTGTGTTGTGTGGTAATACCCTTCCCACCTCAGTATTGGGGTCTTGCCAGGTCTGCGGGCATACAGGCGTGACAAGCCTACATCTGCATCGCCTGAAATACGGACGACTGAAAGGGTTCCCCAAGAACTTCTCCCCACTGCATACCCAAATGTGGCAGCTGAAGGGCAGCAAAATGGTGTCAGCCGTTTGCTGCCATTTGCTCTTTCATCATTTCAAAACACACCAACCTTTCATTATCAATAAATCTATACCAGTGCACCAAGATTGGTTAGACCAAATATTTGAGTATTAACACTCTCCCAAAATAATAAAGTAATATATTTTTGTTCATTATTATCTTATTTATATATATTGTCCTCAACCCCCTGTATACTATGTTTCCACTTAACCTTCCATATAGATTGTAATCCCCTAGGGGCAGGGCCTTCCTTACTTACTGTAACAATGTATGTATATTATTGTATGATATTTTATTGTCTTTCGTCCTCCAACCCTATTGTACTGCACTACAGAATATGTTGGTGTTTTATAAATAAATTATAATAATAATACCTTTAAGTAAGTATCTCATGACTCTTTAAGCAATTATCCTATTAATCATTTTTTGGCTCACCCCTCCTTCCCCATAAAATACTAAGCACTTCTTATCCCCTAATCTAGTATATTATACCATTTCTAGTTTCTTCTGGCACATGTGCCACAGCTAATGTACATTTGATGCCACTTTAACGCCTATGTACTAAGCATTGCAAATTGATTTTTGGGCGAGAGTTGGCACATATCAAACTCAATTTCAATTGCACTTGTATGTGACCAGGTACCAAGCTCACATTTTTCTGTGTTTGCCACCTGCATCAAAAAACATTTTGGGGGCTAAAGCAAATGGATTGCCCTTGGCGTATTTACTAAAGAATAAAATTTCTTGATCCCTCAAAATCAATTAAATGTGCGTCCACATTGTCCGCAAAGTTCAACTTGGCGTGAATCCTTAAAATACTTTTAAAAGTATAAAAGCAGAATTAAGTTGCTATGTACAGTATCAACCCCCAAACATTTTTTTCACATCACGGATGCATCACTATATAACCTAACAAAAATGTTCTATTTTCCCAGTATAGCTGATAAATAATATTACACTAATAATTTATATTTACTAATACTAGTTATACATTTTACAAAAATTATGCAATACCGTTTTAATTAAAATAGTATCAATTCAATATAAGGGATGCATCAAAAATTATTCCAATTTACAAATTATGATTTTAGAAGGGTTGTATTACTTTTTAGCACTGAAATTGTGACGCACAAAAAAATGGAAATAAAATATTTTTTTTTACACTACCACAATTGGGGGATATAGTTGATCCTGAAAAAAAAACACTAATGCAGTTTGTGCCATACGATTTTTCCCTGTGTATTAAACATACTCTAATTCTTCTAATTAGATCATATGCTTCTCTTAGAAGTGACTTAATTGCATACTGTATCAGTTACAATGTTAGTATTATTGAACATACCGGTACCTTATACTGTAGCCAAGTAAAACAAATTCATTACATTAGTCACATATGTGTTTGAAATAAACATTCAATGTAAAAATAATTACCCAAACAATGTCATTTTAGCATGTCTGCTTTTGTGCATCGCTGATTGCTCTCATGCTAAAGAATATTTGCATATTTGCACAGTATACCTGAATGAACATTATATCAAAACATAGCATGGCCTTCACTGAAATTATGTTACCAACAGAAAATAAAAGATCCCATAGCATGTGGATTCCAATGCTCATATGACACAATAATGTTTATGTTATTCCAATAAAATATACAACAGCTTCACAGAGTATACAGTATTCTCTAGTACCCACACTGCCACTAAAAATGTTGTATTAATTCAAACATATGTGACAAGGGAGTGCAGTGATTTTCCTTTTTTTTTTTAATTTGAATGTTGCAAAGTAATGTTCTTTGATCACTGGAGCACAATAAATTTTCTTTTATTTAACTTTCGTTTACATGTTAAATTAGCGCTGAAACATTTACATTAGCAAACAAACAAATAAAAAACAGAAAACGCTAATTTGCTCCAGGAGGCCTTCCCAAGCTCATACATCCTAAGCGGCTATGCAGTATTCTTAGATTAGAAGTGAACATTAGCTTTATGATGACAGTGTTTTAATGGATGACTATGAGCCCATCTGCTTCACCAATAAACACAAAGGCTGTTAGATTTTTTAACACTCACCACTGTCACTGTAAACATTAATTGTTACACATATTTACTTGCAGCTTCTTTTGGCAGATGCCATTTCTCTCTCCTCATCCAATCTTTTAGATAACTCTTTCCCTCTACCCTTTTCATTTTTATTTTGTTGTAGTATTAATGCCTTATGCTTGTGAATTATCTGATTACTAAATCTCCAATTGCCATTGTAGAGTAGGATTTATGGTTTTTTTATGTGCTCGAGTTTGAGATTATTGGCACCTTAAATCTAAATCTGAATAATAAAAAATAAAAAAATGAAATATTGGGTTTGTATGTCCGTGGTCTATTATGCTCTATTGTTAAATATTCTAAACAAATTCCTATTGAAACAAATGCTCCAGACGTTTTGTTAGCATGAAGAAACATACATTTTTTTTTACAAATGGGAATTGGCTTTATAAAAGAATGTATTTATTATTTATTTATTTATTTATAAAATATTTTACCAGGAAGTAATACATTGAGAGTTACCTCTCGTTTTCAAGTATGTCCTAGGCACAGAGTTAAGACAAATAATACATGGTTACAAATACAGTTACATAAATGAACAGGGTATACATTATATACAAGACATTGCATGCACAGTAGATACTTATATTGGTTGTGCAGCTCTTCAGAATGTCATCTTGTTGTACAACTAAACCAAGAATGAAAGAAAAGTGGGTAACTTTATCCTTCATCTATCACAGAACTTACCAGTCATATTTTTGTCTATGTTGTTTTTTGATTACAGAAAATCATTGACCCATTTTTAAAGGGGCAGTCCCACCTACCCGCTAAACAAGAAAAATGTGCCTAGCAATAAGGCAAATTTGGAGCAAAAGATATTGCATCACTTTTGTTTTGCGCCTCTTTGTACCAATGTTTGAAGCACTTTGCCCCAGTTTTTGCACCATGTACGTCAGCTTGTTTTTTTGTAATGTCAAAAATAAGGAGTAAGGTAGTAGTTACATGATGCACAGGTTATAATGAAATGTATCACATTTTGCCCCTCTGTGCATCACTTTTTATTTGCACCAAAAAATCCCCCATGTCTGAGTTAACAATAGCTTTTTTGCTTTAAAATATGCGACATATGTAAAAAACTGGAGCAACAATTGCATATGATGCAATTGTGGAGCAAAATTGGTGCTGTGCGGCCAAACAAGTTTTTCTGTGCAAAAATACAGAGGCAGCAACTATTTTAAATGCTTCTTGTCTACAATAAGGTTTCTTTTTTAGCAATGCCATCATCCAAGTGCAATATTTCCAGTTTTTCTAAAATTACACATAGATGATATTTTGAAACATATCTACAGTGGTGCCAAACTTGTGTGGCTTTCCCCTTTCTATTTCGTCAGTGTGATGCTCACTGAGGAGGGTCAGCGAGAAACACACAACCTCCCATGCTGCGTCCAAGGAGAGACATAGGCAAACTTGTGTGACCCAAAGGAGGAGGGGATGTGTTCATAGACTTGTAGGAATTTTTATTTATTTATAAAATCTTTTACCAGGAAGTAATCCATTGAGCGTCTCCTCTCATTTTTCAAGTATGTCCTGGGAACAGAGTTATGATGACAGATACTGTACATGGTTCCAAATACACGGTTACATTAGGTGAACAGGGTTATACATTATATAATAATAAACACACAGATACCTAGTAAGCTCATATAAACCCCCAAAAATTACCACTATATATATATATAGCAACTGTAAATATTACTGTATGTTCATTTGCATGTCTTAGACAGGTCTGCAACCCTGTCTTTATATATATATATACAAAAAATATATGTATATATGTATATATATATATATACAAAAAAATCTACTCGCCACCTAGTACCAAACGTGTGCTGCTTGGGCCAATAGGAACTCGCCACGATGTTAAATCCACTCGCCCGGGGCGAGCAAATGTATAGGTTTGTCGAACACTGTATATATGTATATGTGTCAAAAGAAGTTCTACTAGGCGTGGCATTGTACATATATATATATATATATATTTTGTGCTAATTTTGGGGGGTTTATATGAGCTTACTGGGTATCTGTGTGTTTATTAACTTTATCCAGCTGGTCTCAGCTGTTTTGGAGTTTGGGACACCTCCTCCCAGGTTTTAAGCTCACCCTTCCCCACTTTCCAAATGTACAGGTCTTTTAATGCAGCTCTTTGTGACAGGTCCAATGCACATCATTCTTCCTGTAATTATACAAGTAAAAAAGAATTGTAATCTGTCAGTGTTAGGACCAGCGATATCTGGTCATGCCTTGAAGTGGCTCGCAGGCTTATAATGCTTAGGCCAAAGGGTTAAACTAAATTACCCTTTTTTCAATATATATATATATATATATATATATATATATATAAATACATACATATATATATGTGTGTGTGTGTGTGTGTGTGTATTTCACTGTGTATTTTTGTCATATTGGATGTAGCTCTGGGCTCCCTTTGTGTTTTGTTTTTTGTATTATACATTATATATGAAGACTTTGCATGAACAGTTAAAGATAATATATGTTATTGGCATATGTAACAGTTATAAAAAAGATTAAAATGTGAGACAGCTTTAGTTTTGAAAGAATTTACTCTGGTGGTAGATTTTAAAGTCTCGGGTAGACTGTTCCAGTTGTGGGGTGCACGGTAAGAGAAGGAGGAGCGGTCGGATTCTTTGTTAAACCTTGGGACCATGAACAGTCTTTTGGAGTCCGATCTCAGGTGATAAGTGCGGCATGTGGTAGGGGTGAAGCGTTTGTTCAGATAGGTGGGTAGCTTGCCCAAGAAGTATTTGATGGTAAGATAGGAAAGATGAACTTTACGCCTAGACTCAAGTGATGGCCAATCTAGTTTGAAAATTTTGCAGTGTTGTAGTTACAGTGGAGGAAAAAGCGGCATAGTGAATTGTAGAGTGTGTCTAGTTTGCTAAAGTGAGTTTGGGTTGCTTTGCCATATACTGTACTATATTCCCATGGCGGAAGCACCCATGCTGGAATGGCTATGGTGCCCAAATTGCTATTGGGCATTGTAGAAAATATAAGAAAATACCTAAATAACAAAAAAAAAATTACACACAAAATACTAATTAGCACACTTATCACAAGCTCCTGCCTTTAACTCAATTGAGTTCCATGCAGTTCCATGCAGTTTTATACCGATAAATGTGATGTATTGGTAAAATGTTTGGATTAATAAAAATCTTGTTGTGTTGAGCAATTCCTTTATGGTCACTGAAACTGGTCATAAGCTATGTTTGATATCCATTTTGTATTGTCATTGCTGGTGGCAGCAAATAATGATTACTTTATGTAGCCCTGTTTCCCCCCCTCTCTGGAAACATGTTGTTGCTACTATACAATACCCCTGGCTAATAGACCGCAACTCAGCCAGGAGTATATAAATGAGGTCTTTATTATAGCAGCCAGTGCATGATGGTATCACAGTGTTGCCTTTTGTAGAGAAGGGTTTCAGGCCCTTGGATGGTGCTTGGCCAGAGGTTAATAATTGGGGCCATGTGCTTCTGCATGGATCTTGCGTCCCTCCCCAACACCAGGAGGAGCTGGAGTAGCACTTCCTCACCCCACAGAGAGGAAGGTCGAACTGAAGGTCTCACCCCTAAGGGTACAAGGTACAATTTGGACACTTCCTTCCTGAGATTCAGAAGGGGCGGGCACAAGGTTATGCACCCGTATCGGCTGCACACAGATTCCTGTGTCACCTCCACTCCTGTTACTCATGAAGTCAGCATGAGAGGGGGTAAACCCCATAGGATAGCCTGTCAATGCCTGTATCTACTGGGACTTACATGACAGGAGGGGCAGAAAGATAGCTGGACCAGCCATGGCTATACTCTCCCATTAGGTGAAATATCCCGCCACTGGGATCCAATTTGGACACCATCCAGTAACCCGAAGCCTGCAAATCATAGCTGGTTACTGCAGATGAATAACATAACCATTACACCGTTATACAGACCATTTCCCACATCACCCACTGAGTTACAGCGATGATAAGTACTTAACTATTTTTCCAATGGGAAGAAACAGGGAACCCTCACTTATAATATTTAGTGTCGGGCTTCTTGACCACCCTCCCATCGAATAACTTGGTCCAGATATAATACACCTTAGGAGGACCAGGACACTGTCCAACCCCTGCTCTGTCTTTGAAAATACATGTGCCCACAAATCATTCCTTCATTACAGAATGAAGCCTGTCATCTATAGCTATAAGACTGAAATAATGTTTGTGTGTGTATTTCTGCTCGACAGCTCATTGGGAGCCAGGCAGGGAGAAGAGACACACACGCACACTCACAGCCTCCTCACGCCTCTGACCATCACCGCACACCGTGAGCAGCCTCCTCCGCTCACACCACCCTCACCACACACACACACATGCACACACACCACAGCCACAACCCCCCACCCTCTCTCAGCAGTGCCTCACCTCCCCCCCACCCGCCGCCGACACAGCTCCTCGCGGGGGGGGCAGCTCTGTGCGGGGGGGGGGAAGGACAACACCACCGCCGCCGACAGCCGCCTCTGCCCCACAACCCCCCACCCTCTCTCAGCAGTGCCTCACCTCCTCCCCACCCACCGCCGACACAGATCCTGGGGGGGGGCAGCTCTGTGCGGGGGGGGGAAGGACAACACCACCGCCGCCGACAGCCACCTCTGCCCCACCACCCCCCACCCTTTCTCAGCAGTGCCTCACCTCCTCTCCACCCGCTGCCGACACAGATGCGGAGGGGAGGAGGAAGGACAACACCACGGCAGCCGCCTCTGAGCCCACCACCCCCACCTCTCAGCAGCGTCTCACCTGTACACTCGCTTCCGACACAAGCGCGCCACCGCCAGTCAGCAGGGCGGGGGGGGGGAGGGAGTCAGGAAACGAGGGGGTGAGGGAGTCAGGAGAGAGGGGGGGAGGCCCACACATAAATACATACTCACTGACACACACTCACTGACTGACTGGCACACACTCACTGACTGACACACGCTCACTGACTGACTGAAACTCACTCACTCACTGACTGGCACACACTCACTGCCTGACACACACTCACTGACCACTGACTGACACACACAGACTGACTGACACACACTCACTCACTGACTGGCACACACTCACTGACTGACACACACTCACTACTCACTGACTGACACACAGTGACTGACTGACACACACTAACTGACTGACTGACACACACTCACTGACTGACTGACTGACACACACTCATTGACTTACTGACACACACTTACTCACTCACTGACTGGCACACTCACTGACTGACTGACACACAATCACTGACTGACTGACTGACTGACACAAACACACACACACTCACTGACTGACTGACACACTCACTCACTCACTCACTGATACTCACTGACTGACACACACACACACACACACTTCCCCCCTCAGTCAGCTCAGCTGCCAAACACACGGTGGGCACGGAGCTGTGAACAGGGGGGAGGGACGGAGCTGTGAACGGGGGGGAAGGGGGAAACAAAGCATTGAATGGGGGGGATCGGAGCTGTGAATCGTGGGGGGAGGGGGGCACAGCTCTGAACAGCTGTGAAGAGGGGGGAAGGGAGTTGGGAGGGAGGGGGAGCGAGAACATTACATCCCGGGCAACGCCGTGTATATCAGCTAGTCCTTAATAAATCTGTCCTCACTCATTTTGGTCTTAAGATTCTCTATGACTGCTAACTTCTTCCACTCGTGGCGGTGTTGATCTATCTCGTCCATAATGGGTTAAGGTACATTCGGAAATTATTAAAAAGTATGGCACACAGGATTGCACAATCTGAGCAATATGGCTGAGTAAAGTCATATTGATTGTGAAATCCAATGTGTTTGACTCTTTTGCATTACCCACAGCTCTATACACTGAGATCTTTATACTTCTATCCTCTTCCATTTCTCTTGAAACTGCATACATTTTTTATTAACTCCATCTCATACCTATAGTCTTCTTAGTTTCCATTACAGCACTGATTAACCATTTATCTTTCTATATCACTAGATATTCATTATAGGTTGGAATACTTTAAAATGGAGCAAGAAGAGAGTTATTTATTGATGTAGTTTTACCAGGGGATACAGATATCACAAGTTATTATTTTTAGATGCACTGTGGACTCTTGGGAGTCCTTAAGTCAGGCATACTAATAATACCTGTATATAGTACATAATGAACAGAAATGACAAGGTGTGGAAGCCTTACCAAAGTTGCAATTTTGTTCTGAAGATCAGGTAGAGGTTCATTGTACCACTTAGAAAACCATAAAATACCTAACAACCACATGGTTTGAGCTCATCCTAAAATCAGTTGTGTAGGTGCATCAGAGGACATCATTAATCTAGAACCTCCAAAACAACTAGGTATATCCTTGAATTTCCCCCTTTCTCTCTTACTTTTCCAGCTAATGAGATAATAACATCATCCTGAATTGGGGATGGAAATGAGTAATAGGTTTTATAATGCTTCGGCTAGCAGAACCCTTTGAAGATTAGAGCTGTGGCTCTATACCCTGTGTTCTGTAGAACTCTGCAGTTCCCCAGAAGGTTTTGAGGGAGTAACATTTTGCAATGGTGGATATTTTACTCTTCAAGGTCCCTTCATTTTTTTCATATTTCGTTTTTTAATTGTATTCTCCCTTTGGGGACTACTAGTTAGTATAAGGTTTTTACAGCCTTAATGGGTTAACTGTGTGAGATCACTCAGGATACTCCCCTCCCCATCATATGATAAATAATAATAATTATTATTGTGCGAATCCGGTCACAAGTGTTTTCGCCAATAACCAAGATGGTCACCACAGCTCTAATGCCCTTATCCAGTTGGCCACCATACATCAGGGAAAAGACTCAGATCTCCCAGTGAGCATCCCCCGGCGGTATGAAGGGGAATCCCTGGTACATATGCAACGTATAAATGAGACTTCTAAAGAGTGGGACTTCCGATGTTGTGCAAGACAGAGCAAATGCACCTCACTAGAGGTCTGCTGAGCTTTGCAGACATATCCTTCTGCTATATGGATGTTTATGATGCATGTATATATATTTATATACATTTATATATAAAAGGAGAGGAGCTAATTATATTATGGACTATAAATAGAACTGTGGATGGTGATTCCCTGATTAAACCGATAAGATAGGACTATGCAGCAAATGAAGTGCACAGCCAGGGAGGTGCACAGGCCACTTGACACTCAAAAACCATCTGGAATGTGAGGATAGAAATACACAATTAAGAGTGGCAAATGTAGACAGCAAGTGTACAGTAACCTGGACACTGGTGATGCCGATGACTGGGGAAGGAGAAGGTACCCAGGAGACACTCAAACACCACACTAAGACCTCCATCAGAGGCTGAAGCCCAGATCCACAAAAAGGGGTTACGTTTTAGATAATATTTGTGTGTTCTATATATTTATTTTTTGAAGATCTCTTTATGTTGTGTGTGTAATATTATTCACTTTTAGTGCTAACAAGTAGTAACGTACAAACATTTATAGAATGTTCATAATATGTGTGATGGCTTCATACTTTTGATGCATAATTCGTTGTTTGAAATGTATTTGAATGCCTTGTGTCACATTGAACACTTGATAGATACAATTTAAATTGAAACAGAATAATGTGCATATTTTATTTATAACTAGTATTAATATCAATTACTAGTGTAATATTATTTAAAATACCCATGCTATGAAAATAATAAAATTTTAACCTACCCATGTTGCGTAAAATAAATGTTGGGTTTGTGCATGGCCACTTCATTCTACACTAACACT
This sequence comes from Ascaphus truei, assembly GCF_040206685.1. Lineage (NCBI taxonomy): Eukaryota > Metazoa > Chordata > Amphibia > Anura > Ascaphidae > Ascaphus > Ascaphus truei. Next base: position 190,406,273 of record NC_134484.1, on the reverse strand, counting down.
GTAAACAAACTTTTAACACCAAGTGGAACTTGGCAAAAAATGTTGTTTAGTACAGGGCATTAACATCTGTAAACCTGGCACAGTCATTTTCTGTGTGCCAAATAAATGAAAAAAGCATTTATTTATGCTGATGGTACAGATGAGAAATTTCAGGTTAATACATAGGTGCATAGAAGCTGTAACGGTGCTCACCACAAACAGGACTTAGACCGCGGGGCTGAGGTGGGGATACAGATAACCGCCGACCTACAACCACAAGACCAGGTCCGAATTGCAGAGCCTGGGTCTTTTAGCCGGATTAGGGTAGGAGAGTTTGGGTAGGATGAGGTACTTGCCATAGTGAGGAGGGGTTGGAGAGAGGAGTAGTCGTAATCCATAGCCGTGGTCGAGGAGAGGAGAGAGCGGGAGTCCAGTAACGAGCCGAGGTCCAGGGGTACGAGAAGGCAGAGGTTCGGGCACAAGTTGAGGTCACAATGAAGAGAACAAGACAAGCCAACAGCACAACACAGCAGCGAGCAGCTTGTAGCAAGCACGGTACATAAACAGGAGTTTATGCTCAGCCAGTTTGTGGGAGGACAGGCTCAGTACTTAAAGGGCAGGCAGCCAATGGTAATGGCAGTATACAGCTGCAGGGAAATGAGAAATCAGACATACTGTAGGCTGTCCACTGATAGGCAGGGTCGGAGTGCATCGCAGGGGAGGAGTAATTGACTGAATTAACCCCATGTGTGCTTCTGGACATGCGGCGCCACCGTGTATTGGACACAGGAGCGTCCTCCGTTGCATCACCAGAGGCGGCGCTGGGCGAAGCCTAGCCCCTATCCTGACACAAGCGCAATCCAGGATGAGATTTTTCTGCACTAATTTTGCCATTGGAGATACTTAGTATATAGGACCCTAAGTGACTAAGTGGTAGCAATCCTTATTTGCTCTTGCTGTTTATGGGAAAAAAATTACGATTTTAAACATAGACATGGCACTGAAACAACAAAGTCTTGAGTAGTCCGAATGATGCAAAGAAACACCCAATATGGTGGAAACCACATGAACGGAGATAGAAGCAGGATTTTTCTGCAGAGGCAACAGCAATTTTTTCTCTTTTGCGTAGGCTTTACTCTCCTAGGTGAAACTCAACTCTAAACTACTTACCTGCCTTTGAATTGAGTGCTGTGAGAGCGCTTCAAAGGAATGGCCAGCTTTCATCTGACGGTTTTTTTTTTTTTGTTTAACCAAGCTATCTACCTCAAGAGGTTTGAAGGTTTCTACGTAGTTCCTAATTACTTAGTTAATTGTTTTAGGGTTAGATCTCCTGTACTCTTTAAAGTTTGGTGAAGGTGGTCTGCGGATTCCATACTGCGTGAATCTCTTCAATTAAATTATTAGGCTACGAAACTTACTCTCCTAGTGGCATTTCTGTGATATGGACATTTATACGGAACTTTTACAAAATGTTAATTTGTTTTATATTCATTTTATAATTCGTTTTTATGTACCCTAAATCTGACTCATTTTTTATTTATATTTGTTTTCATAGCAATGTCTGAAACCATGTAAACCAGGTCCCCAAAAAGCATGCAAAAGAATCTCTACCTCTCAAATGCCTTGACATCATGGTTCATTATCCTGGGGGGCAATTTAATGATTTTAGGTCTACTGAGCCAGCGTTGTGTACTCTCTTCCTTACAAGATTCCTCTTCTCCCTCTAACTTCTCTTGCTAAATCTCTTACTATGTGGCATATCAAACCTATTGACTATTGAGGGCAGAGAAGAGGAGTAGCACCCAATTAAAAAATGTATAAGATGTGGCCGTGGTTTGGGGTATAACTGCATGAACGCAGGTAGTTGAAGCTCCAATCCAGGATAGCACCCATATGGCAAAACTGCACCAAAAACACAGCTTTGAAAGTAAAAACATAGCATACGTTCCTTTTCATTACCGGGCACCCAGAAAAGGACAAAGTCCCAAAAAACTACTTAAGCTGCGTCCATAGAAGGACAAGCAGCACTGATCCGTGTGGACACTCCGCGCTGAGCCCCTGCATCCTCAATGAGGATGCCTTGAGAGGGGGCTCACGCGAGCGTCCACAGGCATGCTGAGGCTTTGGAATTTTCAGCCGCTGTCGGCTGAAAACATCCAATCAGCCTGAAGCAGCGTCAACGTCATGGTGCCGTGATGTCGGCGCCGTGACGTTGACGTCAGTGCATCGCGGGCGATTGGCCCAGCGACGTCACTGCCCCGCCTCCAACCACCTCCCCCCGGCTCCCTTGGTGCACGCTGGCTCACCTGCAAGTCCATGGAATCGCGCTGACTTCAGCAGGCGAGCCTCAGCGTCAGCGCGCCTCCGCTCTGCTGAACCTTCTATGGCCCCAGCCTTACAGTGAGACTCAGGATTTTTTCTGGCCAGAAGCAGCGAGCTCCAAACACGATGGTGTCTCATCATGCGGAGGATCAGACTTCAAACTAGAGCCGGCCTGGCCCCACAGCACTCTACCAAGCAGGATATAGCTGATTTACACAAGGCTTAAAATAGCCTTCCAATCCAAGATACAACAGGTGGTAAAAGAACTAGGAGAAGGCATGACCCATCTCGAACAAGGCAGGAATGAAATGGAAAACAAAATGGCTATTATGGACAAGACCCAGGGATCCCACAGCGTGAAAATACACACCATGCAATTCCAAATCTCAGAGCTACCCGAGGCCCAGGAGGATGAAGAAAACAGACAAAGGAGATATAACATGAGTGCTGGGAATATGAGGCTACGAATGAGCTCGAAGATTACCTGCATCATCTGTTCTTGAATCTGTGTGCAGAACACTCTGAAGTGCAGCACCTGCTCAACAGAGCGCACAGGGCACTGGGCCCAAAATTGCCTCTATGGATTGTCCTCAGATTTCATCACATCAGGAGCAAGTAGAAGATTATGGCAGCTGCAAGAAACACGGAGAGAGTCGATGTTTCTTCTTTCACTCTTCAGAAAAGATGCAACATTAAACCAGTGTGTGAAGGATCAGCTCCGTCGCGGTCTCAAGGATGGGACGTCACTTCCGGTATCGCTTCAGTAGCGCACAGACTGTCGGTAGCACGTCCCCATGATGCTCAATAGTGTTCTGGGCGGTCCCACGCGTTTCGCCAATTAGATTTTCGGCTTCCTCAGGAGGTACTGGAAGTGACATCCCATCCTTGAGACAGCTACGTAGCGGAGCCTTCACACACCATCAGAAGAAAAGCAGCCCAACGCGGAGGTGTTCACAACAAGTGATGAACGTCCAAAGGAAGGCGGTGGGGTGAGCTACTGTATAAGGCGGCCTCTTCTGTTTCACACGAGTGTGATGTGCCTTTTTTAATTAGCATTATTGTTCGTCTCCTTTGATATCCTGAGATGAAGTACATCCTTACCTGATCCTAGAGGACTACATGCACCATAGTAGATTGAAGCTGCCTTAAAAACCATTTGAATTTTGTGAGTAGGCTATGCATAAGAACCAAGAATATAACAGAATGTATTTACACATTTATAGCATCTACACTTAGATCGTTGTGTATTGTTGTTTTTCGTCCCTATATGCTCCCCCTGGATTGTGAGAGAAAAAGTTCCTACGCTTTGGGACCAGTGAAGACAGGCTCTACCAGAGGGTTTGAGCAGGGAGTCACAACCTTTATTATATCACTTTTTGCACAATTGTTTGCACAAATTATTCACAATTGTAAATATATGTAAATAGTTTTTGTCACTTTATAATTAGTGATCAGTTTTAATGTTTAGCGCCTTTTATACATCACCACTTTGCCATCTTTGCTCTGTGCCAGAGGTTGTGCAATGGCTTAGCGAGAAACTGGGTTTCTTCTTTTTCACTAATAGTGCTCTTGATATCTCCCAAGCCACCTTATGGGAAGCGCACAAGCCTTACATTAGGGGTTATATAATAAGAAAAAAACAGAGAAATAGTAGCGCCAACCACAAAATCACGGTACAAGACTGATATAATGAAAACAATTACAATGTCCACTGAGGCCTGCTGCTAGAGTCCAATGAGGTATTCCAACTCCTCCAAATTGTAGCTTTAGTGATAAAAGGATTGTCCTCCTGCGCATGTACTCAGTCCATCAATCCAACCAGATGTATATGTGGAGAAAATAGACACAAAAAAGGGAAGTGTTGGTAGACTGGCAGTAAGGTACTAGTTACCACTCTTAAGGAGGTAGCACAGGCTCAGATGCAGAAAGATAGAGGTCTGCAGGGTGCTCGCTGATTGGACAAACTGCCGGTTTGGAGGAGTACGGTGGCTGGCTGTAGTCAAAATTTATCAAATGCGTTTCGCATACCGTTTCTTCAATGATGATGTCACCAGGGGTAATGGTTAAGCTTATATAGCCGACTCAGATTGGCTTCATCTAAAGCAGCTGTCCATTACAAACAATAAACAACTATATTGCTTGTGCTGCAGCCAGGATTTGAGACTCTCCATATGTGTGTATCAGTGACACAGGGATCAACAGTCCTAGAGTGCACTGTACTGAGAGTCCGAATATACTTGGTCCCTATTATGTACAGAAATATAAATGCTATACACCTAGCCTAGGAACCATATATCAGCCTCCCTGTAATAATGTTGTAAATGCATAGAGCACTTGGTTGTATGAAGATGCAATACCTCACATGTGGTACCTGGGACTAGGACGGATAGTCTTAAAGGTACTCATAGTGCTTCACATCTAAATTAACTAAAATAGAGTTTAAAATAGCGGGGCTAACAGTCTAGTATATATAAAATAGTAAAATAATTAGAGTTTATATAAACCTGATGTCGTGGGGTACGTAATACCATGTAGTGATGGTTAGGGGATATATGACTCCACTCCTCCACAAGGAAGGTTCCCAAGATGGCATACACATAAAATACTCATAGGAATGCAGCGATGTCCATATCTATGTTTAGACCTTTGGGGACCAGGGTTTGCAGAGCAAATATCCAGTAAGATTCCCTCCTGGATATTTTCTGCACAAAATCGCCCCACCCCCCAGTCATTGCTCACTTGTTCAACACCCCAAAATCTCTTAGGCAGCTAGGATCCTGATTATGTACCTATTGTAGTGTTTGGATACATTGTGCGTCTCCAGTCCTATGGTGATTTTGCGAATGTGTTCACTAATACTACGGGTTTTTAGTTTGCGGATGGTTCTTCCTACATATTTTAGCTTGCAACTACACTCAAGGACATACACGATCCCTTTGCAGTTACATGTTACAGTATGTTCATTTTCATTGCATGTTTAGCTGACGTGGTGATGCATGTAAAGTCTTTTGTTTTTGCCTCTTGCCTCGTATTGTTTCTACAGGCTTTACAATTCAGGCATTTCGTAAAACCCTTTGTTCTTTGGTTTAGCAGGACTCTTTTTTATTGATTTTTAAATAACTTGGTACTTTTCTTTGGTGCAGGTTTTGGGCTCTTGTGAATATGACATTGGGCTTATCACCTATTATCTCCCTCAGACCCTCATCTTTTTGTAGTATGTGCCAATGTCATTTATTTTGCCTGTTTGTTGGTTGAAAGTTGTAACAAAGGGAACAAATTGTTTATTCGGTTGTTTGATATTATTCTCTTTGTACTCTAGCATACTCGCCCTCTCTGTGTTGTTAACTTTATTAATAACATGGTTTATTACTTTTGCCTCATAATTTTTCTTTAAAAATGTATCCCTCATAGGTTTTATTTGACTGTCGAAATCTGCTTTTTTATTGCAATTCCTTTTTAGCCATCTCAATTCCTCGTATGGGACATTGTTTAACCAACTTTTTTTTATGACAGCTACTAGCATTAATATAATTATTGCAATTGACTATTTTAAAGAAAGTTTTTGTCTGGATTTTTCCATCCTCGATATATATCTCCAGATCCAGGAATTCTATATTGCTTTTGCTGATCTTATGCGTGAATTTCAAATTCAAATGATTGATATTTATCTCTTCAAAAAAGGTTGATAGCTGTTCTTCACTACCCTTCCAGATAATAAGAATATCATCTATGTTGATAATAAGAATTGCATCTCACAGAAAGAAGGCTATACTTAAGAGAATTCTGGAACTCTCTGAAGAGTTATCAAAGCTTGAAACAGCCCACAAACAGTCCCTCTCAAATAACACTGTGGCTGACATCACAAGAGTGTGAGGCAAACTCAATTTATCCCTATCACACAGAGCTGAACAGGCTATGTTATGGACCTGTCAATAATACTATGACAGAGGTAACAAAGCCCACACCATGCTGACCAGGAAACTTTGCAAAGTGATGAGGGCTAATCAAATACATATGCCTTAAGAACGTGAAATGACACATGACCCACTTAACATTATAGGGGAATTTCAACGTTTTACCCAGGAGTTGTATGGAAGAGCGGATAGGTGGGTAGGGCGGGCTCAGTCTCAGCCTTTCTTGATGACTGTGATATCTTTGGATTGGTGATATTTAAGGGACAGTTAGAGATACCGTATGATTATTGGCATAAGTAACATTTACAGGCAGGATTCAGTGCAGGACCCTAGCACTCTGTTTCTTTGCAGAGCTGTTCTTGGGGAACCCTTTCAGAAGTCCGCCTTTGGAGCAATGCAGATGTAGACTGAAATTCTTTTCAACAATCTTCTACAGGATTTCTGATACTGGACACTATGTCCACTGCCAATATAGTTAATACTAAAGAAGGTCAAGGGCGCTGCCTGCTGCTCCAGCTATCGTCCAATCTCCCTCATCAATACCAACATCAAACAATTTTTTTACATTCTGGCTATATCATATATATATATATTTGGCCATGCCCAGTAGCACTCCTTTTGACACAAATACATATATGATGTGTGGGTGCTGGGGTTAGAGCTTGCAGGGATTGTGTGTTCATTAATTGTCAACTGGCAACAATTATTTGGAGGTAGGTGGCCCCACCTCCTTGGGTTTAAGCTCACTCCTCCCCACTTTTTAAGTAGCAAGTTTTTCCATGTACCTGTGCAGGACAGGTCTATTAAGACCCTTCTCCCTCCACTGTAGAGGTATGGGAGAATATTCACAGGTAGTGTTAGCATGTGTCTAGTGGTCATGCAGTGATGTGGCTGCAGGCTTATAACACTGTGGCCAATGGGTTTAACTAAATGACCATTACTTATGAGAATACAGACTTTTGAGTATTTAACTATGTATTTTGGCATATTGGATGTAGCATTGGGTATTTTAGTATTTTGTGGTATATATTTGGCCATGCCTGGTAGCACCCCTTTTGACACAAATATGCATATGATGTAGTGGGTGCTGGGGTAAGAGCTTGCAGGGATTGTGTGTTCAAAATAAATCACTCTAAATCCAAGGCCTTTGATATTAACCTTCCGAGTCAGGTGTCTCAACTTTTTTTAAACTGAATTTTGATTTTTCCCTCCTCTACCTAGGAGTACATATCCCCAGCAATTGCAATTCAGTATATAGATTAAATGATCCTAAAACAATCAGAGATCTGGAGAAAAAAAATAGAGACATGGGGGATATATTGTATTTCATAGATAGATAGAGTAATTTCTGTAAAGTTCTGAAGGACCTGCAGGCTCATATCTCTCAGTTTATGTGGAGGCGAAGAAGACCCAGAGTGTTCAATAAAGGCGGCCTGGCTCTTCCCAACCTAACTAAATACTATCAAGCCTTCAAACTAGGCCAGCTTCTCCTTTGAAACTCACCCAGACACTCGAGAGGATGGGTGGATATAGAGCATTCCGAAGTATCCCCGCCAAAATAAATCTTTATTGTGGCTGACCCAACCGAACAGACCAATAAATATTACATTTCACAGTAATTAAACAATCACTCTGACTACGGGATCGATTAAAAAACCTATACAAATTATACTTGGCAAGGTCCGGAATGATTCCACTTTTTAACAATCTAGGTTTTCTACACAAGTCCCAGGCCGGGCATTTGAAGCCTGGCAAAAAGTCGGCTTCACTAGAATTCAAGACCTGATACAGGGCACAGCTATAAAACAATTTCCAGAACTACAAGAGGAGTCAAATATGCACCAGTCCAAAGTATTTAGGTATCTACGAATTAAAAACTTTATGTACTCCCATAGTGCTCTACCACTGCCCACTGTGAGACCCCTTTTGAATCCAGATACCTAGAAAAGAGCCTTATCGTCGTAATTTATCAGCTATTGCTGAGTCCGCTATACAATCATAAATGTGCTTATATGTACAAGTGGAAGGAGGAATTGGGCAAACTACTAGAGGGCAATTGAGAGGAGATCTCTCCGGTGGTGGCTAAGAAATCAATTTGTACTCTGATAAAGGAAAATGTATAAAATTGTTATTTAGGTGGTATCTGACTAGAGTCAGATCGTAGTTCGAAGTCAGGCTGCATGCCATTAATAATGGGTTCCCGCCAGATATTTTATGGGGTTTGACAAGAATGGGTCCGTGTCACACACCTTGTGGTCTTGTTACATAATGGTTCCATGGATCAAGTGGACTCACTATATTTTGGATAAGGGAGTAATGGGTTAAAGTATAGAAAAGGCCCCAACTAGATGTAGCTTATTCTATGTAACTTATTTGAAGTGGCCAGTTTATGTTGCCAGAGTAGCTCCTGACATGTGACTGACCCCACCTTAGTTCCAAAACTTACTGGAATTGTCAACTGACATGGGTAGATCCTGATTGGTTAAGGATGTCTGTATCTTGACCAGTTACAGGGGTAGGATAGTGACATCACACTGAGGTATGAAAGGAGCTGTAGAAGCTTCCAGACCCCAAGCTCCTGGAGGACACCAGAGAAGTGGAGTCTTACTGTCTTAAATGTATGGTGTTACTAGTGTATCCTTAATGTGTAATTTTGAATGAAGAAGTCCATTCACCTTTTGTTGTTTTACAGTTAGGGAACAGTGTTCCCTAACATATTTAGATTATAGGTTCCACCCGCTTGACCAGGGTAGTATCTAGGGTACCCCAGGGTAATTAATGATTAGTGGTAAGAAGAAGGAATTGTGTTCCCCTCCAAAGACAGGGGGAAACCAGAGTACCCAATTATATGCACTCTCCAGATACCTAGAGATGATAAAAGTTTATAGATACAATGATAGAGATCCACTAGCATAGAAAATACACCAATATTTACTAAACTAAATGTGGTTATATCCCCTGAGTAAACGAAGTAGGGTAAACCGATATGATTTAAAAACTAATACTTTATTACACAGATATATAAAATGATGGGGGTGAGTAAATAAACAATTAATTAGTGATAAAAGCCATCAGCAATTAGAGGCGAAAAAGGTTATAATAGATTCACTTGAAGTGAAGTCTACAATCAAACTATAACCCAATGATTAAGGACAATTAGATAGTTGATATTAGCAAAATTATGGGTAAACCTATTGGTGGTTAAGAACTTGTATACAGCGCTGCTTAGTTGATAGTCTGTTAATTAATATGACCCTAGTGGCATGTAACAAGCACATATGTCCGAAGAGAGTATAGTCATAAGATGTATACTTATTTCTCTAGACATACTTTGTAGAGTATTTAAAGGGCAGTGTTAGTTATGTGATTTTCTTACTGACTTCCTTTGTGCATACAGTACTAGTAATTCCCTCAATAATAGCGGCGGTTTAGTGGGTAGCTCCCTAAATGGCTAGTAGTCTTGTACAGTATGGTAGTTCAAAACAGATCTCGCAGTGGATTATTAGCGCAAGATGTATCAAAGGCTTTTTATATATATTATATATATGATAAGCAGCAAAAAGAATTCCTGACGGAGCACACAGGTATAACAAAAAGTATAACAAAGTTTATTGTAATATAAAAACAGGGGAGAAAGTATAAAAAGTGGTGGGGGTGCCGCAATACTAATCACAGAAGACAAAGGCAAAAGTGCATGAGTAAACACTTAGTACAACTGAGATGATGACCAACTCTAAATGAAGAGATGTAATAAGGGTGCTTCATAAAAAACACCTAACAATTGGACCTGGTCGTGATGTCTCTAGCTGTGTAAGGTTAATGGTGTATAAAGCACAACATACATGTAAGTGGGCCCACAAACCCTGTGTGAAGAACATGGACATAGAAATGCAAATATGCAGATAGATGTAACATAACACGCTGAAGTCTATACTGGACAGTCAATCCCAGTCGAAGACCCTCCGTCGAAACGCGTAGGAGTGGGAGCATGGTGGTGGGGTGTTTTCTCCTCTTTCCCAGCAACAAGGACTGAATGCTTTTGTCACCATCTACTCTCATATGGTGATGTATCTGGGATTCTTTGCTTTCATGGACATTAACATGCTTCATTATGGACAATTCATACTTTGCAGTTCATACTTTGCATCTCTGTAGCTGGTCTGACCTTTATACTTGGTCTTGATGCTTAAAAAGCATTCAATGTGGTTAGCAGGGATCATATTTTTACTTATGTGAACAAATTTTGTATCAAGGGTAAATTTTGTCAAGCATTAGAGGCTTAATATTTTACACATACAGGGACCTATTCTAGTAGCTTCAAATTGTAACAAATCGCTTCCAAAGTGCATTTTAGAAGCAAATGTGCATGTTTTGCTATTCTGTAAGCCCTTCTTACGTGTCCAAACCATGCGAAAAAGGCTTTTATTAGAAGTGTTTTCATTCTGGCTGTGCAAATCCGGACGGAATTATCAGAATCACCTTTTTTGCAATGTCGCTGTATTCTAGTAGCTCCAATGAGGGCAAAAGGCTAAACCGTTTCTAAACAATTAGCATTTGGGGGGAGGAGGGGGGGAGGAGGTGTTCCTAACTTTGGAGTATCTCCAGTTGTATATATGTACTCTCAATACTCCCTCCAAATAAATTAGAGAGATATGCCTGGGCTGAAAATGGATCAATTCAAATCTTCAAATGATGGCATAGAGCATTTATTTAACTAAAATCAACGTTTCGGTCCTCAACTAGGATCTTTGACAAACCAGGGCACCAGCTCTAGTATTGAACTAACACAGACACTGGGAAATGTTGTTTTCACAGCAAACTTTTTAGCTCTACTACTCACACCTGTAGCATCAACCCCTAGCTTCCTTTAAATAAGCAAAATATGTGAAATCTTATGGGGTTTTTTTTAACAAATTAGTTCTGCAGTATTAGATAATAGTGACTTTTTTATTTATTCAACACTTAATGCCATTTGTAATCAGTTTTATGAAACCATTTTATTTCTATAGCCCACCTCTCAAGCAGTGCAAGATCTTTGCAACACTTTCCTGTTGTGATCATTTGTTGCCAATGTTCCCAGCAGTTTGAGCTGTAAATTGTAAAAATACATAATGTTACCATAGTAATATAAGGATACATTGTAACAGCTGAGTTATACTGACTGTAGGATTGATTTAACCTGAAAGGCGGCCATTATGTTAGGCACACAATCAGGATTTGTTCAGATTTATAATTGTAGCACCAAATGATTGCCAATTTAGGCAAGAATGTAGAATTATACATTGTCACATGCTTTAAATAGAAAAAAAATATTTTAAAAGAAGTAGAAAAAAAGGGGAACTATTTTGATCTGGTTTGAAACTGATTGGCCGGCAAAGCCGGCCAATTCAGTTGAACAGCAATTCTACTTGTTACCAAGTAGAACAAAGATAAACCAGTCAAATAAAAATTAAATGAACCCAACAAGTGCACTGATGAAGTGCACTTAAAACAGAAGGGTTAAATCTGAAGAACCCTGTTTGGTGGATACCGAGCAAAGCACCCCGCCTAACGCCCACTGAGAGGCAAACTCTGAAACCGTCCCAGTAGACTCGGCGTACGAGTACTCTGCCCGAATACGGGAGTGCACCAGCGCCCGGAACATGACCACGATGTTTGTCGGGACCCCCCCTCCAAACACTGCTTCCTGGTTTTACAAATGGCTACCTTAGCCAATGCCAGGAGCAGGTTGACCAGGAGATCCCTAGGCTTATTGTCCCGGGACACTGGGCACCCAAAAATAAAAAGATGAGGTGAGAAGTGCAACCAAAACAGCAGGAGTAAGCTCCTCAAGAAGGAAAAGAGGGGCTGCAGTCTGGCACAACTCGAATAAATGTGATATACGGACTCCCGCTCGCCACAGAAGGGACAGGTGGCGGGGGAGTCCGTGAAGTGTGCCAAATACTCTCCTGTGCTCAGTGCTCCGTGGAGGACTCTCCAACTCAAATCCCCGGCGGGACGGGGAACCAAAGATGAATAGAGTTCCCTCCACCGGGGTCTCTTATCCTCGTTCGCTGGGAATACCCGCCTCCAGACGGTGTCTGGGCGGGTGACAAGGGCGAGGTAATGCACTATATGGAGCACCAGAGAATACAGGACTTTCCTCGGCATGCCGCGGAAACATGCCGGGGACATTTCCCCCAACTTGCTGAGGTTGGGGGAGAGAAGTTGGGGGTTGCCGTGACCTTGGTTCCACGCAAACATCCGGAGAGCCGAAGTTGATAGGATGACAAGGCCTTCCGGTCTGCAATACCCCCTCAATGAAGGTGCGGGAGTCGGGGTGTATGGCATCTTTAATCTCCTGGATCAAACGACGAGGGACGCGGGCAGAACGCAGATCCAAACGGGGCACGAGCACCTCTGCCCCTACCCAATCCCGCCGCTCATAGTCCAGGAGATCCCCGACTCTGGTCACCTGCGCCAGGATTAGCCGGCGGCAAATAGAGGGTGAATCCAACATCCGAGCCCCCACTGCCGGATTATACAGCAGGGGCTCGGCGAGGAAATCAATCCCCACCGCCTGTTTCTTCCTGGTCGCGGAGACCAGTTTCCAGGCCTTCAGTAAGTCCCGGTAGTATGCCGGCAGCTCCGAGAGGTTTCTACCTAAACCCTCGGGCCTGATGAAAAAGAGTTGCCGGTCATACCTCATATTGCGCAGCTGGCGAAAGAAAAAGGTTGCCAGCTGGCACCACTGCGGAGACGGATCTGCGAATAGGTATCTCTGCAGGTATTGGAGGCGGAAAGTGTGTAACTGGGAGTGGACAAACACCACTCCCTGTCCACCCTCCTCCAAAGGGAGACACGCAACTCCCGCAGAGACCCAATGCTTCCCCATCCAGAGAAAATCCATCAACTTCCTCTGGATCTTGTTGATAAATTCGGGGGTCGGACCCATGGCTATCAGCCGGTACCAAAGCTGACTGGCCACCAGCTGATTGATTACCAGGGTTCTTCCCCTAAGGGAAAGCATCCTCGACAGATACACCCAAGAACCCAGACAAGCAATGACTCGTTCCTCAAGATCACTGAAGTTTTCTGGGGCTGGGTCTTCCGCAGCAGACAGGTAGACTCCCAGATATTTGAGAGTATCGCTCCCCCACGAGATATTACGAAATGCGGGGGGCAAAGAGTCCACCTGTAAGGGACCCACCAAGATGCCGGAGCACTTGGACCAGTTGATCCGAGCAGAAGAGGCCGCGGTGTAGACCTCTTGGCACTCCTGTGCCCGCTCTAGATCATCTAGGTCCTGGGCCACGAGGAGCACATCATCGGCATAAGCCGACAGGACTACCCGCATGTCGGGCTCCCGCAGCACCAGCCCGGTAAGCCTCTTCCTCAGTAGGCAGAGGAAGGGCTCAATGGCCAGCGCGTACAGTTGCCCAGACAGGGGGCACCCTTGACGCACTCCCCGACCAAACACAAAAGGTGCCGTCAGGGACCAGTTAATCTTCACCAGACACTCTGCAGAAGCGTACAGCATCTGGAGAAAGCCCACAAATTGTGGGCCGAAGCCAAACGCCCGCAGGGTCTGCATAAGGTAACGGTGATCCACTCTGTCAAACGCCTTCTCCTGATCTAGGGACAGGAAGGCGAGTGATAGACCAGTCCTCGACAGAAAAATGTTGTCATGAATGCTCCGGCCCGGGACAGTATAGGATTGGTCGGGGTGAATCACCTCTGCCAGCACGGACTTGAGCCTCAGCGAAAGCGCTTTGGCTACGATCTTATAGTCCGTGCTGAGCAGTGAGACCGGTCGCCAATTAGAGATCTGACGGAGATCCCCCTTCTTCGGCAGCAAAGACAGTATTGCCCGCCGACACGAAAGTGGCATCTCACCGATCTCCAGGGCTTCGGCTAAGACCTCGGTGAAATCAGGTCCCAGCATCTCCCAGAAAAACCGGAAGAACTCCACAGTCAGCCCGTCTAGCCCCGGCGCTTTTCCGCGGGACATGAGACTTAGGGCTTCAGAGAGCTCGGCCAGAGTCAAAGGTAACTCAAGCCGCATTAGTAGCAAGTAGCATTGTTGGTTTAAAAGCAGTCCATTTCCACTTTCTGGTTGCCAGTTCAATGTTCCTTGTGCATAAAAATGAGGACACCTGAGATACCTGAAACACCTGAGATATTTGAAACACCTGAGAGGTATATGACAGTAAAGCTTCCCAGCATCTGGTTTAGTTCAATGCTAGAGCTGTTGTCCTAAATAGCAGAAATTGTGGGTCATAATTCAGTTGGGTCTGACCCTTGTACCTGCTTTATCACAAGGCTCTTTTGACTGATTGGTCTTAAGAATATAGTTAGCTGTGACTTATTTAAATATACTTTGTATAACCATTAGCATATCTCCCATGGTACCTCAGTTGTGTTACTGGAATTCAGACATCTCTCCCTAATTTATATGGAGAAAGGTTTGAGGGGACATATATACAACTCGAGATACTATAAAATTAGGAACACCTCCTCCCACCACTCTCCCAAACCCTACACTCCACCTCCCATAAACATGCCAAAATGGGCAATTTGGCAATGACATAATTCAGGGCTACTAAAAAAAGCACCGTAGCCTCTCTGAATGCTAATATGGATAGATGTCCACATTTTTTCAGTTGGGTAAGGGCATGAGACACTTTTGTTCATCTTAGCATTGGACCACTTGCTGTGAAAACTAGAGAAAAAATACAACGCGTATAAACTGGAAAGCAAGTTTTGCACCAAATATTATTTGCAGATGATATGATTCTATTTGAAAATATATTTCCAAGTTCATAATCCGTAACTTAGAAAAATGTGTACATACTTTTGGTTCCATTTCTGGTTATAAGATAAATTGTGATAAGATGGAATTGTTGTGGCTAACAGAGAGACTGTCAGATTTGGTTGAAAGAATCTTCCCTTTCATTCACGCTAAATGGAAAATGAAATACTTGGGTATAATTATTCCAACCAACCTGTCAAAATTATGCAAACTGAATTTCAGACCAAAAATTAATCAAATCATAAAAGATCTAGATGATTGGAAAAATGTTAATCTTTCCTTGTTTGGAAGTCTAAATCTGATAAATATGATTAGTTTTCCCAGAATGGCATATATTTTACAGATCATCCCACTTCTAATTAAGACAAAAAAAATACTACAATTTTGAATAAAGCCTTTACTCATTTTTTATGGAGGAGAAAAAGAATAGACTTAAACTTAAAATATTGCAACCGGCTAAAGAGAAGGGAGGAACCCACTTCTAAAAATCTAGAATGGTTTTAGTTTGGCAAGTTTGAGCAAGATCATCCGAGATTAGATAGTAAATAAAAGCACATACATTGATGGAGGTTTGGAAGTTACTGCTGTCTTTCCTCTCAATTTGTGTTACTTGCCTCCTGCTAAACCCACAAATTGTCCTCTGCATATTAAGAATCATACTATTTCCAAGGTCTTATAGCAACTTGCGATAAATTGTGAAGAACCTTAAAAGTCTAAAAGAGTCTATAAATACTAACTGCTATGTGATAATCCTGATTTGCCTGAAGGGATCTCTTCTTCACTCTTCAGACATGGCAGTTTTTTTACATCTGCTTTATACTTACACATCCAATCACTTCAGAATTTGCCAGAAAAATGTAAAATTCCTTGCACACTATTTTTATGCATGCTTAAAGGCTAGGTACTAAATAAATAATTTAATTTGAGCAAATTCCCACTTTTGGTCTGGACTGTATTTGCAGAGAGATATAGAGTTTAAAAAAAATCTAGTAATTGACTTCATCAGGAAAACAGGGGTTCAAACTAGTGAGATCTTAACATTTGAGTCGAACCAAGATTTCACAGACTTACAAAACCTGACTGTGGACAAATTAAAACATTCTGTAGTAAGGTTGAGAATTTAATGAATGGTCGGTTAAAAGCAAATTTGAAATTGACCAAACCATTGTCACGGGAATCCAGGACTTTTTACAAATTTATACCGGGATCATTCACTAGGCAAAACAAGGTAGTAGAACAAAATGAAGTTTATTCGGGTAAACCCGGATACACACAATGAATACACAAAATACAGACGAAATACACACTTACTGGGGGTGAAATCTAGGCTCCAATAAGTGCAGGGTGCCTGCTTCGGAAGGCTTACCCTGACTGGGATATATACCCAGGCTTCTTGGTCCTCTTTTCGGCTAAAGATCCTACGTTCAATTCTCAGAACTTGGTCCTGACGCCAGACTTCCTAGCTTCAAAATGAAGCCGGCTGCTCTGCTATTCGTGACAGAGCAACTTTGAAAAGCCCACCCTAGCTTCATCGACACAAGTCACTAGATGGTCTGGTTATCTGAGTCGGCGACGTTCAAAAATGAGAACCTGGACTTCGCGTCTGACTTAGTCTCTGCAGGGCAGACTTTCCTAGCTTCAAAACGAAGCCAGTTGCTCTACTATTTGGAACAGAGCAACTTTGAAAAGCCAGCCCTCGCATCATCGGCTCGAGCCACAAGATGGTCTGGTTCTCTGACTGGGACATCTCCTTACATACCGTCCGCTGTTCTATGATCAGCATGGAGGAAGGAGGAGCGACCAATCAGAGCATGGGAATTCCCTCCCACCAGCCAATAGGAATAGGGACTCATCCTTTGGCTGACATCAGAGGAGGGGCGTGCCAAGCCGGCTCGGGATGCCCCGTGGGTGGGGCATACGGATTGACCAATGGGAAATACTCCAACATTCTGCGGCTTACCCATTGCCACCTACTGGGCAGTCTCCACTGCATCTGGCAGATCAGAGCGCCCTCCACACAGGGGGTCTCTGTTCTCCGGACCCAGTACTCCGACCTGCCCTGGCCACTTAGGCCCGACCACCCCGACATCTCTCAACATCCCGTCTCCTCTTTGAACTCCGATGTCTATCCACACTTCCCGGAACCTGTATGGATGCATGGGCGGACTGAATAAACATTTATACTCAATGCACAATAAAAATATGGTTTAATACAAGATATAGCTTGGGGGACCCATATTTGTGAAGGAAATATGATATCTGGGCTCGAAAGCCAGGAGTCTGGGGATATTGGGCAGCTCCGGTGCAATTCAACCCACATACCGGAAAATCATGCCTGCTCGCCAGGGAGAATTAGGGGACTACCGGTAACTTTGGCCCCCGAACTCCTGCAAACAAAACAATTGCATTTCTACTCAAATATCCCACCTAAAACTTACACTCAGAAAGTTTCATGAATCTGTGGCAAAGGGAACATGAAAAGTGGAAAAGCAGGGGTCACTTTAACTTTTGCATGTTACATTACAAGCCCCCTGCGTTATGGTGCTATGTAGCTGCCAGGGACCCAAGGATTTCAGGGGTAACCAGATGGGCTTAACCTTTATTGTATAGCCTGGCTCCCCCAATCCGTCACAACCACAATACCTGTTAGGAGACCACCAAGGACTGGAAAAGAAACATGATAAACAATTGATGGGAATAGAATTCTTGATATGTGTATTGCTCAATTGGTTAAAGAAAGGAAAATACCTTCAACCATTTAAAAATGACCTACTTAATATCATGACATTGGAATAAACAGATATGATGCCTGAAATTGAAAAAAATTCTGATACGGTATATTATAAAAGGGAGAAATGTATGCTAGATCTGGATCAACAAACTTGGGATACCATCAAAATTGCATTTGTTGAATCTGGTTCTTGCCGGGGAGAATTAAAAGTTATTTGGTTAGGCCCCAGAGTAGTACTGGATATGGCTTGGTATAGAGGAGGGAATACTTACTACTTATCTGCACATTATATAATTTACTGTATAATGTGATACTTACCTGATGGATTGTACATTGTGGTACTGAGGTCCTGTATTTTTGAGATGACATCATCTTGTAGTTTCATCATCAATGTTTGTTGAATCTTTTTTTCTGTTTTCATAATTTTTTTTTGCTTGCAGCATTTATTACTATTATTAATACTATCATTGTTATATTTGAATGGTGCCAACATTCTCCACAGTACAATGGAGGAGGGTGACAATAGCATTGTATGACAAAAGAGTACATAAATATTAAGACAAACTGAGACAATAAGAAGGTCACAACCCCAAGGAGCTTTCAATCTAGATGGAGAAACATGAGGAATAATTCTTATTCTTTCTTTATTGTTTCATATCGCCTTAATTCCAAAAACTCTTTCTTTTTAGAAAATTGATGGTTTTGTATGAAACTGAATTCAAGTTATGATGTATCAGCTATGGTCACAGTTGTAATAAGTTGTCATTTGTCCTCTGATTTCTTATATCTCTTTCATTTTTATTTGTGTAATTAGAAAAAAATGTGTTACAAAAAAAAATAGATTAAGGATTCTTAATACTTTTTCAAAGGGTTCCACAGTTCTTAAAAAGTTGAAAGGTAATGGTTTGGAGAACAGCGCATAATGCACTAATTTTAAGATCAAAGGTAATTTGCAGTTCATTTACATAATCATCACAGAAAGTCATTGTTGAAAGATTCAAATCATAAAAACTATTTTATTGCAGCCTTATTGCTTTAGAAGAGGTTTAGTAATGTTGGCTAGAGTGGGAAAGGAAATGCTTAATGAAGAAATATGGCACAGAACATACACAGCATGTACAACGAGGGAAAGCACATAGGGGAAGATTTACTAAGCTCCGATAAGGGGTATCTGAGCCTGATGTCAGCCATTCAAGTCAATGGCCGTTCTCATGGGATCCAGCTATGATGCCCTTTATTGCAGGGGGATACATTTGAATTGGGAGAATATACAAGTAAAGGCCAAAAGTGAGGTAGACAGAGAGAAGCAGAGGGAAAGTTGGCTACACAAACAGGCATGAAATGAAGGAAAGATTGTGATGCCAATACAAAAATAAATACCCAGTTACAGACAAAAGACAATGGGGCCTATGCAGAAAGCAGCGCTATTTCAAAACGCGCCATTTTTTGGAGAAAATCACGCAGAAAACAGCAGAAAATGGCGAGTTACGAAAAACGCGCCAATTTTTTTTTTCTATTTCTAAAACTCGCCTCGCGGCTGGCGAGAACCTCCATCTCGCCAGTTTTAAAAATATCCTAATGCAGAGAGGCGCGAACGGCATCTAGCGGCTGTTCGCGCCAATAAAATGGCGCGATTGTCTCCTTTTTGCCTCGCCAAGAAAAGTTGGCAAGAAGCTGCCGCTCGCGGCCATAGGAAAGGGAAAAAAAAGGCGCGATTTTTTTTAACACATTTCTGCAGCGCGCATCTCGCCAATTTAAACTCGCCACACGCATTCATGTTAAACATAGCAGAATTCGCACATTTCTGCATATGGAGAATAAAACTCTCCAAAAAAACTACTTTTTATTAAACTCGCCAATTTTAAAATTCGCTGCTCTCTGCATAGGCCCCAATGAGGTTGTTTGTGTAGGGATGTTCAGAAATGATTGCAGTATCTCAAAAAGTAAAGCACATGCTTGAGAATATGTATTGCGCATGGTCAATGTATCACGCAGCTTTGCATAAACTGTGTATGTGGAGGGGGGGTCCATTTTTTCTGGTGGGCCTTAGGGTTGTCTATTTAAAAAAGAAAACTGATGCCCTAGATGGACCACCAATGTTAGCGGCCCCCACGGCTAGATAATGATTTCTTTTCAGACAGGCATTCTAAACACAAGATGGCGGAAGTAGCCCAGCAGCAATCATATTTATTTGTAAAAAATAAAGTTTAAGTAAACTATTTTTTTTTTCTTTTTATAAAGCCAGTCTGTTTAAACTGCCAAGCAAAACTAGTGTTAACTTAGTCTAATAAGAAACAGGAGTTAAATGCATACAAATTTGAATTCTTAAGTTCAGCTCTAAATGTCTGACACTGTAAATGAGATTAATGTACAATAATCATCTTGATACTATGCCCTACTAGTGTCATACTATGAGTAAACAATATGGGGAGTGGTGGAAAGGAGAAAAAATTACATCAACAAACAACTCTGTTTTTCTTTTAATTGTTTCTTCTCATAGCAAACCAGAGGTAGTAGCAGCAATACATTGCAGACATCTCTGCCTGAGAAGTGACTATTTCCCTTTCCACCAACAAGTCAAAACTGGTATAAAATGTATCTCCCTACGTCAATTGTATCATACGTCATTTTTGTTTGCATACAAACTAAAGGAGGGCATTGAATAAATGATATAGAATATGTCTTTACAATAAATTCCAATAAAATTAACACACTTAGCCCACGTCCTTTTCTTAAATAACCTTATGAAGTTTGTTGTGGTTGCTTATGAATGTTACTGCAGTGCATTGAATTCCTTAATCATTAAAAACAATAATTTCCCAATAAATGATTACATGGGGATGTTCACGAACAGCCCAGCCTTGTGTCTTACATCTTGTTTTGAAATCTGATTGTATCTCACGGTAGACAAGTGTGGGGACAGCCACCCAAATTCCTTCCTGGATTTTTTTTTTTTTCTTTTTATATGCTCAGGGTTCAGCAGTAATTGCAGGCTGCCAAACCTACCTCACCTTTTAGCAATATTGGTATGTAGAACTTGTGCTGCTTATTACTTGTTACTCTTGCATTTGGCATAGGTAGTTTGAGGGAACGCCCCATCAATTCTCTTGGTGCTGCTTCTGCAATAGCCAGGGATTGCGTTGCATCCCTTTGGAGTGCATTAAGGTGGTAATTTTCGGATTAGCTCTTTCTTCCCCTTTGATGAGCATGAAACACTCCATCAGTTCGTTTGGGAATGCATTTTACCCCCTTTGTTGCCCAGATCTCCAACTAAATCAGACAAAAAAAAGGACACAAGCCCCTGGCATCCTCGTTTAAACTTAATGGAATTTTCTAATGTTTAAAGCCTTAGTAATGTCTTCTTATTGAGACTTCCTGACCAAAACAGGTTGTGTTTGTTTTCAAAAGCACTATAAATAGGAGACATTTTTTTTCTGGAAGTTGTCCAGCTTGAAGATCCACACAATAAAACATCTGTTTTTTACTTGTTGGGTTAATAATATGTATGTATGTGTAGTATGCATAGTGTGTATATATTATGCTTCATATATATTATATATGTTTCATATTAAAATGAGTACTTTGGACATTATAAAAATGATGTGCGTGTATGTGTATATATATATATATATATATATATATATATATATATATATATATATATATATATATATATATATATATATATATATATATATATATATATATATATATATATGTGTGTATATATATATATATGTATATACACACACACACACACACACACACACACATATATATATGTATACATACACACACACACATATACATATACATACACACACACACAATCTTTTAATATGAAGTACCATATTTGTACATCTCTGAAGCAAGATAAATTGGGTATTTTTTTTTATCTATCTACAAGGGTTTATGAGATATGATTCTCCATTGACCGATTTCTTACTGACTTTGTGTGAGCAATCCTGACAATACAAATTAAGTGGGTAAAGACAAACAGTAAGAAAATATAAGTGTTTATGTCAACAGTGATATTTGATAGAATAAAAAGCCAACTTAAGTCAAGTCACAGCCCAAGGGCATGTGAAAGGACAACGTGTTCAGATGACAGGTGCTAGAAAACGCTTATATGGAAATGGTGTTAGGGGTAATATAGAAGAATCTGCGAATAAATCCTCTCATGGTAAGAGTTACTAGAAATGTTTGCATAGTTTGAATTTGCAAACAGCAAGGGGAGTCCTGCAGTAGTTGAAGACATGTCACATTAAGTATGTTTAACTAATAAATATGTTGCATATGCTATTCAGATACAAAATATATAATCACAATCCTATGTTTTAATGCGCAAAGGGATACTGACCTCTTCATTGTGACCAGTGTCACATAGAGAACATGGCACACATGCAGCTTCCGCAGTTATTAAATTATCAAACGATTGGATTCAAGAAAAGGTATACAACATTATATGATGTGAAATAGTACAGCTACCTATTATACATAAGTATTATATAGCTGTTGTCTGTATGATTTATTTCAGAATTTGTATCACAATCTAATAAATGAGTACATTACACTAATATGAGCACTTTCTTGGAGTTAGTAATGACTACACTATAAAGTGTAAATCAGACACATCTATCCTATATTCTGATTTATATATATATATTGGAAATATAGCTAATGGAAATATATATATATATATATATATATATATATATATATATATATATATATATATATATATATACAGTGTGTATGCTAATATATACTGCTGCATCTCAATATTTGCTTGAGATAGAGAGAGAGATAGACCCAATGAGAGGTGTAACATGTACTGTAAATACGTTTTTTTTTTCTATCTAATAAAAAAATATGTATACTCTGTTTGATCTCAGAAATAAATTAATTAAACTCCCTTGGTATGACTGGAGTTCCTATGATAGCATGTCAGTTATGGGTGGAGTTGCTCTACAAGCACAGGGCTGTTGGATTAATTATACTGTTTCTTCTTCCAGGTGTCAGAAGTTTTCTTTGTGGGTATTAGTGAAATCTATAACATGTATTTAAGGAGAAAGTATTTAACCAGAATTAAAGGATTCCATTTGGCAATTGTGTGGCCACGGTTTAGGGATTAATAATGCAGATTGCTTTGTGTGTATGAATGCATGAGGACCAGGAAAATAAATAAACACTATGTTATTTTCGTTCATACGTGCTGCTTTACAGGAAGTAAGATCGACAACAGCCCATGAGGTCGAGATACATTTATAATATGGGAATGTTGGTATTGTTATCGCAAATTGCACAATAACCTATTCGGGACCAGAGAGGAGTCAGCAATGGGTAGCAATCCTTATCACATGGACGCTGAAAGGGTTAAGTAATATATATATACACACACAACCAACCTGGCACTGATGAGACCCAAAAGGTCGAAACAGTCTGTCTGTGAGTGCGTTCATTGGCTTTGCATCTCATCCAGGCTATGTATAAAAGCTGTGTTTAAAACAGTAAGCTTTGGTTTAAGGGCTCCATGTAATAATGGACTTGCGACAAAAGATGGCACTTTGTGCTCATTTGCATGTCATTTCCCAGAATCCCTTGCTGCAGTGGAAGCACTGTATGCTAGGTGATAATGACGAAAAACAGGTTTGCTGACCTGTCTAAGACATGTGAATGTGCTCACAAATAATATTTTTATACAATATATATATCAAAAATGAATAGACGATACCGTTCTGTGGCTAACGAAATGCTTTTATTCTTGCGAGATACACTGATCTCTTCTTCCAGCGATGTTACAATGAATTAAGCTAAAAAAGGCAGTGCTTGAGAAAGGTGAGGACCGAAAGGTTGGCATTTGTGCCACCTACTCTAATACAATCTTTTTGAAAATTACCTCTGAGTGCTGTCTCCTACTGCATTGCTGCGGCTGCACCACTGCTGTGTGGAACACACCTTCCTGTTTACTACTGCTAAGGGACATGCACCTACCTTTTACTGCATACACTTGAGTGCCAACTACTCTCCATTGAAGACAATATCTGTGGGTGGATTTTCTGGCTATGCATCTTAACCCTGGCTGTGCTTAAAGCTGTGACCATGCAGCACGCTTAAGCCTATAGGGAACCATGTTAAAATGGTTTTGAAGCAAAAGATGACACTGTGTGCCCATTTGCATGTCATTTCCCAGAATCCCTTGCTGCAGTGGAAGTGCTGTGTGCTGGGTGATAATGGTGAAAGGCAGGGTTGCAGACCTGCCTAAGACATGCAAATGAGCATACAGGAATATTTGATATATATAGATATAATATATATATATATATATATATATATATATATATATATATATATATATATATATATATATATCTATATCTATATATAGATATAGATATAGATATATATATCTATATATATATCTATATAGATAGATAGATATAGTACCGTCTATTCATTGTTGATGATAGATAGATAGATAGATAGATAGATAGATAGATAGATAGATAGATAGATAGATAGATAGATAGATAGATAGATAGTGTGTCTGTGTGTTTAAATTTGCATGTTAAGCCATTTAATACAAATTCATTCCCAGTTCTTGAGAAAATGCCTCAAGGCAACTTGTACTTGGATGTATTGTAAACAGGTCAATAATTAATACATTGTGAATAAAATATTTGAAATACAACTAAAACATATGCATCTTTAATCTAAATGAATTGTGTGAGTATGAACCCACAAATGTGTGCTGCAGCACAGTTACTTGCTATTAGGAATTCAGACTTGCAAGCTGGAACAAAATATATATATATATATATATGTTCATAAATCAAATGCTCTCTTTCCAGATAACAATACTATAGTCACTGTTTGTATGTGAGACTTGTAATTGTGCTTCAACGCTTAAATAAATCATTGATGGGTGAAATTACACATGCTCACTTAAAGTATAATGTGATTAAGAGAAGATGGGATTGCAGTTAATATATTGTCTCAGTCTCACAGCTCTTGGGCCCAATTCTTGACACCAGAGATCCATCAAATACAACTGTCCTTAACTTTTGCAGATATAATTTTCTGTTCCCATTAATTAAAGCATCACCATTTCCTTTGTTTTCTAGAAGCACAGAAGAAGGTAAAACGTGGGATAAAGCATGTGCTTCAAAAGTTATAGATTAAAGGGGGTGGGGGGTGATTATAAAGCTGTGGCTGCAAAATGATTACCTCTGATCTGAAAGCTGCTCTATTTTCTAACACATTGGATAAGTCCTTTATCATTGGGTGGCACTGGCACTGCCTCCAGCTATTGCTTGCCTCAAGGTAAACTGTGATGGCAAGCCGGATTCTATCATCAGCCTTCATTAGAACACTGTGCTTGCCACAGCTGCTGTATCCTGACCCTTTGAGATGAGAGGATAGCTAGCGCACAAAAATAATGTCTTTCTTTTAGTGGGAAATTACCATGTTTATGAATCCATCCACATATGAGGTTTTTCTTATTGTTTCCTTTCTCTTTCTACAATCCCCGGTTATCTAACTTTTCGGATCTACAGTAAAACACATCATGTGAGCAAAATGTGCAGTGCAGGAAACTAGTGATTTAAAAATGAGTTGACAAAATGCCAAGCAGCATCAACCAGCAATATAGGTGAACAGCAATGTTTTGCATTAGATTAATTCAGTTTTAAACAAAATCATTTTTTGGTTTGTTTTTAATTGAAGGCAAAGGCGACAGAAACATTTGCATCAGTGGAACTTTTGGGAACCATTCTTTTGCAAACTCTGAGGTTAATTATTCTGAATTGTTAGTTATATTGAATTGGAATAGTTTAGTATGACAATGCAAGCTAATATGTGGAGTTGTGCTGGAGCATTGCTTTGTTAACCTAAGTTAGTCAGTAAAGTTACAACCATTCCTAGTTGTTTTCTAAATGGATGTGTTCTGCAATAACAGTGTACCCTCTATATGTGTATTTACTTCCTACTCTAACTCTAACATTATTTTTGGAGTGACTATATCCACTTGTATACACATGTATTGCTGTTTATAAGTCATACATTTATGTTATGATAATAATTTAACTACAATGGATTTACCAACAATTTCACCTATGGGGTTTTCAGACTTGGTAGAAGTGGACTATTGTGGCATGACCTTAATACTTTGTGGTTACCCCTCCTAATGGGCCTTCAACTCCTGCTGTGCCTCATTGCATTTCATAGTCATATTTCCCATTCCTCCTCTTGAGTCTGGAGATATAATCACAGACCATGTGAACAACTTGCCATAAAAATGGTTATCACAGGCTAAGGATTGAATGATTATTTTGTTAAGGTTAACTTAAGTTAACAAGAAATAACCACTATTCACCAGAAATTAGGTGCTAACTTTGTAGTATATACATTTTAGTGATTTTAATACAATACACCACTCTTGGTTTGAAAGTTATTGGATATTTTATTTTTGATACATCTAGTGCAGTTTATATGCATCCTTTTTGCAACAGGGAGACTTTGATAAAGATATGCATACAGTACATACATTGGGGGTTGCCAGATCTCCCTGATACAGAACAGGGGCAATATTGGAGCAAAGAAGCTGATCATATTTATCAAAGCAGTAGGACAGCCTATTGTATTAGGTGGCACCTTTTTATTTGATAAACCTGGTGAAATGTTGCTGCGCTGGTTGTGCCCCAGTTCTGTAGCCAGTACACTTTGATACATAACCCCCTATGTACCTATAACACTAGAGGGTCTATGTACTGAAGTGTTCTGGCTGCAAAACGTGTGCAGAACAAGTGCAAAAAAACTGCACACAATGTATAAAACCAAAGGTACCCCATTGGAAGCAGGGGGAATTTTTCCTTTGATAAATATGTTGCATTGTTGTTGCCCAGGTTTACAGACCTGAAAATGTAGTCACATGTAATGGTGAACATGACTTAAGAGCAATCAGTTTTAATCAAATACTCAGAAAATCCAGAATCAAACAAGGGATTTGAATTAGTTCAAGGAATAGTTCAATGGAGTCGCAGAGTCCAATGGATTGGATTGTATTTTTCAGGCTAATACAGTCTTAATGGAAATCAACTAATAATATATGTACCTAGATTCTCATCTCAACCAGTACGAAACAGGCTTATCGTGGTTTTCAAGGAGTAATGCCCCATAGTAAGCCAGAAATCAGCTTTTTGTAAATAATGTAACAGTATCATTGGCTTCCCTAAATAAATCTCCACATGCTAATAACATAGATTTGGCTACTTTCATTTTTGTAACTAATTGTTATGGTTTACTTGTAAAGTGCCAGCATATTCTGCAGTGAGGTATAATGGGGGTACAGAGATATGATAATGACATAAACAGAGTTACATAGAAATACAAATAAGGACAAACATGCACAAACAGATACAAAGAGGTAATGAGGACCTTGATTGTGAGAGCTTACAATGTAGAGGTAACTAATTATACATTGAATCTTAGGGAGTCCTAACTAGGGAAGTGTTTATCAATATCAATCATGTGTTTTCTTTACCCTTAGCCAACTCTGTTCCTATTAGAAAGAAAGTAATGAAAAGTCTCAGCTCACCATATTTAGAAACTAACTTAAAAACAAATATTTAAAAAAAAACTTAAAGGACTGGATTTGAGTTAAAAAAAAAATGCATGAATCACCCAGATGTACTAATTTAAACCAGTAGCAGCCATAAGTAAACTTGAGTCCTTCTGAGGTTGCCCCTTTAAAAAGTATGTTGTTTATTTAAATATTACCATTACTATGGACACTTGCATCAACAATACCCACTTCCATGAAACATATTGTTATACCCTTAGTAGCATAGTAAAGATGTTTAATCATAAAAAGTTATAATGTCCAGATATCCTGCAGGTGAGCTTCCAGCAATGTAAATATAATAATAATAACAACAACAACAATAATAATCATCCATGTACAAAGTGTCAAATACTCAGATTTGTAAGGAAACAATGAAATTATAATTCTAAAATATCAAAAATAATCACTAATTTTCTGATGATGAAAAAATGAAAGATGTAAATCCACATTTTTGATAGTGAGGTTATTGTGCATGTCTCAATATAATTAGGCCTGTAAACTAAATCAATGTTCTATTCCAAAACACGATAAATACATTACTCTTATGAATACATTGATTTCTCACATATGACTCATATGTATAATACCTCATTTTGACTATTATATACAGTATACAGTTTCATTGAAAGTAGTCCATTTTCCATGTTTTGGATATCCCAATGTTAGGCATAGAAAGACCATATGCATTCTCCAACACACACAACAAATCATTGTTTGCATGGAAGACAATTGCTACAAGAAGATCATTTTTCATTCTGCTTCCTGATTGCATAAGACATTTTTGTGGATCGTGTAGTTACATTTAAATCTAGCTAGTGTCGTTTTGTAGAACTGTAGTGCAACGTGTAAAAAGCAGGCAGCTTAAATGTATACAAGTTGAACAATTCCATGTGTCTAAGGCCCAGATATGCAAACAATGATAAGGAAAACGGGTTGTTATCGCCAAAAATGTGTAAATGTTTGGGTCAACTTGCATTCTAGTTGACCAAAAATATACTCATTTTTGGAGATAACAACTCCAGTTTTCCTTATCACTGCTTGATGTATTTGGGCCTTAGGGCTTCATGCAGTAAGCCCCGATAAGGCGTTTTTCGCCATTTTTTCCCTTCCAGATTCAGTAAGGCCGGATAAGTGGGAATTATCGGCAACTTTTGTTCCGAAAAAAAAAATTTCGCCACCCGGCTGCCGATAAGCCACTTATCGGGACTTTTTTAACCCGGCTGAATTCAGTAAGCCCCGATCAGCTTTTCGGTGCTGATCGGCAGGCCAGATTGGAGATTTTGTGGCCAATCCGTCCCGCCAACTAAAGTTGGCAACTTGCTGGAGGAGAAGCATCGGCAAGGGCGACACTTAGAAAAAAATCAGCCCTTTTTCCTGCCTGTGATTGATGCCGGGGGTCTCTGGAGCTGATACCCGCACCGGAGCCCCCCGGCATGCATCCGAGGCAGGAAAAAGGCATTTAAAAGCCACTTCATTACCTTAGCGGCTAACCGCTAAGGCAATGAAGGGGTTAACCCACCGTGCCAGCGTTATTGCGGGGGTGGGTGAAGGGGGTATTTGGCCCTGGGTGTGAGTTTAGGACTTGCGGGGGGGTTGCGGGGGCACTTAACCCCTTCACGACCGTAGCGGTTAATACCGCTACGGTCCTGAAGGGGTTAAGGCCTCCCGCTACCCACCCGCAAGCCCTAAACAACCACCGTTGGGGCTAATACCCCCTTCACCCACCCCCACTACCCACAATATTAAAAAAATACACACCCCAGCCACACAATAACTAAATAAATAAATAATTAAAGAAATATATATATATATATAAATATATATATATATATATAAACCCAACAAACACCTATACCCCCCTAACATACATACATAGTAATGTGCACAATGACTATTATCCACAAATGGATAATAGTGCAGTTGTCCATTTACAATACATACACACCAATAAAGACTTTAAATACATGTAGCACTCACCCATGTGCGGCTGCCACGATGAAGGCCACCCTCTTCTTCATCCTGCCCATGCCCCATCCGCTTCTGCAAAACAGACACAAGAATTAAAACATCCACTGTACTGTCCCCTAACCCCTTAATCACCATAGCGGTTATTAACCGCTACAGTCATTAAGGGGTTAACCCACCATCACCCACATACCCTCCCCCACTAACCCCCCCACCCCTGAGGCCTAACCACCCTCACCCACTACCCACAGGGGAGTCCTACCAAATACCCTTGGGGCCAATACCCCCTCCCCCAGCACATACAGTACAATAATGAGCCAAATAAATATTATCCACATAGGGATAATACATTATTTGGCCATTATTAAACACATTGAATACGGTAATAAAGTGAATTAAATTGTACTAACCTCATCAATAAGAAGTCTCCATCGCCAGCATCATCCTTGGGGTCCGTTGCCAAAATAATAAATAGCCAAAACATCTCAATACCAGTAACATAACAATGAACCCCTTAATCACCTTATCGGGTACTAACCTGAAAGGTAATTAAGGGGTGAAGCCATCCTGCAATGCCAACAACACTTATGCATAACATCCTCAATGATTTAAAAACCAATTGCCTAACCAAATCCCATTTAATCATTCAATCTGAAGGCTCACATGCCTCTTAAAACATTGCATTTACAGTGTATACATGTAGCATAACATGTAAAGTACATGTACACGCTGCAAATCAATGTTAACAATACAATAATCCCACTCAAATCGCCATACATCACAAGAAGTATATTATTTAATCCAATAAACTCACCATCAATGAATTAACACACATCAATTACATCCCTAAACAATTAAAATACCATCCATACCAATTATACAATGAACTAAAGCTTTCGTAACAGAGAACCACTTCAAAACATAGAAAAAAGTACACCAACAATTACAATATACTAAAGCAAGGCTTTCCATAACCTACTGTACGGCCTAGAAGCCCAAAACTTACATCTCTCTAATAATAAAATACATTTACCACACATCTATGCATAGCCACAATGATTAACAATACAGAATATCAAGCTTTAACAACAGTATCATTTCTTACCCTGTATATATATATATCTGTAGACATACATACATACATACATACAGTGGCAACAAATGATATGCATTTTAAAAAATGAACACATGAAAAAGCAACAACAAACACAGTTACATTCAATACATTTCTTTCTTTAACTTACCATTACTTGCCCCCACCGACTCCCGTTGATCAGCTTACTCACGAACCAATCCACGAACCAATCCACGAACCAATCCACGAACCAATCCACGTGGATGGTATTTTAATTGTTTAGGGATGTAATTGATGTGTGTTAATTCATTGATGGTGAGTTTATTGGATTAAATAATATACTTCTTGTGATGTATGGCGATTTGAGTGGGATTATTGTATTGTTAACATTGATTTGCAGCGTGTACATGTACTTTACATGTTATGCTACATGTATACACTGTAATGCAATGTTTTAAGAGGCATGTGAGCCTTCAGATTGAATGATTAAATGGGATTTGGTTAGGCAATTGGTTTTTAAATCATTGAGGATGTTATGCATAAGTGTTGTTGGCATTGCAGGATGGCTTCACCCCTTAATTACCTTTCAGGTTAGTACCCGATAAGGTGATTAAGGGGTTCATTGTTATGTTACTGGTATTGAGATGTTTTGGCTATTTATTATTTTGGCAACGGACCCCAAGGATGATGCTGGCGATGGAGACTTCTTATTGATGAGGTTAGTACAATTTAATTCACTTTATTACCGTATTCAATGTGTATGGCCAAATAATGTATTATACCTATGTGGATAATATTTATTTGGCTCATTATTGTACTGTATGTGCTGGGGGAGGGGATATTGGCCCCAAGGGTATTTGGTAGGACTCCCCTGTGGGTAGTGGGTGAGGGTGGTTAGGCCTCAGGGGTGGGGGGGTTAGTGGGGGAGGGTATGTGGGTGATGGTGGGTTAACCCCTTAATGACTGTAGCGGTTAATAACCGCTATGGTGATTAAGGGGTTAGGGGACAGTACATTGGATGTTTTAATTCTTGTGTCTGTTTTGCAGAAGCGGATGGGGCATGGGCAGGATGAAGAAGAGGGTGGCCTTCATCGTGGCAGCCGCACATGGGTGAGTGCTACATGTATTTAATGTCTTTATTGGTGTGTATGTATTGTAAATGGACAACTGCACTATTATCCTTTTGTGGATAATAGTAATGTTGCCCATTACTGTATTGAATGTTGTGTATTGCTGCTATGTTTTTTGTGGTCATTTGTCCCCAATAAACATGCTACTATGCGTTAACCCCTTCATTGCCTTAGCGGCTATCCGCTATGGTAATGAAGCAGCATTAATGTATTTTAATAATATTGTGCGGGAGCAGGAGGCCCCCTGAGCTGAAGCGCATTTATTTGTGGCTCAGAGACCCCCTGCTTCCCGAGTTACAGGCCCCGGTTTGGGCCATCGGTTACAGTGTGGACGCCATATTTGTTGCGGGGACGCTATAAACATGGCGGCGACACTGCCACCCGATGACACATACCGGGGCCTGTAACTCGGGAAGCAGGGGGTCCCTGCTCCACAAAGCAATGCGGTTCAGCTCAGGGAACCCCCTGCTCACTGTACAGTATTATTAAAAATACATTCATGCTACTTCATTACCGTAGCACATAGCCGCCAATTTATTGATGTGTGTTTTTTACTGATAGTGTAGATATGCAGAGGGTCTCCGGTGCAGAACCGCGTTGGTTTCAGCTCCGGGGACCCCGTGCTCCCCGAGATACAGGCCCCTTTTGGGGTGCCGGTATCCCTCTGCTTTGTTTACAGGTCGCGGTCACGTGATCGGGACCTTTAAACGCAGAGGGATACCGGCACCTCATAAAGGGGCCTGTATCTCGGGGAGCACTGGGTCCCCGGAGCTGAAACCAACGCGCTTCAGCTACGAAGACCCCCTGCACATGTACACTATCAGTAAAAGTTGTTTTTAAATACTTTATTTATTGCCGATGTTTGCGCTGAGAGATCGGCTTGTCTCTCTCAGCTGCAAACATCTATCGGCAGAAAAGGCCTTATCGGGAGCCAGGCTGTATCGGCACAGGCTCATCTGCAGCTTTGCTTTCGCAGTGCTTCGGCAGGGTTCGGAAGGATTCGGCCCTTACTGAATACTGCGAGGGCAAATCGACAAAAAAAAGCCTTTTCGCAATTCTTGCCGAAAATTTTGTATCGGGGCTTACTGCATGAGGCCCTTAGTGTGAAGGGATTGGGCACACATTTAACTAGTATAAGGCTGCGGCCAGGCAGGGAGCTGGTGCTCGTGAGCTGCGCCCTGCTCTGCCGGGCGATTTGTGGCCGGCTAGGTGCGCGATCATCTGGGGGCGCGGCCACGACGTCACGGAGCTGGTTCGCCCTCATGCAGCGAACCACTCATGTGACTCGCTTGCGGGTGGCAATTACAAATTTGCTTGCTCTGCAAGCATCTAAGTGCCGAGCAGGTGCAGGTGCTCGCCCACGCTGGCCACACACATTGCCGCAATGTGTTTCATCACGGCCAGCGTGAGCGCGCCTGCCCGCTCAGTGCCACCCTGGACGAGTCCTAAAACAGACTACTGGGGAGGGTGCTGCTATCAGAGTACCTATAAGTTACTGTACAAAAATAACAAAGGGACAGGAAAACCATAAATATGCACAAAAATGTCTTTTATTGGCCCGATTTACGCCAATAAAAGATTTTTTTTATTTTTCATATTTATGGTGTGCTATATTCTTGACCTGGGTGCAATGAGATACATTGCTCACATTTTATTTCCTAAAAAGCCACCCAGCACTGAAATTATTAACCTGCTAAATCATTGTACAAGCTTCAGGTAAATGCTTGAGCCACTTTGATAATTGCTGCACCTTTACAGTGAAACTGAATAGGAACAATTCCAATGTAAGGGACGCCAGGACACTACTGTTTTGGGAGTTAATAAGAAAAGTAATCTGGCACAAGACTGAATCAGTGAATTTACGAAAGGTAAAAAGAAGTGGAACTATGCTGAAGCATTTTCATTTAATAAAATGTGCTTTTTCTTTGTGCGATTGGTGACGTATGAATGAAAAGAACTTATACTGCTGTAGAATGTGACACATTTGATCTACACATAAAGATATTACAAATGACAATACCAGGATTCCTGAGAATGAACGGTTACATTGATAGTACATATTGCTGGCCTTCAATTGTGTGAAAAACACATCCTATGTCACCTTTATGGGGACAGAAGAAAAAAACGATGCAGAAAGCCTCAACCAAAAGAAACACAGGCCGCACATTTCTGCATATATACCATTTCCATACATGTGCCAATATTTAATATAACTCCCCCCTAAAATTCATCCATTTACTCCACAAATCCCTAATATCGTCGCAGACCCACGCAGACATACACGAAAATGACGCACAGAAGAATAATACATTTTATAAGCAGATATACTGACGCAGAATTTGCAACAAAATAAGCACTGTGTGCTAATATGTAGGGGGAAATATATAGACCCCCACTGCTTTGTCATCAACCAGATGAAAATTAGTATTAGGAATACCTGCACTGAACCATCACTTATCAGTGGAACTATGAGTTGTAAAAAGAGGGACTGAGATGTACAACCTGGTATTAGAATCAATAAAATAATTATCTGCTGATATTTTGTTGGTGCAACATATATGCGATTTATTTGTGGTGGTGTCATATCCTTCATGTTCTATGTTGACATCACATCACTTACAGTTGAACCTTGAAATGTTTTAATAAAAATGTTATTCAGTTTCTGCTGTAGCTGCATTTCCTGATACATACCCTCTGGTTTCTATGTTTTTGTCCTTTAATTCCTGAAACATCATAGTAAGTTTAAAAAAAAAAAAAGCTTGTTCGAATGAAGCAATAAACAAACTCTTGATGGCTTGAAAGTTGCAGTGGTGAAATTAAGGCTCACCATCTAAATTCTATTAGTTGCACTTACACAATACATGTTATTATGTAACCATTTGTTATACTGAGCATGCTAAGCACCATATGAAAGTGCAGGAAAGTGTTGCAATAGTCTGCAGTGTATTAATATTCATCAGCTGTACAGTAATGTTGGAAGGTCCTTCCTTGTGCCAAGTGATGCTGGTACAACATGGTGTGGTTTGTTAAATGTTCACATCATTTGCAAGGGCTGAGGTTTGATAAAAGGAGACAGTATTCTGAATAGAGTTGATTGAAATGGCGTGTGCCTTGCTGATGAGAGCCGGCTAGGGACAATGCTCTGTGAATCCATGGACACTCGAGCAATTATTCCTCCACGCTGAAGGTGGATTAGTGCAATGGAAAGAAGCATATGTTTGGCCTGGGGCGACACTCCCCCTGGCTGAGCTTAGAGAATGAGAGCGAAGAAAGAGGCTGAACCTGGAATATCAACTATACCAGAAGCAGCCTTCCCTACCACCACTACAACAAAAAGAAGACTAAGAAAGGTTATAGACTGTGATTGACTCTGACTCAGAATACCAATGAATATCAGATCACAAGGAAATATTAGTGCCATGTTTGATACGTTGTTATAACATAAAATCCATGATAAATCTGGACTATTGTACAGGTAGTGATATCTTTTGGTGGGCTGTTTTTGATTGAATCACATTTGGAGCTACTCATACATGTTGTTTGAATACACACTTTGGTGGCTATGAATCAGATATTACCAGCTGCAAAAGCTGAGACTCGACTGTGGTATATCAGATGACGTTTGTTACGTCAATGTTGTCCTAGTTTTGCAGCTGGAAGACTTTGGTAGGTAACTTAGTTCGCACCTTCCGATGGGACATATCTAGACGTATAACTCAATGTAATCTTTCTCTAATATCTGTGTAGAGATACTGTGGAGTATATGTGTGATGGCTAAATAATTAACAGGCAAATGGGAATTCTGGGGCAGGAGAAAGATGCACCAGATATCTCCAAGAAATGTCCCACTTAAAAGAAAGTACAAAGATTTTCATTGGTACATCCCGCATTTATTTGGCCCCAGAGTTGTACTGTACCAATCTTGCCTTGATACATACTGTAGACCCCTAAGTATTTTGCATTTCAGGATTACCATGGTTATCATAGTCAGATTGCAGCGTAAACAGATTATTAACATTGCTTCTTTACATTTACATGCAATTTTTTTTTATTTGGAGTCATATAATATATTAATTGGGTTTTTGATTAAAGTATAATTTAATGTCAAATTATTTGAGGGAGCCAATCTAATGTATAACAAGCCTGCAATGTACCAGTTGATATCTAATACAAATAACAAAAATCTATTAATTAAAAATGGAAATACAAATATAAGATTATTTGGTGATATACTAAGATCCTGAGATGAAAAATGGTTGTATTGGTACATTTTGCAGGTCAATGTCTTGTATACAACATAGTACTGTATAGTGTATACGCGTAAACCAACAAAATATACGTTTCAGACCTTTCCATTTTAACTGCACATAAGTACTAAGAAATTTCATCTTTTTAATCACTATCTTTCCGTGTTGGCAGCAAAATTGCAGTTGAATAAAACACTGATTAAATATGAACTGGAAAGCAATAAAGTTAAGCACTATATATAGCCCTATTATACCACACTAATACAAGCACCGTGATTAACCCTTTAGCTGCCCATGTCTTCTTTATTTGTGCTGTAAAAGTGGCATGTGTCCACTTTCTGGTGCTGCTTTATACATCTCACCACTCCACTCTATCTATACTTTAATTCCCCACTTGTTACACGCCATGTATCTTTCCTTCACCCTGCCTTCCCTGCCTATTTGGTTTAATAATCAAGGTTTACAAAATATGCATTTATAGTTGCTAGAAACGCGATGCTATAGTCACCTCAGATTTACATGTTTCACCTTTATTTATAGCTTGTTTTTCGTTTGAGCTGTTAATGTATTCATAGGCGTTATGGGTATAGCTAAAGTGCCACATGTGGCTAAAAAAAACAAGCAATAATCAAATACATTGCAGCATTTGGTTATGTATAGCCCTGGTCCAAAAAATGGAAGTATTTGATAGTACCCTGCATCCTACACAAATGTCAATGCGCTGTTGGCATAAAAGGGTCGTGATTCTACAACTGAGCAGTGTTTTTAGTTCAAGTCTCCATGAAGTCAAAATCTTTACATGACACAGCTGTTTAGATCCAGCCATGTATCAACACTGATGACAGTTGTACACCTACAGGACCCCAGCACGACTTTCCATGTAGTTTCTAAAAGTTTTACAACATTTGTTTCACCTTTGCAAATTTTTTATTGTTAATGCCCTATTTCCTGCACCATAAGAGGCGCATTAAACCCACCACTGATCCGTCTGAACTCGCCAAAAAGCAGGTGCACTGCCATGTCACCCTGTCATGAAATACAATGTGTGTGTCTGATTTTTACGACCAGTGTATGAGCCCTGGATGTACATAACATTTTTATCACATACTTCTTTTGTATCCAGCTTGCAGAATGGTGGTGAGTTTGAAAGTAATTCGTGTGTCAGTTACTTAATGTATTTACTAAGGGGCTGCTTTTTGTAATCCGCAAGACTTTAACCACCAACACACGTTGTCACAGTGGCCCATTCCTATTTGTGTGTATTAATGATATGTGTTGCATACATTCTTTTATTGTGTGTATTGGTTTTCTATTTACATAGCTTTAATGGGAGAGCTGAGTAATAAAAGCAGAAGATGGCAAAACTCCACACAATGAGAGTAATGGAGAATGACCTGCGGTCTTTAGCACCTTCCACCTGTAATTCCTATAGAAAAAAAAAAATCTGCATTTGTTATTTATCTTTCGAATTCCCCATGTAGCCCGGATCTCTAACGATTCGACCATGTTTTATATAGCAATAATGCACACACCATTCTGCACAAGACGTGAGTGGACTGCCAATAACAGAGCCATATAGGATGAGATCTCTAACCGGGGTGAAGCAGATGTTGGTTTCATGCAGCCCTCTAACTTGATTATTCTTTGGACACGTTAGGCAAGCATTAGTGATTGATAATGACGCTAATTAACCCCTTTCCTTTCCAAACACTAAACCACTGCCAGCAGGATACTTCAAACAATAAACATCAAAATTGCATACATCAATATCTGTTTAAGGTACTGTGGATAAGGAATACAACTTCCTACTAGCACACGAAATACCCCAGTTTAGCAAAAACAAGGAGAGGACAGGGGGACATAATTTCTACAGTACGTTGATGATAGATTAAAACATTGAAATCATCTTTTTAGGTAGAAAAAAGGTTAAATTACACAAAAGATGAGATTTTCCATTTTTTATTTTTTTTACAAAATCTGGATTGATTCTATACTTTGACTATTGGACATGTAACGCAACAACGTTTTGTATCAATTGACAAGTAATTGTATCATGGAAACCCAACTTTATTTTGTGTGTTCTCTTTTATGTGGACGTGTTCATATTTCTTTATTTAATGTTAAAGTTATACACCCTAGTAGTTGTCTTATCCACAGAATGATGATGATGATCAAGGATAAAGATCATATTGTTTGGCTTGCAAACTTCAGTGTTGTGAGCATACTGCCAAAACATTCTGTTATTCTGAGTTATTTTTGTCTTCCAAAACAAGAGCATAATAGAAACCTGTATCTGGGGAGCACATTTTGCACTTTTAATGCTTCACAATCGGAGCATTCTGCATTTTGATCGTGTTACACACATCAGGGATTTTTTTCTTCGGTATAAAAGTGTATTTTATATTGGCGGAAGGAACGAGTTTAAAATATGAATATTTATATCAAGTGAATAAACTGTATTCAATTAACTAAAAATCTCGTGCACTTCTGAACTGAAGTGGAATCGACTGTAATTGATTTATTTGAAACCAGAGGTTAAGGACTGAATTAGCTAAGTACAACTGGGTATTTCAAGCCACTGACTTCTCAAATGTCAAATCCCTTCTATTTTTAATATTATTTCAGCTGCAGGGCATTGCTGTTCTGATGGCTGTTCCACCAGTTAAATCTCAAATTATATTAATATTCGATTCTTTTTTTTGGGGGGGGGGGGGGTAAGGAGGAGGTGAGGTGGAGTAACATCAGGGTATAAACCATGACTTAAAAAGCTTGGAGAGAGGATACACACCCTTAATTATCAAGAGAAAATATTTTGCATACTCTTGAATGTGTGTGTGTGAGTGTATGTATGTGTGTGATTATATATATATATATATATATATATATATATATATATATATATATATATATATATATATATATATATATATATATATATATATATATATATATATATATATATATATATATATATATATATGCAAATATAGCTGTATGCTCATCTGCATGTCTTAGGCAGGTCTGCAACCCCTGCCTAAGACATGCAGATGAGCATACAGCTATATTTGCATATTTGCTTTCCTGTGGAGGTTTTTGTCACTTTTTTTACTCACCATAACTTAACTCAGTATTATATATATATATATATATATATATATATATATATATATATATATATATATATATTGATACGTTTGTATATAAGCACATGATTTTGTTTAAATATTGATTAATTGATTTCGAACTCTATATTCAAAGGTAGAACACTAATAATACAGCTTATTAATTTCATTAAATAAATGATTTTCGCCACAGGCACAAAATAATAAAAGCCCTTATTTAGTGATTATGGTCTTGTATATGG
This sequence comes from Ascaphus truei, assembly GCF_040206685.1. NCBI lineage: Eukaryota > Metazoa > Chordata > Amphibia > Anura > Ascaphidae > Ascaphus > Ascaphus truei. The sequence continues at coordinate 190,367,133 of NC_134484.1, read as the reverse complement.
GGTAACAAATAGTACAGAATTGACTGGGATTGACTGTGACATCTTCAAACAACTCCACAATTATGATAGAACGATCATGCACAGATTGAGAACAACAAATTACAAATATGTATCCATACGCTGTATTACAAATATATATGTATGTATACACACACACACACACACACACACACACATATACATTGCCCAGTACACATGCATTTATGTGGTACAGGTTTATAAAGCTTGTAAGCATTTATAAATCCATAGAAGAATGAATTGTATTTAATAAGATTGCTTTGGTTTAAAAATGAGTATTTATGTGTTGCAGCAGAAAGAGCAGCCGTGTATTGCCGTTTATGAATGCTATTGTGCCTGAGGTTAGGATCCCACACACAATCTGAGATGCAGCCAAGAAAAACAGCCCTGATAGACAATGCTTCACTTCACCTGCTGCAATACTGTGCATTTCATTTATGTCAAGAATATGTGCACTTAGGGTTCATTCACCTCATTATTTTGTTACATCTACTTTATAGCTAACCAGGCTCTCTAGAAAACGAATAAATAACCGTTCTAAAAACAATTGCAGCTAAGCATTTTGTTGATCCACTTTCAATTTGTATTTAAATATCTAGCATTGTTATGAACTGGCTGGCTCATGAAAATAGAATTTAGAGTCCAACTCTCTTCAGCCTGACGAGATTGATTTTACAGTGCCTTCCATAAATAGATTACCAGAGGAAAATGAAACATCTTGTGCTTTATCTAATGTGTTACTTCAACAGCTCAACCAAACGTCAAACAGCATGAGGAAATGTTAATTCTTGTTGCATTGCTATTGTAAACAACTTACCATAAACCTTATACAAGTCTGCCTCAGTTACACAAGCACATCTTAAAAATGAAAAGAGTCCAAAATCACTGGTTATTTCCGCTATTTCGTTTTGCATGTCAAATAATGTTCAACATTGACATAATCTTGAATACACCGACTGAACCTGGAAGAAGCCACTACATTGAAAAAGCAGTATTACTTTGTACAGTACTGTACTAAATTACAGTATCAAATAGATCAGTGGTTTAGATCATTTAGATCAGTGATTTTTTTTTTATTATTTTCAAATGTTTTCATATTTTTACACAGAAATAAAGATGTTTAAAAAACAACGAAGAGGGGCCTTAATATGAACAATGACATCAAATCAAAGAAATTCATGGATTATATTTAGGACCCGGAAAAATCAATGCATGAGTTATTTTAATTTCAACGCGTGTATTTACAAATGTATTTAAAAGCTGCCTTATCTCATGGAAGAGCTGTTAAAGAGAGAGAAAAAAATATTAACTGGTTTCAATGCCTCATTTTCTGCATTCCCCAAGCAATTATCAAAGATGCCCCAAGCATTTTCCAAACACACCCATTCACATCTCAGTGCCAAAGGCTTCTATTTTCCTGATTTTGTTTTACACAGATAAAAGCCTAGAGGTTCAACATACATAAAATAAAAACTTTATTTTTTTTTCTTTTTTTCTTGTAAATTCATGGTTCGTTTAAGGAAACGATAGTGTGTCATTCCTCCAGCATAACAGACATATTTTATCCAAAAGAATACAATGTGTATTATTGTGTCATTTATCTGAATACAGACTCAGTGGAATATCAGAATGATACCCTACTCTGAACTCCAAGTTGAAAGTAAGTTTTTATTATACTTGAGGGAAACAATGGGTTCAGCTGCTTATTGCAAGGAGCAATTGTCAGGGGAGAGTTAAACTCAATTACTGTAACCATACTGAATAAAAAATACTGCCAAGGACAAAAATACGCCTGGGTAAAAACAGCCACTGAATAAAAAAAAATCGACATAAAGCGTATCAAATATTTATTCATCTGGGCAACAAAGGACTATGATACATTGACAGGCATGGAAAAGCACTGCCTGCCAGCACAACTCACTACAATACAACTACCACTGTTTCCAGCATGGCCAGTGAAATATAGGATACCTGTGGTCCCAGACCTTTACAGTTCTTTAAACGGAAAAGAACCCAACCTTCTTTAAAGTACGACATTATTTTATTGCTCTGATGGTGTTTTTAGAGGAGGACAGAAGAGGCAAATAAACTTTCTTTTTTTTTCTCACAACACACAAGGAGGTTTGTAACCATTAGCATTACATCTTGTCAGGGTCCAACATTAAGATTTCTGGTAAATGAGAGACTAAATATAATACTAATTATATATAAAATTCGTTTTATTGTCTTTTTATTTGTTCAGCTGCTTCATTGTTGCCTTAACATGCTACAACAGGGCTAAAATGATGAATCCCAGAGAAAGAAACCCAAACCTCTGTTTTTCTAAATAAGTACCAAGAACCACGTGAAAAACTAAGAGGGAGATTCAAAAACTCACTAAACAATAGGCAAACGAGTTCACCAGATAAATAAAAAAGAAGCTTTAACAGACGCACCATATTTACAATTCCCATTAAATTACACATAAATAAATATATACATAAACACTGATTCCCTTATATATTGACTGTGAATTCTGTCCAAATAGAAAGTTCAAGGTGTTCAATTTACCTTTAGAGGAAAAGGTACAACTTGAAGACATGACATGGAACTGCAAGTATTCTGTGGTCAAGTTTATTCACAATACTGATAAAATGTCATCCTCTTGCCTTCTTTATATGGCTACAATCTCAACTGAAGCAATGTAAGGGAAGGTGGTGATTCAGTCCGATGACTCTCATATATATATATATATATATATTCTTTTTTTTTTTGTATTATTTTGTTTCTTTAGAAAAAAAAAAGTTCTCTTACAAAAAGTTCGAACACAAACAGACCTTTCTTTCATGACTCCGTTGCCTGTTCTGTTGAGACTCCAAATGTGGATTAAGAGACCAATAGAAGGATGGGGCAAAGTTAAGGAGTATACCAGTCTTCAATCTCTGAGATCAGGATTGGCAATAACATGTATTCTGTTGCCCCAGTGGACAGGAGAACAAGATCATATAAGAGTTGTAATAATGTAGAAATGGGGATCACTTTCGGTGCTTTTCGTCTTTCTCTCCACTTTTGTTGCTGTTGTCTGAGTGGCTGTTTGGGTTGTTGTTGAGGTACATTTTGTCCATCGCCTTGAGTGCCTCAGTGAGATAATTCTGCAGGGCAGTGATGGCTGCACATACTGCTGGGCTGCCAAAGCCATGAGAGATGAGGTTGAAGTGGGTCAGGCAGCTCTGGATACCTGGCTCTAGAATTTGGGATGGTCTGGAGTTACCCAACGGAGATCTATCCTGAGACAGCAAATCTGTGAATTCTTTACAAATCTGTCTGCAAAACAAGCCAAGCAGCACAGAGATCAGCTACCAATGTTATGCTCATAACATTAAACAGTTTACAGCCAGAAAACAAATCCACACCAAAGTATAATAATCCATCCATTCTGTACTATTAACTTTGAAAATGGGTTCGGGTATCCATTCAACAATCAGTTCTGATTATGTTTTTAACAAGGTGGGTCATATTAAGTAAAACACTACTTGTTTGTGTGTGTCTTTTTAGAAATTATATGATTGAAAGCTGTTGTACCCTACTGTACACAGCACCACACAATCAGCATCAACTTTGTGGCAATATAAAATTATGACATTTAGAGAACTCTCAAATAAAATGTTTTCTAAAATGCTATGTATACATCCTAATCATAGAGAAACAATTGCTCACAAAAATATTAAGCAACAATCTTGTTTATCTCCTTCATTAATGCAAAAATCATCATGTATTCGTTTTCCAGTTGACACACATCACTCATGTAATAGGCAATTAAATATAATAATAATTATTAATAATACTAATAACATTATTAATATTATTAATTTGTTAATCACAAAATAGCAAAAATATTCCATCAAAATAAAAGTGTTAGTGCTTTCGTTTTTTTCTAGTTAATTCGACAAATAGTTTATAAAGGTACTATTTGCATTACATGATGAGAATGATGTTCCTCCAATAAATGATTAAAGCAGCATACTAAAACAAAACAAAAAATAACAATTTTATTGTTTCTATTATAATAAGTACTTTGAGAAACGTATGTTTTTTTCTACCAAGGTCTTGATCCACATTGAGTTTGTTACAAGTATTCTAAGAGAGTGTCTTACTTTGTAGCTAGCAGCATGTTTTTCCTGGTCACTTGCTCGTTTGGGTCGGAATGCTGTCGGTTGACATATTCAGCTACTGCTTTGGCAGGGAATTCTGTTTCACAAACATAACCAAAATCTCTGGCTAGATGAACCGCTTCTCCTTCAAGAAAGAACAAATAGCTCATTAGTCTGCGTGAAGGTAATATGTATGCCGAGTTAGCCTGTGTATGCACAACTATAATATTATAATGTACTAAAATACATGGGATGCAAAGTCCTTGCTGTTTGCTTGACTTTGTGAATACTCAATAAAAATGTAAGTTGACTTTTAAAAATAATCGGAAGGGTTCTAACAAAATGCAAATTTTACATACAGTACATACTGTGCATACAATACTTATCTAATCTAAAGTAAGAGATCATGAATATATTAATGAATACATACAACAAAAATCATACCCAGAACATATTACTATTGTATAAGTGACTATAGATTAAATATCTTTCATTGCATATTTCCACACTGACTATTATAACAAGAAATGTTTAAAAAAAAATATATATATATACATAAATATATATATATATATATATATTACACACTATAATATGTTTTTCCTACTTTGATACGTAACACTATTGTTAAAAGTAAGTCCAAGTAACAGTATTTGTATTACACAGTGCATTACACAATGCTCGTTTAGCTCAACTGATCCATTAAGTAGTCATTCTTTAACGAAAGTGATATGCATGTTAATGTCTATATACTGCAAACTGTGCTTCAGCCCCCTACATCAAGAAACTATTGTAGAGCTTAAGTGCTGAAATGTTTAACTCAATCGTTTACAATCATCTTTTTTTTTTTTTATCTTGAACGATTAGCTATAAGATATTTGGGGTCACTGCACGGAGTCTGTCTGTTTTGTTGATTTTCAAATCTTTTGGTTTTAATTTCCTCAAGCAGTTGTTTTTTTACTGCAGGGCTTCCTGCTATTAGCTCCACTCCGGAAGAACGCATGCGCCAATTAGAGCTTCAAAGCCCAAGTCACTGAGCTTGTTTCCATAAAAATGGGGCAGATCATAAACAATAACATTACTCATCAGAACTGCCTCATCACTATATGACCAACATTCTAAGCACCTCTGGCCACTTCAACAAATAAAACAAACTAAACTAAGCCAAAATAGAAACAAGTGCCATGTATTTGTGTGCAGGCAGCCTTTGCTTCAACCTTTAACCCTGTGGACAATGCAGATGAAGATTATTACTGAAATATTGTAAAGTGTGAGCAAATTGTAAATAAGGGTTAAAGTAGACGCTTGGTCAGACTTTTTCCTACTAGTGCTTATACTATTATATACTTCCATCTACACTTTGGAGGGTATTTATATATATATATATAGTTATTTGAACATGTTGAATTGAAATCAGATGCATTTAATTTGTATCTACTAGTGCAATATAAATACCACGAGTAAGGTTTTTTTTGTTTTGTTTTTACAAAACTGGCACACACAAAGAGCACCACGTGAATGCAAGCAAAATTAATTGGACTTTGTACACTTAAAGGTAATGCTCTATTAGTACAAGTTTTGCTATGGGAAGAGTTTTATGCACTCCCACATATATTTTCCACAATAGATGACACAGTTATATTGATGAGAAGGTAAATGCATAAATATACCAACAGCATCTTGGAAAGAAAGGCAGCAGTGAGGAGATCCCCGCCGGATAATGTTATACCCTGGCATAGGTCAAGCACCCCCAAAGTAATTCGGGAAGTAATGGTCACGCACTCCTCAAATGCAGATGGCAGTCGAGCTTAAATGATTTACTACATTGTTTTCAGTGGAAACAACTTTAGCTCTAAGTATTTAACTATCATCAGATTGAAATGAGTTTCTCTTAAATCTTTTGAGAGCTCAAAATTATGGCAATCATGAGCGATTAAGGGCAGTTGTGCTACTGCTGTGTAAAAAAAGGTAGAAGAAAAACCAAACAGGACTGTGCGTTTGGCAGTCACTTACCCTCCACCAGTGATGTGAGCAGTGTAACGTTAGCAGCTTTACGCCTTCCTGCTGGTAGGTTTAAGCCTATTTTATCTAGTTTTTCTCTCAACGACCTTCCTCCATTTTTGGACTTTGCCCTGTTGAAAGTGAATACAAGTGGTTTAGACTGGATACCTTATTTTACATTAAAAGTTCAGAACAATTAAATGTTCAACCAGATAAAGGGAGTTAACTATCACACATATTTTGACAAATGGTTCCAACGCTTCCAATTGTGTTAAAGTAGCTGATTATATATCCTTAATTGTTATTGAATGTCCAGCATGTGCATAGAACAGCATGGTCTTATATGTAATATAATTATGGCAATAAAGTAGATCATAATTTCTGCCCTTAAACTCAATCTTACATATTTTATAATAACAATATATATATATATATATATATATATATATATATATATATATATATATATATATATATATATATATATATATATATATATATATATATATATATATATATATATATATATATATATATATATATATATATATATATATATATATATATATATATATATATATACACACACACACACACACACACACACACACACACCATCATCAGCTCTGTAAATGTGTAAGATTGAGTTTAAGGGCAGAAATTATGATCTAGTTTACTGCCATGGTTATATTAAATATAAGACCATGCTGTTTTATGCACATCCTGGAAATTCAATAACAATTAAGGATATATAATCAGCTACTTTAACACAATTGGAAGCGTTGGAACCATTTTTCAAAATAAAGTGTGCCCTAGCAACAAAAAAAAACCGATTTGCTCCTTGTTCCAATTCCCTTCATATTGCTGTTTTTGTTACCCTTAATCCTATCATTCTTCGATACCCTTAAAACATACCATCAAAGTGGCCACCCCACAACTAGCGTATATCTATCCCTTTTTTTTAACACAGTGATGTCACGTGGCATCCTCCCCCTATCCTTCAACACAGAAAACTCTCACATAGGGGCACAAAACGCAAGGTTGGAAATCTAATTGGAGTGCTGGGAAAAGGAATGTGTTGACATGGCTGTGGACCAAGATCATCATTGCTAGAAAAAGTGACCTATTTTGACCCACTTAAATGAAGCCTCCCTCACATTCTCCTTCATGTAATTTACAGAACCAGATGAATACCCTCATAGTTGTTAGTTATAGAAATAGGACATGGCGTTAAGCTCCATGTCTAGGACATCTCTGAAGGGCATCAGAGCAATCGGATTTCTTCTGTTTTAGAGGGAGTACACAAATGAAAGGTTTGTGCAGAGGGAAAATGCATTGCTTGACTGGAAGATGTAAATGTGTGTGTGTATAGAAGCAGGCGTGGGCAACTCAAGTCCCAAAGAGCCACCAACAGGTAAGGTTTTCAGGATGTCCCTGCTTCAGCACAGGTGGCTTAGACTGAGCAACCTGTGCTGAAGCAGGGATATCCTGAAATCCTGACATGTTGCTGGCGAGAGAGAGAGAGAGAGAGAGAGAGAGAGAGAGAGAGAGAGAGAGAGAGAGAGAGAGAGAGAGAGGACAGAGAGAGGACAGAGAGAGGACAGAGAGAGAGACACAGAGAGAGACACAGAGACAGAGAGACAGAGAGAGACAGAGACAGAGAGAGAGACAGAGAGCGAGAGACACACAGAGACAGAGATTCATTCCTGAATACTGGACAGAATTCCATGTGACCTTTGGTAGTAACCTTATTTCATCATGTGTCAATTAAAACATGAATTCAAAGACTTTCAGCCATTTTGAGTGGCAAAAAAAATCATTATGTGTTTTTAACGTACTGCATCTTTATTTTTCTCTCGCTAAATAATTATTCGCATTATTTCCAATTTATATAACCTAATGTTTGTTCCACATTATGTTCTTATACAAAGCTATCATATGTTGCAATAAGACAGGTCTTTAATGCAATTTCTCATAGAAAACAATATAGGAAATTTAAAACCAGGACTGTCTGAGCCTGTTCTTATTCACCTGACCCCATAAAACCACCCTCAAATATTCGGGTGCCCACTGCCAGCTAATAACAGGAAACACATGTCATCTTTCCGAATAAAAACTGACGTTTGATGTCAAAACATTGGGTGCTAAACCACTGGGGTTTTTTTTTGGTGTGTTTTGTTTTCACATTAAATGAATAATAATCAATAACAAAAATATATATTCAGAAAAGAGATTGTCACAAAGAAAGTAAGACTAAATACAAGTAAAGTGCATTAGTACAAAACAATATTGTTTTGTTTTTTCTCTAGGAAACTTAATGTAGATTTTATCAACTCAAGGCCAAATAGATCTTTAGAAAATACCTGGGTGATTTTGTATGTTATTAATACACTTAGACTAAATTAAAAATGAGCCTCTTTCATTGGTTTAGACCTGTTGGTTGTGTAGATCTGATTTCGCCCCCAATAAAGAGAAGACACTGGAAGGCATGTGCAGTACCCTCCAACACAAGCTAAATACACTGTCCCATCTACACAGTGTAGATACAGCAAACAAGCCCTCACCTTCTAAGCACTCCTCCCAGCAGTGAAGCATTGAGGCACTCGGGCGGGGACAGCCGTCTCTGCACTTCAGCCACAGTCACCTTGTACTTTGAAGTTGAGCTTAGAAGAGACAAGCGGCCAGGAACTGAACAGAACACCTCGTTGGGATTGACTACTCCACCGAAGAGACTGTCTTTGTTGAGAGAGAGGGACGACACCGCATGGTTATTGGATTTAGATAATGATACAGGCCCTGCAAGAAGAAGAATCACAATGATGCCAATGAACTCGAGGGGTTCAATGTATCCCACTTGTGATCAACACACCGTGATGTTTGAGTTGTGACTAAATACACAGAGTTGTGGGTTCAATCCCAGCTTCCTAGTGTAGGTATAGAAAATAGTTCCTTTTAACAGATCACCATACATTTGTTTCCACTCAAGAGGTGGCAGCATGAATGCCTTTGATATGTAAATAAATTGGAAGGCGTTGTTGATTATGATATTATTATTATTATTATTATTAGGATGATTGTTACTGCTGCTTCTGCTAATACTACTACTACAACTATTGTATGTGTTATCCATTTGCTTGATAATTGGCAAACAGTGTAATCCCAGCCCAGCCAGCAGCGATCAGGGTTAACCTGGAGAGCAGAGAAAGCGTAGGAAGCATAGAGGTCTTTAAGCGCCACGTTCAGGCAGAAAGTGGCAGCTGTACTGCAGAATGTCTAGTTGAGGGAAAAGGCTGTCTGATTTAATTACTGATTAAAGTTAGATAGTTCTGTAGTATGATACACCCCCACATGCAGCCTCACCCAACAGAGAAGGTTGCAGCACAATACACTAGAGAATGTTCAACCCAAAGTGATATTTAAAAGGGGGCCTCTGTCATATCCCATATTATCAGTGCCGTCCAAGAACATTCAAGCCCAAATCTCCCCCCATTTACACATAGATTTTCCCACACCCATAGCAAACACAATACAATGGTTTTCGAATGATCAAATCCAAGACAACATGGTTCAATACATTTTTAACCTTGTTTAAAAATACACTACTAATCCAGTGGTAATTTAGTTATGTGATTTGACAATGTATTTTGGTCGGTACAATTAATATATTTACTGATAACCATTTTTTTTTATTTACTTTTGCAGTTTCCAGTTTTAGCAAAATAAATAAACGCCGATAAAAACATTATCAAGGAAAATATATATATATATTTTTGAATAATAACCTTGCAATATATTGTGCAGGAAAAACAGATCATTGCATAGGGGAAGCTAAGCAATTGTTATGCTCATTCTCCTTTGCTGATGTATGTTCCATCTAAATGATAATGGTGCAGATTCACCTCTTAGCATTATGTCCACACTTTGTTTTTTTTTAATTACTTACATCTTTGCAGTTGTTTAACAGAAAAATGGTTGTATTTGTACCTAACAGGCCCCTAGACCACCTCAGGAAATTGCTTAACATGGATGATTTTTTTTTAAAGTGCGGAAATCACATATAAACTTGTATACACAATAGGATGTCTTGAGAGAAAATATATATAAATCAAACAACAACAAGCCAATGAAATCACATACAGTGGCTCCAGCAAACACTGAACAATGTGTCCCGCTAACATTGTTCAAAAGCTGCATTACAAACATATCCACTCTCGAAATTTGATTTTAAGAAAGAGCACCAATTTCAGGAAATCCACCACACACAGCTCAATCCATAATATGCACGCAGGAGTGCATATTTCTTCACAATATGCCCTGAATGTAAATGCACTGCAATGTAACTAAACGTATAATCATCTGGGGTATGGATGGTCTGTGCATCTAATTTGGTGGGGATATTCAAACGTATGGGGGTTCTCGGCTGTGGATACATCACTTGTGACATTAATAGCTCTGGGGAGGCTAATAGAGACAATAGGAGTTAAACGAACTCTTGAGATTACTAATAAAAGAGCCAATTATCATGTTGACTTGGAAGGAGCATCTCTTAAGATCCATCTCTGCTAAATCAAATTGCACTTGACAAAAACAGAACAAAATATGAAACTATAAGACATTTCTCATTGTTACGATTTGATTTTGAAATTAGAATAAATATACACAGCATCACCTTCTGGCGAAGAACAGTGTGTTGTTAACACGACGCTTTATTCACCCACACGTGCTGCTAACAATAACGAATGATCTTAAATAATAATATTATTAATAATAGAAAACTATATCTATTGTACAATCAATGCCCACAACAAAAGCCCTGAGACGAATTTTCAGCATAATAAAAAAAACAATATCAACCAAATCACCCAAAGTCAATTATAACAGGAAAATCTCAACACGAGCATGTGTATGTGTGTGTATGTGTGTGTGTGCGTGTGTGTGTGTGTGTGTGTGTGTGTCTATATATATATATATATATATATATATATATATATATATATATATATATATATATATATATATATATATATATATATATATATATATATATATATATATATATATATATGCAAATTTGGAAGTCTTTGCAAATATATTTCATGTAAAAATCTATAAACTACAGAATGACTGTTATCTTTTTTCTATAAGGGAAACAACAAGGGAAATTAACTGCAAGCTTCTTGGAATGAGATGTAGATCAGATTAGTTGCACACTACATCTTCTTAGGCAGCAAGTTTTAAATACTTCAAAATGAAGCTCTGCTAGGTTTTTTTTTTTACCATGGAGAGAGCGTGTAAGAACTTGCTTGGAATGCAGAAGAAAGTAGCTTACCTTTCTTAATCACAGTTTGATCTGGGATGTTGATACCTTGGTCTTCTACGTGCTGCAACAAAAATACATAAATGTTTTAATGCACTGTCATAACAAAAGAAAAAGGAAATTCTGAGGCTCCTGTCAATAAAAAAAAAAAGCTTCCCACTCCCAGCTTAAATTGAGACTGTTAGTTAAATGAACACAAATAAGTAATACAACTTAAGAATTGAAATTGTGTTATATTTTTCCACATTCTTTCGCCATATCTCACAAATGCTCAAATAGTTCTTGTATTGTAAGGAGTGGAAAAAATGTGTTCCCAAACGATGCAAGACAAAGAGAGAGCAGCAGAAATTGATGGCAACCATAAAATGCATGCATTTATAATTGTGTGATGATGGGTAAATCACGCCTTATTGCAGGTCCCTCTGAGATCTCCAAACTGTTATGCTAGTGGCTAAATAGCATGCAACATTAAGTCAAAATAGAAACCAAAATTGTTTGCTTTATTTCAGAGCAAAACTGTTATATTTTGTCGGCTATTTGTGGAATTCTCATTTTTAAACCCCCATTATAAAGTAAAATAAATCATATTTTACAATAAATCTGATAGGCTGACAAGCTATATAATATTCTCATTTCCTTACACATTAGCAGCAGCCAGTGATACTAAAATAGCTGATTCTAGAATCGTTACAAAGCATACACAGTGTCATTTGAAAGCCTATTACTTCTTAGTCTGGGTCCAACAATAATACTGATTCTAACAGTTTCCATTCGGTGCTGGATTTATGCTCCTGTTAATTGTGCCTGATCTCAATGATTCCGGGTGGATGGTACTAAGTTGCTTTATTACAGGTTTTATTATACTCAATGCTCTCATTTGTAACTTACCTAAAGTGCTCCTGCATATAAGTATAATTAAATTGAGAAATGTTCAGAAATGACTACTGCAGTTCTTGTGTTTTAAGTATATGGGGAAATATGATCCCTTTATGCTTGCACACTCAACCCATAAAGAAAATGTACTGTGGCATAATACTTTGATTTGGGGTTCTGTCAAGAAATGTTTAGTTCAACACTCAGATTTACATTTCAATTTCCCACTGTGCTATTTTATCTTTAACTAATTTTCAATATTTTTTTGGACCTCTTTGAACATTTAACTATTTTATTAAAAGTTGACACAGACACAGCAAGAGTTGGATATTATCTTAATTCTGCTGCGAATTATTTTCAACAAGCACAGTTTTGACAGAACCCCGACTCGGATTTGTTAGCATTTATGATCAAGAACATGCCCAGTTAGGACATGTTTACAAGACACAGCACATAATATGGCTATCACTGAAAGTTTCTATTAAATAGCAACGCATATCCCCAACTGATGTTTAATATATATTTATATCTGATAGGCATGGAATTTATTTTAATATAATATGTATGTGATATGACAAATTATAGTTCATTAGAAAAGTAACAATGTCAAATTCATAGATGGAGTGTTTGAATCATTAGTAACTGCTTCTACATTTTGCACCAAAGAAAATTAATATTACATTTTTGAATTGTGTAATACCATAGGAAGAATGTGTAATGCTGAAATGAATTTTCAACTGTAACACTAAATGTACTGTAAATATGGAATAACTACAAAGTCAGCTTTATTTGTCTTTCAGTGCAACTAAAAAAAAACACATATTGCACTAACAAATTTTCAAAGCTGCAAATTATTTTACATTTCCTTATATCAATTAAAAGATCATTCTAAATGTTAAATCTGCAATTTGAAACTGTTATCATTAAACTGTCAGCATGTATTTTGCAGTAATATGTAATCCTACGATTCTGGATAATACCCTGAAGTTTTTTTTTTAATGATTATTAAATATAAATGATTTTTCATTGTACTGACTTGATATTTTATCAGAATGGCTTTCTGTTGTAATGAATAATATTGAGATGTCTCAAGATTAAAACGGGAAATTGTGGATGCAATCCTATTGATTTGTTTACACTAGTGTGTTCATGAATTTGGACGTTTTGTGTAGTAAATTTCCAATGTCATGTTTAATTGGAAAATATTTTAATTGCATTCATTGATAACCGAGTTACCTCAAAATAATTTATTGTTCAATCGTCTCAATATATTTAATTCAATAGAAGTTGAATAGTTGGCCCTGGTGGAGTCTGATAGCTCACTAATGATTTATGATAATAACACATCGCACTTATTGTATAAAACATGCAAAGGGACTTTAATATATCCTTGGTTCATTTGTTACTTCCTTCATAAGTGCCAAGCGCAGGTACACATTCTAGTAATATTAGACTGATTTTGCATAACATGTCTTCAATTATAAGGGACAGATTATTTATTACACAACAAATCCATCCTGTCTCTGGTCCTAGGATTTTAAACTGGTATAATTATTCTGCCAGATGCCCTTCATTCAACATATCCCCCTTTTGACTAATGTGTTAAAATAGGAACAACAATAGATGCACAGATGTATATGACTGTTGTGTGTGTGGGGTGGATTGATATATCTTTAAAATTACATTTTCACAACAATGGGCAGACTAACCCTCAGTTTTAAATTAGGATATAGCTGTTATCAGTGATTAAACAAGTTTGCCAGGCTTACCGATACGTCTTCAATTGCATGATGTATGGAATGAATAGGGATGTCCCCTAGTCCTGAGCTGAGCCCATGAGGTCCATGCAATAAATCTTCATGCCGCCTGTAATCCCTGCGTGGGTCCAGGCCGGAGAGCTGGTGTGGTAAACCCCGGTGTGTGTGTAAAAGGCTAGTCTCTTGGCTCTGTCTCTGTCCTGGCCACCCTGGGTGTTGAGGTTGTTGTTGGGCATGGAGAGAATTGAGACTATATGGGTCATTGACGTGACCATAGGGATCTTGAGATTGGGGGTATATGGGCTGGTAGGGTGGGGGGAAATAGGGAGGCTGGAAGTCAGCATTGGGAGTGTGGGAGAGTGGTGGGGCGGTGGCATAGGGAGATTGACCCACACTCCCTAACTGGGGTAACCGAGCTGTCCCGTTGCTGGTACCGTCATGGCGATCCTGCAGAGCACACAAAACATAAGCAAAATTAAAGTATGTAAATAACATATTAGACATTCAAACAATAATAATAATAAACAAGTCATTTTCTCTTTTTATGTAGCCCTTTTTATTTCCATTTTAAAGGCGACAAATGTACTGATTATTTTATATTATATATATATATATATATATATATATATATATATATATATATATATATATATACACACAATAATATATTGCTAACATACACAGTTTTTATATAATTAGATGAAAGAAGCAGTAAAAACTGGGTGAAACTTGAAACGAATTTAGTTCATCAGTACCCTAATTGATATATTTAAATATTTTAGAAATGTTCACCAATGGATTCTGGTATAACGCTCTTTTTTGCACACGTATGTACACAGCAAGACATACCCATATAATCGTAATGATTTGTTATGATCTAAGTGACAAGACTGTCTCTATTAAAAATGTCTGTTTTCTCAATATGCTGTAAGGAACCTTCTGTAACAATGTGTTCAAGCTGTGTACAAAGCTTTGCTCACATACGTTATTTATAGTAAATACATTTAATGCCATAAAAGATTGTAATACACATTAAAACAGTAAACCAAACAGAATATCTAAAATATGTACAGAACATTTTTCCAATCAACCATGGCGGAAAAGACATGTGAAAGAAATATGTATTAAATTATAGGGCATTGTAGCATATGTTTAAGTTTAGCATTGAACAGACAGATTATATATGTTTTAAAATATTAAAGAGTCATTTGATCACGTACAAAACACAGGATGCATGAGATAAAATCGCATGTCGGATACAATTGGTAATAAAAATCAGGGCACAAACCACATAGATATATATAAAGGGAGGCGAGGAAAGGAGATATTTTCTAAAGGAATAGGGCTTCGAGATCCAAAGCAAAGGCAACCACAACAGAAACAATACGGGATATATTTGATCAAGAAAACTCACCATCGCCGAAAAACTGTGAACTAACATCTGTGAAGAGGATGATTAAAATCAAGGCAGAAAAACAGACAAAATTTACCAACCAGGGAAAAATAAAGAGAAGTGGGGGGAAAAAACCCAGCTCTAGAATATGTTATACTATAAAATCATGAAGCCAACGATTTTTATGCACCGGCCAAAGACCAGAATCCATCAGAACTTGAATAAATTCTTCTTCATTTGATGTTGAAAACACAATCACTATTTTGGGAGGGATGTTTTATGCAAAGTTTATATTTCCTCTCCTTAATCCTTTCCCCTCTCTGTTCTTCTCTTGACTTCTGCTGCGTTGGTTCAGCTCCTACTAACAGATACAGCCTGCTTTCCTCGGACTCCTAATAGCAGATATTCATGACTATTAATATTACACGAATGCTTAATAAAGGAAGAATGGCTGGAAATCAAGCGTGAACCGAGGAAGCAACTCAAGGCAGAGCCTGTTCTAAATGACGTCCATTGAATGAAGAATCAGTGTATCTAATCAGAGGTGGAGGGGGTGGAAAAAGAGGGAGAGACACAAAGTGAGTGAGGGAGAGAGGGGGCTGGCTGACGAATCACAGGGAAGGGGGGGACATTTTAAAGGTTGCAGGCCATGCACAAGTGAAAGAGATCCAGAGTGTGGGGATCAGCAGTGACAGAAAGGAGGGATGGGGGGAAATAAAACGAATGGGCACCTGGGAATCCTGGGAATATCCTGGATATGCCATGGGCATGTCTGATGTCCTCCTCTTGCTGCTGGGAATGGAAAGGTTGTCTGTTCTCTCCAGCCCTTTGCTTTTCATGTCTGTATCCGATGGGCCCGGATCTCCTGTCCTCTGAACCTGATCCATAGCCTGATGGGCTCCAACCACAACAAACACAACCCAGAAATCAAGCCTCCTTTCCAACAAAAGGAAACAGATAGTCTGCAAATGAGCCAACACAGGCTCAGAAAATCCAACCAGCAAGACGTATGAATCTCCTGCTTCCCAAAGCTCTAATTATTTCTGATTCCTTTCAGTTTTGTAAAAAAAAAAAAAAATCTTCTTCTTTTTGGTCCCAATGTTTGTGCTTTAGCATTCAAACCAGTTCTCATTTCCGTGCACAAACCAGTGAAGATATTCAACGAAATTTCAAACAAAGGGCAAACACAGCCCTAGCAGCAGACTCACAGGCAGCAGTAGTTTGCGTGTGGGTGCATGCAGGTCCCGGAAGAGAGGAACTTTGTTCTGATTGTTTAGCTCTGATTTCCTGCCTTGCATCGAGGATCCAGTCTAGAGATGCTGGGTTTCCCTCTGAGTAGATCCGATCAGCCTCAGTGTAGTGGTCATCAAGGTCCCCTAAGGCAGCGCAGGGAGCCCTTCTGTGGACAGCTCCAGCACAGCTCGGCTCGCCCCGGCTCAGCAGCAGCCTCCCTTCCGCTTGATCCTGGCTGTGTCTCCTGCTCCAAACCCGTCGGACTGGCTTTACAACTCCAGCAAACAACTCCCCCAAAATATTACATGCTCAACTTTAACAGAGCTCCTGGCTGGCTAAGGTTAGAATAACAACAGTCATCTACTGCCTGCATGTTTCTACAGAACTATGCACACCTAACAAAACAAAGCTTTAATCTAACACTGAAACCAAGATTACAGTGTCTCAATTGGAAATGTGTGAAGGGAACCTGCCCTGCTCTTTCTCTATCGGATGGGGAGGTTGTTGCTATCAACTTGCACCATAAACGGCATCATTTTTCTTTGTTAGACTTCTTCTTATTTCACAAGAGTGTCCCAATCTTTACTAAATAATCAGATTTCAAACCACATAAACCTGCATCACACAGCTCAGCATAAAAATACTGCAGTGGATTTTCACTGGAGCAAAACATTACTGGGAATACATTATGTTTCACTCTCTTTAAAAAAAAAATGCAAGTTATTAAATCAATAAGTGACTGTATATAACTGTATCAACAAAAATGAATGTACACGCATAGATCAGCACAATTGAGTTCTATTTAAACACACCTGCAATGGCTCAGTTTAATACAGACATGTCTGAATTGTGTAGCAGCAAACTGCCCCAACCACTTGGGGAATCCGTGCAAAAAACCTCTCGCCAAGGGACACACTGCTGCTGTCTGCAAGTCATAACAAGACAGTGATCCATGCTGCAGTGAAACCAGTCTCTATTAGTATTATTCTCTGTACGCCCTCACTTAATATTTGTTGTATTTATCACAGAACTATTGACATAAAAGTTACAAGGTGAAATAAAAAAAACACAACATAATGGTGAACCTGCAATTTCGTTTTTACCTTATTGCATCATTTTTTTTAACTCCAGAATAATAATGTTCTATTTTGACAGTAGAGTGATTCAAATAAATGTTGTCCTATATATGAAATGTTTTTCGTTTTGTTCAAAGTTAGACAGGTAGTTGTGTGCTACTCGAGTTCTTGTAAATTCGCTTTCACATAGAGAGATGCCAGACTTTATAATTCAAGATATTACAATAGAAGTTATTGGGGAGGGGGAGGGGGGGTGGGTGGGAGATGTGCTTTGCAGAAGCAGAAATTAGATTAAAAATACCCTTAATTATTATTTTTGTTTTATATATTTATATTATGCGTACAATGTTTAGTTTAGTTATGAAAACAATGATTATCAACAATATTATCATCCATGTTAATACCATACAAGAAATATTAACTAATTTGTGTACTACAATATTGAATTGTGTGTGTGTGTGAGAGTGTGTGTATATATATATATATACACACACACACACACACACACACACACACACACACACACACACACACACACACACACACACACACACACAAACACACACACACACACACACACACACACACACACACACACACACACACACACACACACACACATTCCTGGAAGTGTGAGGTTGAAAAGCCCTTTCAAAGTCCTGAAAGCATCATGCAAACTGGATACCAAGTAATCCGAAAACAGCAAATTACTTTCCATAAAACAAATGCAAAGATGCATCAGCAATCGATGGCAGAATCTCTCCTGCGTAAAGCTTGTAAGACCTTACCTCGCACTCCTCGTATTTGATATTATCTGTCAATTTCCAAAGCATTTTCATGGATTGTCGGGAATAGGGTTTGTTTTTCTTCCTTGTCCCCACAAAAGTACAGAGCCCCTTCTGCCTTGCGTGCAGAATGAGTGAAGCTGGAGCAGTGCTTTTGTGCACGCTCAGAGATCTCCCTCTAATGGTAGAAACTTTTCCCTTTTTTAGCTCTTCACCAACAAGCCTAATCGCCTCATTAGCATATCAACAATAGTCCAATTGCTATGTAGCATAACAACCTGCAGCAATGGACACAGGTACTGGAGCACTGTATTTCAGAGCCACAATCACATACTAAATCAATTTCCCTTATTTTCCATGCAAAGATCCCAGTCACTCGCAGCTTAAAAAATATATCATTATTTTTGTAATATCGAGGATTTTTCTGCTTCCTGGTGCCTATTGTAAAAGAGAGATAGAAAACCGTGAACCCATAGATGCTGACTTTTTGCACAATAGGGATTTTTGGTTAAACATGTCTTTTACGTAAAACGCATAGGAACACATATCAGATACCGGCTTTTTTCTGTTTTTTATTTTTTTGTATGTTTGTTTTTTATGTATTTTTTGTTGTTGAATTTCATATTCCTGAACTGTTTTTCTGATATATCTTTCATCAACCCAGTTACCAATTCCGTAGAAATGAAGGTAATTACATATCACATTATGCAAACTGCAGTAACGCATATTACAATGATTATCTAGCACACTGTCCATGCATCAATCCTTGTAATCAATCCCCCATTAACCCCCTCATTTGTCAAAGTTTCTAGGCTGCAAAACTGGGGCTAAAAAAACAGCACCAGATTTATTAAAGAAAAACATAAACCTTGTGCAGTAGTTGTGTACCGGTTTTGCCTTGGGTTTGCAGATGGGAGACATTGAAAAATGAGCAAGTATTTAGCCAAATGATTATGGGGGTTCTATACCAATGCAAACGTGGTGCAACTCTGGGGGGAAATAAACTGCACCAAACAGTATATGTCATGGTAAAACATCTTATTGATTTTCAATGGGATTTGTCCTTTTGATACATAAGTGCAGTTTTTTTTGGCCCCAGAATAACACCACTTCTGCTTGACACATACACCTCTATACCTATCTGAATTGCACCCAGATGCCTCCAATGAAATAATTTATCGACTCCACGGTACTGAAAACTGTTAGAAGTGCAACAACTTGTCAACGTGTTAACCTTTCCTTCGATGTATCCTGTTTGAGATTGGACTTGGGTGTCTGCATACATGTATCTGAGAAATCGCGTGAAATGAAAACATCATGCAGCACATACAGAGAAAAGTGTCAGCTCTGCCACACAGCTAAAATGGTAGTAGAGTTACAGAAAAGTGAACTATACTATAACTGAAACAAAACAAAGACAGACTGCACCAACAAATGCATTTGAATGAAGTCGTTATTTTGCACTAATAACTTGTTTTAGTTAGTGAAGTGCCTGTCTATTTTGTTTTACTGTATTTAATTATAAATGGAAATACAGTAATAAAATGAGAGTTAACTCTCATTTTCAAGTATGTCCTGGGCACAGAGTCATGATGACAAATACATGACACATGATACAAATACTTTTCTGTCATCTGGAAATATATATATATTATTAGGATTGCAATGTTCCAAGGGGCTTCCTTGTAATGAATGATATAAAATTCATTTTCCCTCCCATACATATATATAAACTAATACACGCTTTGGTGCTGGATGGGGACCCCATGTTTTGATTAACAAAGTGGGTGGAAGACACAGTTGAGACATAGGCCAATGCCATGAGGATTTTCAAGGTATTTGCCAATAAAAAAAAAGCAGGTCTTGTGGTTTCTTCTTTGTAGCCTTTTCTTAGCTTAGAGTAAATAGTTGTTTTTCTCCCATTGAGGTTGAAATGGAGTTGCAGATTATGCACCATGGTTTATGCAAACAGACTCCCACTTTTGAAAAGGAACCATCTTGAGCTAGCGCCATCCACTGGGGTCAGGCGGGCCCAGAAACATATAAACGTGATTACCATGACAGCCCAGCTAATTGAATGTGAATATTCAGCCGAGGATCAAACCATTACAGCTTGAAGGTTATAAAGAGTGTGGGGGGATCACCTTTAAGAACACAACTCAGATCAATAGACGTTGCATTAAATCTTCATTACCATTTTTGGGTGGAGTAGTTAGCCTTAAGTCCTGCTAATGAGGAGACCGTGTGAAACGCTTAACTATAGATGTGCTCTGTGATCTTGATTGAGTTGTTGTACTGATTCCTGCATTACTTAAATGTGTGCATAGGCGCAACTTTCCTAAACACAGTATGCTGGCTAACATGCAGGCCGTTGATGCCTTTTATAGAACCAGTCTCAAAAATATTCCCAATGATGCAACTGTTATTATTACTACTTAGAATGCCTCAGATAATATTGAAATGTACTTTTTGGGGTTTCATTGCACTGTGACTTTACTGTTCTAACTTGTAAGAGTTGAATATATTTGCAGTGCAATATAAAAGGCTACGCAACTACGTTTTAGTCAAAATAAACCACACAGTATATCCCATTTCGGCCAAATTTTCTTTTCCAACCTGACCAAGGTTTTCATATACCAAAAGCTACAGGACATTATAGTTGAGTGGAACAAAACAGCTCTAGCCGTAAAAGAAGGTAATTTCATACCGATTCATCTGACTATGATTTTATTATATTTCTAAGTATGTGATGCACAAACCTAGTAAAAAGTGTGAAACCACAGTGACCAACTAAGGCCTTGTAATATAATATTATATTTAAACAAGACAACTCAAATATGATATACCTTGATTTTACTGATGATCGGAATGAGCCCCGTCAGACCAGTTTATTCGACTGTAAACATATGTTTTAAAATCAAACATGTAATTATATATCAGCTGCACCTTCAGGACAAGAGTCACTGTCACCTTGCACATTTTCAGTGTGCCGAAGCTCTTAATGCCAGGTACACCTAGACATCCATCTGTTAGCTGCAAATGTAGTGACAATTGACAGTGAAATGTAGACCTCATGTAGAAACACACATACTGCACACATTGCACCTTGCATCATGCTCAAACCAGAAGCTCTCTAACCATATAACCATATACTTTTTGTAAGTAACACATCTCCCTATGCTGCAGTGAATCCCAACAGCTTATTACTTTACTTGCACCAGTCACCTTTACTTGCTGTCTCTTTACTTCGCCAAAATAAGTGGCTGAGGGCGATTCTCGACTGCTGCTTAGCTTGCTTGCAACTGTCCATCATTAATACGAAATCAAACGTATGTCTTAGCCTATATTTCAACGTGAAATGGTGACACTGGAATCTACTTCAGTTCCTGAAGAAAGTTCGATCTGAAGTTGAGACTTGTTGAGAAGCAAACGTAACATCCCTGTAGCATTGGGGAATTCATGTCCTCAGAAGAGCCCTTTACAAACAACCTGGTATTCTGTAGGATTAAAAAGGCTACTCCAGCTCTACAATTATATCCCAATGAACAAGCCATAGAATGGATATCTCACCTGCCAGTCCCCCATTTTGGCCAGAAGTGAAATCATATGATCCCTTGCTGGTCACACACCGAGGGATCCGACTGGTGATGCGATCAGCTTAGGCAAATCCTTCTGTTACCTGCACAGGAACATCTCACCTGGTCATAAAGGACTGGTTGCTACCTGTGCGCGCATGCTCATGGCACAGGAATTCGCTTGGCTAAGTTACTCACTATGATCAGAGCTGTCTCGGTAGTTGATGGATTTACAACAACATAAATCTCCACATGAACACAAGTTTTTTCCCCTCTCTCCCGCTACCCCCACCCACTCTTTCAGGATCCCCTTACTACCCAATTCCTTGCTGGGAGGTGGAGGAGTCTCAAAGCACTAGGTTGAAGGGCTCAAAGCACTGATGAGAGCAAGTGTCCTTCCTATTCATATAAGGAAGATTGGGGATCCTGTATTAATTTGATAACAATGTATATACATATGTTTGACGTGGTTCCCAGGCCTTAAAAAAACACGTTAAGTGATGCAAATTGCACTTTTTATTAACAAAATTGTGTTTTACAATACAGGTTTTCAAAATAACATAGGACTATTCTATCTGAAGTTATCCACAAAGGGTTTGATTTCGACCTAATGTTTTGCTAACATACATGCCAATAGCTATAATGGACAAAATAATAGCCCGCCCCACTTTCTTTAAACTGTTGTTTGTGTAATGAAATGCAATACAATACCAAAATATATAATAGAATTAGATATCTTTAATGGAGTCGATATTAAGTAAATAACTAGGTACATTGGGTTTGATATGTCTTTTATATGAGCATAATACATGTTAGACATTAGTTGTTTTGTATGCACTGCAGTAAGGCAGTTAGTAGTTTCCGATTTTTACCTGTGCACTAGTTTTCTGCAAATATAACACATAATTCAATATATTATATATTTCTCAGAGCGTGATATGTGTATGCCTTTTAAATTATGTTACTAAACTGAACACAATTATAGAAGGTCTATTCTAAATATACTTTTTACGGGCAATGGGCCCTTTTGTAACATTATTTGTCTGTATATATACTTATATAAACATTACTTTTCAATTGTTTGCAATTATGGAAATGAATGGGATTGCGTGCCCTAATTTAATCGTTTAGTGGGTGTTTCTTTTTTAACTGGCTCAAAAGCCAATAGTGATTTTTCAGGCATCTGTCTAACTTGTCGCTTATAAGAAATCCGACAGGTACAGCACAGTAGCTCTTGAATGCTACATTGGTTTGTGCAGAGCACTTGCTTTGATCACTATTCGAACATTTGAAGCTCGTAAGCCCTGTTACTGACAGCACTGAAGCAAAAGGTCCTATCTCCACACACAGCTACTGTAATTGTGGCTCTGCTCTCCACCCCCCTCCCCCACTACTACCCCCACCAAAAATAACCAACACAGTTCTACCATTGATGAAAAGGGAAGTTACAAAGTAAAACAAAAGAATGTGATATATTATAAATATTAGAAATATGTCTGTCTGTATGTTCACTATTTCTATTATTATATTAAACACGTGTTCATTACATGCACATTTTAACTCTAATATATATGGTTTTACCTTATTGACTTGGTCAGATAAGGCAATAAAGATATGTACTATATGAATGATTACAGTTACCATAAATATTACCCTCTTACTGTAAGAAAGAGGACGTGGTGTAGTTTTAAAGGCTTATAGGACGGCGTGTGACCTACAAAAAATAAGGAATGTTCATTGCATTTTAAGATAGTAACTATTCCCTCCAGTGCAATAATTAGTGCACATCAGAGATGATCTATTAATTCCTCCTAATAATATACTGGCCTCCAGGATAACCCCAGTGATGCGGTATATTATAATTACCAGTGAGAAAAGAGCTCCTGTCAAACAAATATAGGAGTTTAAACCAGACCAGATGCTTCTAGTGGTGGAGAGTGTACAGTGTGTGTATGTAGCTAGGAGAGGGGAGAGAGAGATTGGAATAGGAGGGAGGGGCATCTCGCAAGTAATGAGCCATGAAATATGCGATTCACACCAGATCAACTAACAATTCCAAAATCTTATTCCTTACATTTAGCTTCCAATTACAGCAATTAGAAGAGATAAAGAAATGCAATGCAAATAGCTATTCAGAGTATATATATATATATATTTTCTGAATAGCTATTTGCATATATATATATATTGCATATATATTTATATTTAAAATATATCTAACATAGTGTTGACCTATGTCTTGATATACTGACGGGGGTATTACTACTTTGATATGTACACACCTTCACTGTCACCTATTTTTTTTTTACTGTACATGAAAGTTATACACTTGTGATTTTTTTTTTACAGTATACACATTTCTTTTGACTATCCTGCGTAAAATACCAATTACTTACTTAGACACTGACTTTTCTGTAAACAAATATAGTATCACAAATATAGCTATACTATGTGTATGTAGCTACTATGTCATTTATATTTATGTTATATTCCAATGTGTAAGTCATTGGGGAAGTATTGGGGACGTATGGATAGGTTGAGGATTCTAAAGTACTTACCAGAAATATATTTGATTGTTCTAAATAATAAACTATCCATTCGACTCAATGATTGTGCTTATGCTTAAAATATACTTGTCCTACAGACTCAATCAATTGAAACAGAAGGTTTGAGGGCTCCTTGCATATATATATATATATATATATATATATATATATATATATATATATATATATATATATATATATATATATATATATATATATATATATATATATATATGTATGTATGTATGTATGTGTGTATGTATGTGTATATATATATATATATATATATATATATATATATATATATATATATATATATATATATATATATATATTGCTTGAAAACGAGAGGTAACTCTCAATGTATTACTTCCTGGTAAAATATTTTATAAATAAATAAATATATTATATCCTGCATATATATGGCTTATATATGTAGTACAGTACCCATGTATACCTACAGTTATTAATGTACTGAATACACAGCACTTTGAGGCAGATGAAATAATTAATTCCTGCAAGGGCACAATTTACAATACCTACAGTAGGTAAAACTGTTGTTTTAGGTCTTTATATATCTTTTGCTTGCTTTGGTATCTCGCTTTTACCTTGCAACAGGTGCAATTGAGTGCAGTGTAGCGTGGTGCTCATACACATTCATATGATGCATTGTATATACACTCTGTTTACAAAGCAATCCTATCATCAAAGAAAGGAAAATCAGCACTTATCAAATCCTGTAACAGACTAATCTGCCCTGGGGAAAAATTACTTGTGCGCAGTTGGAAAAAAAAAAAGTAACCGGGATTTATGCATTTCCCTTATTTTTTTTTTGTTTTCCTAGGAGTTAATGCAGAGGTACTTCTATCTGGATCACCTATATATATATAGGAGAAGAAAATGAACAGCAATAAATATTACAATCCGTACTGTACATATCTTCTGCTGCTTGAAATCCAACTGTTCTATCTGTTTGATAGACACCTAGATATGGATTTATTTCAACCTCCAGCATGACAACTTGAAGAAATATCTCCTGGACCTCAACTCCGAGTTGGAAAAGTCGTCTTGAAAATTCTAAAAATGTGCAAATTCGCTAGGAAGAAAAGGGACGTTTAAAATAATGAATGGAGATCGATGTTTTATTTTCTTAGATTAAAAGCCTGTTTAAAACAGTTTTTTTTTTAAACTTCGAGGGTTTCTTCCAGTCTTAACTATGTTCAGACAGGAGGGGGCAGGGAAAAGTTAAAGGGGCAGAAACACTACAATTGTTTCAATGAAATCCAATGTAATCAGCAATCTTTATTATCATATAAAACGTTCTGGAAGCAACAAGGCAACCGATTTCGTTCTTCTTAGCCAGGTGGCAGAAATACATGTATTACTATCTCTACACTTAACGAGAAATATGGAGTTAAGGTAATGTTATTTTTTTAAACACCTTGCATTAAAAATTCATAATCTTTGGTAATTTATCTATATTTTTTATTATCAATATCTCGTTAAACAAAAATGCAAATGTTCTGCAAAACCACGTGCTAATATTATTAGTATTTTATTAAGCTTGCAATTTCATGGGGAGTGGTTATTAGACAAAGCATTGGTAGTAAATAAATGAATGTTTAATAGCCACAGGCTAATCTAGAAACATTACAGAGGGTTTTCATTTAACAATGTTTGCAGAATTTTATATATATATATATATATATATATATATATATATATATATGTGTTTATTGCAGAATAAATGAGTACTTAAGTAGTAGGTGATACTATATATATATCATGTGAATTACATTTACTTAAAAGACGAAACTAAATTATTTGCGTAAAGTACAACTTTTACTGCCAACATACCACCATATTTAGGTCTTTTTTCCCGTTTTATTTATGGAAATGTTCTTGTTTGACTGAACATATAAAACATTTCTAATGGAGATTGTTTGTCTCTACAGTATTTAAAAGTAACTCGTGTTGTCTATTCTATAGTACAGATACATTTTAATTAAATATTTATATTTTAAAATTAGTGGGGCATCGGCGGAAGATTATTTTTTTTATGCTTTTAGGGACATTTTGAAATAAAAATGTCAATGTAAAAAAATACCTGTTGCCAATGGAATTACAGGCACGGTTAGTTTCTACACAACTGTGTAAAGCAAAACACATTCCATGCATTTGTGAGCAAACAGAGTAACATTAAATATCAGCTACTGTATACATGATTTTAGCAGACTGCAATTTAATCTCCCTCCCTGTGTATACTGTATTTTAGGAGTTGGCTGGATAATGTCCCTGTCCTAGGTTTTATATATTGGATAGATATATGGTCAGTGATTGGTTCCTATCAGGTTTTACATGGGGTAAATAATATGTCACTCAGTGCAGCTGAGAGTGAGCATGCAGACTCTGTGGAACACATATAATCATCCTGTTGATTGTCTAAATAGCATATGTAATCCTACCAATAAATGGCATTAGGTATTGATATCCATACAGTAACTAAGGTACTGTGCAGGCTCTCTAGTGCGCAGCAAATCTTCAGAATGCTCCGGGAACATGCTCAGAACTTTGCAACAGAAACATATTCAACATCTTGTTGGATATTTGTAACTGGTAAAGCTGGTTCTGTTTGACATTTTCTTAATACATTTGATTTTTCTCTCAGAAAAATGACAATTGATTCCTAAAGAGATGCCGTGGGTTTCCGTGGTGCGCGAAAGAAAAATTGAATGTATTTTGCCTTAGTAGCAAAACAATTTTCCTTAATTTTTTTCCTGATTTTCAAACTCTTTGATAATTTATTGAGGAGTTTAGTTTTATCAACTAAATTACAATGGCCGTTTAGAAATCTTAAAGGACATAGCTTTCATATGCCACACAAGGTAAATAATGGGTATAATGCCATAGTGATTTATTGGAGATTTTTACATCGAGAAAACTGACTTTTGGTTAATGTGCTTCATTTCTACTGAAAATCACCAGATTTGTCAATAAAATAATAATACAAAATATACCCACTATCACACAGATTGTGTGTTGTGAAAGGATACTGCTCTGTATAAATAAGAAATGATCAAATATAACATGTTAAAATACTTATATAATAGCCAGGACGGAGCATTCATCCTGTTTTATGTAACAATACGTCTTTATTATCATTATCATTAGTAGAGGAGCCCTTGCGTTGCATATTTATGTGCTATAGAACATTGTCAGAGTGCCTCAACGTGATATACTCTACACACACAGTATATAAAGCTCAGAGCACACAGTTCACAGGAAAGTTGTTTATTGCTTCTGTGACAGTAAAAAGGGGTTAAGAAAAAAACTGTGTGGGCTGCAAATGGGTGAAGTTCTCCAACTACCTGTGCCATTAAATTGTACTTTGATGCATTGGCAGCCTGTTTTTATTTTCTGCCAGACAAGTTTGATTACCAGTGACATCTCATTTTGTGATATACTGGTTGGAAATATTTGCAAAATGTGCGTTTCAGTGCATTAGCTGTCTTGTGTATTGTTACCACAAGCCAAAAAGGCCATTGTGCAATTCAAGTAACCACACCCTACAAAACAATGAAAGTACATTTTTGTCCATTGAGTGTCTGCTTTGCTCATCACTTTGCTTTTCCTTTGAAACTTGTGATCAGAACTATCTGTTGGTCAAAAGAATGCATTCATGCAATATATATTTTTCTTTAAAGTCATATACTTTATGCATATATAACTTTCTTTAGGTTTGTTTGTCTAAGTTTCAGCAGTTTCTTTCAGCTTGTATCAACCATACATCAGATTTGGTACTATTGGCCCTTATTTCCACTCATAGGTGAATGTATGTATGTATGTATGTATGTATGTATGTATGTATGTGTATATATATATATATATATATATATATATATATATATATATATATATATATATATATATGAAGCATAAAGTGGCACTGTGTGCTCATTTGCATGTCATTTCCCAGAATCCCTTGCTGCAGTGGAAGTGCTGTGTGTTGGGTGATAATGGGGAAAGGCAGGGTTGCAGACCTGCCTAAGACATGCAGATGAGCATACAGTTGTATTTACATATATATATATATATATATATATATATATATATATATATATATATATATATATATATATATATATATATATATATATATATATATATATATATATATATATATATATATGCATATACAACTGTATGCTCATCTGCATGTCTTAGGCAGGTCTGCAACCCCGCCTTTCCCCATTATTACCCAGCATACAGCACTTCCACTGCAGTAAGGGATTCTGGGAAATGACATGCAAATGAGCACACAGTGTCACTTTTTGCCTCAAAAACCATTTTTAACATGGTTCCCTATAGGCTTAAGCTTGCTGCATGGTCACAGCTTTGAGCACAGTCAGGGTTAAGGTGCATACCCAGAAAACCACCCACAGACAGCTGTTTTGACCTTGATGGGTCTCATCAGTGTGGGGTTGATTTTAACTGGATATGCATAAGAGGCTATGGGATAGGATATACCATAATACTGAGTTAAGTTATGGTGAGTAAAAAAAGTGACGAAAACCCTCCACAGGAAAGCAAATATGCAAATACAACTGTATGCTCATCTGCATGTCTTAGGCAGGTCTGCAACCCCGCCTTTCCCCATTATCACCCAGCATACAGCACTTCCACTGCAGCAAGGGTTTCTGGGAAATGACATGCAAATGAGCACACAGTGTCACTTTTTGCCTCAAAAACTATATATATATATATATATATATATATATATATATATATATGAAGCAGATTAACCTGATTTGAATTCCAGTGTTAGCTCTCCTTGTAAACTTGGGCAAATAAGTGTTTAAAAATGTCCTTATGACTTCAGTGAATTTTCCTGAGTGGAAATTTCTATAGATCAGTAGTCCTGGTGTCAAAGAGAATTCCCACCATCCTGTACCTGTCCCGGGACCTGTATGGTTACAAAATCCTTGGATGTTGTCCAAGGACTCTCCACGCAGTAAGTGTATGTAGGACGGCAGCCTCTTTCCTGGTGTGGGTGCACACACACATACAGTACATTTTGTAACTTTCACTTGTGTGTATCTCCTTTTCGACTTCGCACAACAATGGTAATCAAAGCTAGTGTCCATATAAAACTGATTTATTCACAGAGGTAATGTCACTGCCTTTGAAGTGGGTGGACCAGGTCTAAATCCCGGTGTCAGCTCCGCGTTACCTGGACAGGTCAATTTATCTCCCTGTGCCTTTGGCTCCAAAATTAGATAGAAAGCTGTACAGAGCAAGGGATTATTGTGCCTGCATAAATTCCATGTACTGAGCTGTGTACACTGTCAGCGCTATCTAAGAAACAAGATATTATTTGTATTATTACTAACGCTATGACTCATTGAGATTGAATAAGGTTTCATCACTTCAACCTAAAGGAAAATATAATGGTTGTTTACTCGGAAGATTCCACTTTGATGAGTGGCTGGGAAAAAAAAGAATAAAAGTGACTCAGAAGGAAACCATAGTAAAGTTACATGCATAACTAATGTAATATGTGAAATACTGCCCTTTAACACACAGCATGTGTATGTGTCCCTAACAATATCAAGTAAATAACACACTGGTGCACTGTTCAAGGAGTTATTTAAGGTCAACAGCACATTTGATTTAAAGTGTTTACATGGTGTACCCCAGGGGTGCTCAACTCCAGTGCTTAAGACCACCCAACAGGTCAGGTTTTCAGGATATCCCAACGTCAGCAAAGGTAGCTCAATCAGAGGCTCAGTCGAAGACTGAGACTCTGATTGAGCCACCTGTGCTGAAGCAGGGACTGATTAAGACACCTGAGCTGAAGCAGGGATAGCCTGAAAACCTGACCTGTTGGGGGTGCTTGAGGGCTGAAGTTGAGCACCCCTGATGTACCCTATATTATGTCCCATGTAGTTACTAATGTTTCACTGGCAGAGAGAAGGAGGGATTACAATTGCGTTGGGGTTATGCAAGATCAACAAGTTGAATGTGATTGTTCATTGCTGCTTAATTATATGTTACGATATTTTTCTAAGAAAGGAGGAGATCCCCACATCCTGCTTTGTTCAAACTGACAACATAACCATACCCAAAAATAAGAGAGTCTAAAGAGGGAGAGATACCTGTACAAGGCATGGAAGGCGGGAGGGGGACAGGGAGAGGGGGGGGGGTGAGGAAGCAGGGTGAGACTAGAACAGCACGCACATTTTGTTAGAGAAAGTAAGTGAGGGAAGCTAGAAAAATAAGTAAGTCCTGGGACATTGTGCTTTTAACAGTGCTGAGGCGCGCTGAGGCTCAGGGAAAGCGGTGCTTTCCCTGGCCTTACAAAGCGCGCCATCAGGGGGCGGGCCGGGGGCGGGCCAGGGGCGGGCCAGTGACGTCACGGAGCTGGTTCGCCCT
Source organism: Ascaphus truei (assembly GCF_040206685.1). Taxonomy (NCBI): domain Eukaryota; kingdom Metazoa; phylum Chordata; class Amphibia; order Anura; family Ascaphidae; genus Ascaphus; species Ascaphus truei. The sequence continues at coordinate 190,335,997 of NC_134484.1, read as the reverse complement.
CATTGGGCGAACGGCTCACGTGACCGGCCCTGCGCTCCGGCAAGTGGGGAAATCTCAAACCTCCGTCAGACACACGCTTCCCCAAGCGTGCTGACGCGTGTGCGAGCCCCTGCTAAAGCCGCTCTCATTGCGGCTGCAGGGGCTCAGTGCCGAGCAGCAGCACGGCTCAGCATGGGTCAGCGCATAAGCGCTGACCATGCCCGAGGCCTAAGGCGTGTGTGGTTCAGCCAATGAGGCGAACCAGCCTTGTGACGTCACAGCCATGCCTCCACCACGCCAACGCCATGCCTCCCCATCCCATGCATCATAGAAAAGTCAAAGGCCACGGACAGCAGCAGTTCAGTATTTAAACACCCATGTATTCTGGAAACTAAAAGTTAAGTATCAAAGCACAAGTAATGGTGAAATGCATGTATGTCTTCTTACAGATAGATTAATTAGGGGTGATAGCTGACGATGAGCATTTGCAGCCAATCAAGAGAATGGGCATTAACACTATGGGGCCTATGCAGCAATTTGCGATATGTGTGTGTCGGCAGCGCGCTTAAATCTCCTGTGTTTGCCGGGAATTTGCCGCTAAATGCAGTAAATGGCGATTGTGAGGGAAATTGGTGAGTTGCACATGTTGTGAGTATAAGGCGCAGCGCTCCGCGTTCCTGCAGTCAGTAGCGGATGACGGCATGTATCCGTAATTCACTTTAATGTGGCGTCAACCTCTGCACATAAATAAAAAAAACCTCCTTCTTGCTTAAAGCATTCAGTTACTCACTGTAGTGACTGTCTTGCTGTTACTGACATTAGCAAACCTTTTACTGCTGTCCCTAATTAGATACTTTTAGAAACATACCTGGTGCAGTGCTACAGTTGTGTCTTCTGTTCTTTGACATGTGAAGAGGTGATACATGTGTGCATGTGACTTGTGACATTTCATGTACATTTGTGTCTGTGTGTTGGACTATGTTGCAAAGCTTACAGTACATGTCAGTGAGTTGCTGTGTGTACTGTAACCCGTGCATGCAGCAAGAGGCAAGATACGTCATGTATCTGTATTGAAGGAGAATTTGGCGGCAACTTTTGAACATGAAAAAATCACCTCATGATAGTTTGACCTTACATTCTGTTACTCACAGCAGTGTTTCTTGCTGCTAGTGACATTAGCAAGGCTTTCACAGCGCTGTCCCGCAATAGATAGTTTTAGGAACATACCTGCTTCTTGTCATTCACAAGACAGACACCTTTGGCTAACATTAATAATGTATTTTATTATAAACAACACATGTAACAGGTTCTGAATGACATGTAATACAATTGAAGCTGCGCTGCCAGCAGCAACAGTACAATGACACAACAATGTCACTAGCAGCTGAAATTTTCGGCTCTCGCCTGCTTGTTGGTGCCTTCTTGTATTGGCGCAGCTTTTTGGCGCTTTTCTCGCAAGGAGTTTCTCCCGCGCACCCCCGAGATCTTACTCGGCATCTACTGAATTCTGAGTGCTGCTTAATATGGCGAAATAGCCATTCTCGCCACCCCGCCGGCGCTTGATATCCGGCAACAATTGCATATACCGTTTTTCGGTTAACTCGCACACATACCGCCATCAACTGCATACTACATGCCAATCTCGCAATAAAACAGCCAAATTCACCCATCTCGCAAGTTACTGCATAGGCCCCTATGTTGGCATTTACACTTTAGAGTTGTATCAGCAATATTTCCGAAAATCTTCCTGTAGCTTGAATAATGTTGAGATAAAAAGAGGGTCATGCCACCTCCGCTTCCACAGACACTCAAGGCATTACACGATCATGTGACCGCTCTTCGCAGTGATCATGTGATCAGTTCCGGGATCAGGCAGTCGGGTCGGATATGACAGGGAAGGATAGGCAATCGGTGCTCAAGAGCGTGTTCTGCCCCTAAAAAACTAGCAAATGGCATTGATGTAAAGTGTACGTCAGAAAGGTCCCTTATGTGGCACTATTCTTGATGTACACTATACGTCATTAGGGCACTGAAGGGTTTACATTACATTACAACTTTTACCATACAGAATAAAGGCCATTGAGTTAAAGTGATATCATCCATCATAAATATCATGTGCATCTGACATTTAAGCAACAAAAGAAGGGAAATTGTTTTTAACGATGAATAAATATAGTCTATTTGATGTATATAACATTTTGATATATATTAGAATAGCTAAATCCTGTAGAACATATTTTCTAAGTGGTGATACTCCAAAAGACTCCTTGTGGGACTGGAAGACACCTTACAGCCAATCAATTTAAATGAATGAGCTGGAAGAAATCTTTCAGCTCTAAAAGGTGTCTTATGGCAAAGCACTGCTTAGCAAACACGGGCTTGCATCACCTCTTAGATTGTTAGCATTGAAAGCAACACTCCTGTCAAAAGCATTAAAAGCATTATAAAAAAAGCCTGCTTGTTTGTGATTCACATAGGTGTTCTTTGTCAACTCCTCGTCTAGCTACTTCAAGGCTATTTCCTAAGTCCCCTACTTATCTCTCTGTAAACGCTTTCGCTGGCCGGCCTCTAGGATTTAGCTATCATATCTATGCTGATGGCACAGAAGTATATGTAATCAATACAAATAATTAACACAACCCAGCCAAAATAACTAAATGCACCTCTAGGGAGACAGCAAAGCTAAAAGGAAAGCAAAAACCGAACAAAGTAGGTAAGGAAAACTCCCACATACATTGAGTGGACTTCAATCGACCGCTCCCGCTTCTCTTACTGTGCACCCCAAAACTGGAACAATCTACCGGAGACTCTCACAGCTGCCACCAGCCTAAGTTCTGTCAAAACTAAAGCTATCTCACATTTTAATCTAGTCTGTAACTGCTACATACGCCTATAATATATATTATCTTTAACTGTGCATGCAATGTCTTGCATAATGTATACCCTGTTCACTTAATGTAACCATGTATTATGCCCAGGACATACTTGAAAACAAAAGGTAACTTTCAATGTATTACTTCCTGGTAAAACATTTTTATAAATAAATAAATAAGTGTATGCAAAAGTAAAAAAAAATATTTATTCAAACATGGCTCATTAAACACAAATAAAGTACGCTATCTGGTGGTTATATTCAACTCCACCTTCATTTTCTCCCCTCCCTGTTACTATAACTTGCAGTTTCTTCCTCTGCAACACTGCAAAGATATGCCCCATCCCTACTAAAACACTAATGCGTGCCTTCCTACTCTTCTGTATTCATTACTGCAACATTCTTTTATCTGGCTTCATTGCCTCACCGCGCTCTCCTTTACATTCAAAAGGTTACTGCTCGAATCATCTCCTGCTCTTGTAGACGCAGAACTGCTTCTAACTTCCTTTTAGTGTCCATATAAACTTTGAATTTGTCTTTCTTTTAAGGCTCTACACTGCTCTGCCCTTCCATATATCTCAACTCTGATCTCTCGTTACACCTCCATGTTCCTCTTACACTCAACCCAAGGATGTTGTCATCTTTGCACCATTTACCTCTACAGCCCTCTTGTGTCTTAAAACTTTTTCACTAATCTCTCTCTCAATATTTCACTCAATATTCGTCAAGCAGCTTCACTTTCCATTTTCAAAGTCCAGCTGAAAATTCACTTGTAGCTTGGTTTATACTATTGACGCCAGATGTGGTTGAACTCCCTGACTGCACTTTAATAAATGCACTTTTATTCCGCCTGTGTCTCCTAAAATACCACATAGATTGTAAGCTCTTTGAGGAAGGGTCTCCCTTTCCTCTAGGTTATCATTTACTTTCTCCTCTTATCCACACTGTTTCTCGTTTCCCTGTATTGTAATTTTGAAAAGCACTAAGTACATTTTAGCACTATATGAATATATATATATATATATATATATATATATATATATATATATATATATATATATATATATACTGTATATATATATAATACATACAAAACATACATACATATACATACATACTTACATACATACATACACACATACATACACACATACTTACATACATACATACATACAAACATTATTCCAAACTAAAAACAATTATTTTGTGACATGTTTCCTTTGTTTCTCCCTTCCCCCCCTTTCATTTCACTGGCTGCCAAAAGCTCAATTTCATTTCCCAGCACAAGATATGTCAACCAAGTGTATTGCTCCCAAAACCAAATGTTTGTATTTTATTTAATTGTGTTTTGTCTCCTTACAAAACCATTCAATGGGAAGTGACGGCGTGACCATCACCTTCATCAAGAAACATCAGTCATTTTGTACATTACAAAAAAGAACCAGCAGATATCTCTATTTTCATTTTGTATGTATCTATGTATATCTTTATTTATATAGCGCCATCTATCTACATAGCGCTTCACAGCAGTAATACACAACATAATAATACAACATAATGGGAATAAGTGCTTCAGACATAAAAGTAACATTAGGAAAACGGAGTCCCTGCCCCGAAGAGCTTACAATCTAATTGGTAGGTAGGAAGAAAGTACAGAGACAGTAGGACTGTGACTTTTTAATAATTAGTTTAATTTGGAAATACTTGTATTACTGACTTACATCAGAAAATATTTAGATGGCATTTTGAATATATAGCTTTATATATTCTAGTAAAATCATAATATGGTGAATCATGTGCATTACCTTTTGTCCTTTTAATCAATGTCAAAAAATCAGCTAGGTCTTAAGTGACATTAACGTTCTTGCTTAAAAACCAAGCTTGGCACATTTGTCTCAATTTTATGGCTAAAACTGACGCAGTGCATCAAGATTTTTCTGTATGTTTACACGTAGACCTAATAGTTGCTGACCTTTACCAGTTTAATTCCACTCTCTTATATATTCTCAGAGTTGAAGATGTCATTGAACATCCCTTTTGGTGTTGCCTTTTTCTCATTCCATATGACATGTGTTTCTTGTACTTGTGAACAAGAAGTAAAAAACACCCAGGAGTCCTACTTTATATTTCAGATACAAATGAAAAATTTAAAAAAACACTTAGGTGATTTGTGGAGACTGGTACCTTAGGAAACAGAACCACATTTAGCACACAATTTGCATTTCAAAGTATTGTTTATCTTTCTTTGCACTCTCCCAGAGTAAGATGCAGTTGAACAGGATTCTTCTCCTGTATTTTTTTTACTGTATAGGATTTGCTTAAGCATATTTTGTTTCAGTGTACTTTAACCCAATATGTTTGCTACGACTGAACCCACACACTCATACTCCCACATATGTAAAATTACAATGTACGGTGAAGGGTGTTGGAATGTCTTTTTCGCCTCTATGGATTTAGTAACCGTCAAGATAAGTTAATTCATGAGTAACGAAATGTACCATATTGAACAAAGAATCATACAAGAAGTGAGCCTTTGGAAGAAGATAAAACAGAACCAGCATTTGAAATTAGTTCCTAGATTTACAGCAGATTAAAGCATCAAGGAAAAATGTTTGTAATGGGAAGACTTTACTAAAGTCATTTGACACTTCTCCTGGGATGTTGTCAGTTTTTTTCAATTTCCTTCAAGTACACCATACATTATATAAATTATGGTGATTAAAAAAGTGACAAAAACCCTCCACTGTACAGTGTATGGCAAATAAAAATACCATGTGTGAGCACATTAATATGTCTCAGACAGGTCTGCAACCCTTCTTTTCACCATTATCTCCTAGATGCTTTCACTGCAGCTAGGGATTCTGGGAAATTACATACAAATGAGCAAACAGTGTCACCTTTTACTACATGTCCATTGTAATATTGACCCCTATAAGCGTACGCCTGCCGCATTGCACAGATTTTTGCAAAGCCTGGGCTAATTACACTAATATTTGAAAGATGTAGATAAATGTGATGCCTGTTACAGTTTGTGCAAGTAGGGAGAAGGAGCGGCTCAGTGAGTAAAGACACTGACTGGCACTGAGTTTGAAGCAGGAGAGCCTGGTTCAATTACTTGTGTCAGCTCCTTCTGACCTTGGGCAAGTCACTTTATCTCCCTGTGCCTCAGGCACCAAAACACATAGATTGTAAGCTCCACGGGGCAGGTACCTGTGCCTGCAAATGTCTCTGTAACACGCTACCTATACAAGAACATGCTTTATTTATTTATATTATATTTATTTAAGTACAGGCATACCCCGCCTTAACGTACGCAATGGGACCGGAGCATGTATGTAAAGCGAAAATGTACTTAAAGTGAAGCACTACCTTTTCCCCACTTATTGATGCATGTACTGTACTGCAATCGTCATAACTGATGTAAATAACGCATTTGAAACAGGCTCTATAGTCTCCCCACTTGCGCACAGCTTCGGTACAGGTAGGGAGACGGTATTGCTGTTCAGGACGTGATGACAGGCGCATGCGTGAGCTGCCGTTTTCCTATTGGGCGATATGTACTTACTCGCGAGTGTACTTAAAGTGAGTGTACTTAAAGCGGGGTATGCCTGTATATGAGTCTAGTTATCCTTTTTTATAGTAACAATAGAGATCCAAATACAATCATTAATATAAATGTAGCCCCATCATTATATGTAAAATAACATTAGAATGAAATGTTCACAATTTTAATAGTCTAACTACAAAATACCAAGCCTGTACTGGGGGATTCATCTTTTTGTCATACATATCATTCTGTACAATATAAGTGTACTAGATCTAAAAAGTGTAAACTGGTCTTATCTGCAATTCCAAATATTACACACAGGCCCAAATATCTACATTTTTAGGAATGATTTATGTTAGGAGGGGCAAAGTTCTCTTAGCCGTGTTTGTTCTGGAAAAGTGCTGGTTCCTTGCAAGGGGGGTACCTTTTAATGAACTAAGACAGAGCTCATGTTCATAGATGTAACAGCATGTTGAGAGCTTACAAAACCTCCCAGGTCTCTTCTTAATGTGAATTATATATGATCAATGTATTTTACCCATTACTACAGTATGAATATATTATATACCAAATTTGAAAAAAGTACCCATTTCCCACATTTTGTTAACAAATCCGTTTCATACTTATACATAATTTGCATCCCATATTAATGTGAATTTACTTTAATGATGTAACTTTAATACATTTTTTTATACTTGACTTTGCGCTTGGAAAATATGTTATGGTCTAAATTTAAATGAGCATTCAGTAAGTCTCTGAAATATCTAGTATATTTCACAAAGTGACAGAGGGAAAAAAAAATCACAATTTTAACCCTATCATTGCTAGGGCAGGTGTTTCCAGCATCTGAAGGGTTAAATCAATGAATATTCCTATCTCTTGGTAAGATATCACCACTATTTAGTTGAAGGCTTCTTTTTCCCTTAAGATTATGAAGTTTGCAGTTTGGAAAATTTAGCCAATGCTGCCACCTAGTGGTTTGACTATTACTTTAATTATACTCTGGATTGGTCTAAAAAAATCACCATACCATAGACCAGTGTTTCCCAACTCCAGTCCTCAAGGAACCCAAACAGGTCAGGTCTTAAGGATATCCGTGCTCCAGCACAGGTGGGTCAATCAGCGGCTCAGTCATTTTGACTGAGCCACCTATTCTAGAGTAGGGATATCCTTAAGACCTGACCTGTTGTGGTTCCCTTAGGACTGGAGTTGGGAAACACTACCATAGACACATAGAGGCCTATTCTATTAGCTTCAATAACTAACTGTAAGGGTTCCGGTCCCGGCTTTGGCTGGAACTCACCCTTCCAGGGCTATAGAGTTTCCATGCAAAGCCCTCCCTGTACTGGGCAGTTGGAATCACCTGGTTCTGGACTTACACTGCAGTCTGCTTCATGCAGCCTGCTATGCAGCTCTGTCCCTATTGGCTGCCCGTGCTATTTAGGTTCAGCCCTTCCATCAGGAAGTGGCTGTGCATAATTCTTGAATCACTGTTTCCTGGTAACCTGTGTTTGCTACAAACAACTCTGCCTGGCCTACCTTGGACCTTCCAGCTCCTGTGCTGAAGCGCTGGATCCCCAGCACCAAAGCTTCAGTGTTTCTGTGGCCTGTCTGCATACTCTGCTTTCTGAGGCCTTCAACACTTCCTGCTCTGTATCTGTGCTTGTCACAAGAACACCAGCTTGGTCTTCTTGTGCTGAAGCACCTATTCTGAAGCTTCCAGTCTCCTTGTCTCCTGTTCCACAGGTCCTCCCGTGCTGGAGAATCTGCGCTGGATCCCCTGAGCTGTGGCTGATCTGTTCCGGAGACCTTCCTTTGCGCTGAAGCGCCTATTCTGAAGTGCCTATGCTGAAGCTCTGCGCTGAAGCTCTACGCTGAAGTCTTCCTGATGCCACCCCAGCCTGTGACCTCGATCATCCCCTGGTGCTGCCTACCTTGACCCCAGCCTATGACCTCGACCATCGCTCCTGTGCCGCCTGCCTTGACCCCATCAAGGATAACGTTTACCCTGCCTTCTCCAACCCCGACCCGGTTACCCACGATGACGGAATCCCCAAACCGGACCCGGATTCGCGGTCTCAGGTCGGTGCTTTCATATCCCCACCTCAGCCCTGTGGTCCAATCCTGGTTTGTGGCGAGCACGCCCGTTAGACCAACTCACCATGGATTTTGAGCTGTTCTCGAAAATTTTTGCAAGTTTGCTATTCATATATACAACAAAAAAAAAAGAAGCCCAGTGCTACTTCCAATTTGATAAAAATACACAGTGCAATACCTATATATTCTCTTGAAAACGGGTCACTGCCACTTTCAAGGCATAACCATTAGCAGGGGCAAGCTTAAACCCTGGGGGGAGGAGCCACTAACATCCAAAAACAGCTGACATGAGCCCGACAAGGTTAATAAACACACATACCCAGCAAGCTCTAAAAAAAACAAAACACATGTATACATGAAAGTGGCAGCAGGCTTAAGACGCTTTGGCCAAAGGGTTACACTAAATGACCCTTTTCAAGAGAATATATAGGTATTTCACTGTGTATTTTTGTCATATTGGAAGTAGCACTGGGCATCTTTCTTTATTGTTGTATACATTTAGCCTCGCCCAGTAGCACTCCTTTTGACACTTATATACAGTGTTCGACAATTAATGATAACCACACGCCCGTGGCGAGTGGATTTAGGCCGCTGGCGAGTGGATTTAGGCCGCTGCTGCGGCTCTATGAATTCCCCTGCTCGCGCCAATTTTTTTTTTTTTTAAATAAATAAATAAGTAATCCCTCTCCCTGATTGGCCTGACGCGAGGAAGAGGGCCGGCTGGCAGCTCTGGGTCAGCACCAACCCCCCTGCCCCCGATCCCCGCTTGCTGCCCGGGGCGGGAGGTAGGCTGGGGGGGTCCCACAGCTGCTGCCCAGGCGCTTCCCCTCCGTCTCACGCTCTGTTAATGGGAGCGGGGTAGCAGGCTGACAGCACTGGCTGCAGCCTGCGCATGCGCACGCGGGAAGTAGGCTGGGGGGTCCCGCGGCTGCTGCTGCCCAGGTGCTTCCCCTCCGTCCCATGCTCTGGTAATGGGAGCGGGGGAAGCAGGCTGGCAGCAGCCTGCGCATGCGCATGGGGGGGGGGGCGGGAGGTAGGCTGGGGGGGTCCCGCAGCTGCTGCTGCACAGGCACTTCCCCTCCGTCCCACGCTCTGGTAATGGGAGCGGGGGAAGAAGGCTGGCAGCAGCCTGCGCATGCGCACGGGGGGGGCGGGAGGTAGGCTGGGGGGGGGGGGGGGGGTCCCGCGGCTGCTGCTGCCCAGGCACTTCCCCTCCATCCCACGCTCTGGTAATGGGAGCGGGGAAGTAGCAGACTGCGCATGCGCACAGCGGACGCGCACTTTTCTCATGGGGAGGTTGGTGTTGCCGTGCGGCTGTCATCCGGTGGCCCCGATCCTCCCGCCTGGCTGCCCGACCCCCGCCTGATTGTCCGGTTGCCCGACCCCCCCGCCTGGCTGCCCGACCCTCAGCTGGCATGTGGAGGACAAGGCCTGGATGAACAGGTGGGTCACCTCCCTTTCAATGAATACCCACCCAGTGTGTGTGTCTGTGTGTGTCTGTGTCTGTGTGTGTGTGTGTGTGTGTGTGTGTGTGTGTGTGTGTGTGTGTGTGTGTGTGTGTGTGTGTGTGTGTGTGTGTGTGTGTGTGTGTGTGTGTGTGTGTGTGTGTGTGTGTGTGTGTGTGTAGGATACCAGAATACCAGAAGTGTCACCCAATCACTCCCCCCATCACCCCACCCCCCGACCCCCCACCCATTCGACCCCCCAGTCTCTCGCCCTCTGTCTCTCTCACCCTCTGTCTCTCTCGCCCTCTGTCTCTCTCGCCCTCTGTCTCTCTCACCCTCTGTCTCTCTCGCCCTCTGTCTCTCTCGCCCTCAGTCTCTCTCGCCCTCTCACCCTCTCTCTCTCACTCTCTCACCCTCTCTCACCCTCTCTCTCTCTCACCCTCTCTCTCTCACCGTCTCTCTCTATCACTCTCTCTCTCTCACCCTCTCTCACCCTCTCTCACCCTCTCTCACCGTCTCTCACCCTCTCTCTCGCTCTCTCTCACCCTCTCTCTCACCCTCTCTCTCACCCTCTCTCTCACCCTCTCTCTCACCCTCTCTCTCACCCTCTCTCTCACCCTCTCTCTCTCACCCTCTCTCTCTCTTTCCCTCTCACCCTTTCTCTCCCTCTGACCCTCTCTCTCTCTCATCTTCTCTCTCTCTCTCACCTTCTCTCTCACCCTCTCTCTCACCCTGTCACCCTCTCTCTCCCTCTCACCCTCTCTCCCTCTCTCTCACCCTCTCTCTCTCTCTATCTCACCCTCTCTCTCACCCTCTCTCTCTTTCACCGCTCTCTCACCCCCTCTCTCTCACCCTCTCACCCCCTCTCTCTCACCCTCTCTCACCCCCTCTCTCTCACCCTCTCACCCTCTCTCTCTCTCACCCCCTCTCTCTCACCCCCTCCCTCTCACTCTCTCTCACCCCCTCTCTCTCACTCTCTCTCACCCCCTCTCTCTCACTCTCTCTCACCATCTCTATCTCTCTCACCATCTCTATCTCTCTCACCATCTCTCTCTCTCTCACCATCTCTCTGTCTCTCACCCCCTCTCTCTCTCTCTCTCACCCCCTCTCTCCCACCCCCTCTCTCTCACTCTCTCTCACCATCTCTATCTCTCTCACCATCTCTCTCTCTCTCTTTCACCATCTCTCTCTCTCTCACCCCCTCTCTCTCTCTCACCCTCTCTCTCTCTCTCTCTCTCTCTCTCACCCCCTCTCTCTCTCACCCACTCTCTCTCTCTCACCCCCTTTCTCTCTCTCACCCCCTCTCTCTCCCCCCTCTCTCTCTCTCATCCCCTCTCTGTGTCTGTCTCACACTCTGTTTCTGGATCTCTTATTTACCTTATATATCTTAACTGCCCTATACTACACCGAAATAACCTATACTACTTTCTTCCAGATCTGACTCAAGCTTCACACGGAAGACTCAGAACACCCCCTAACCCAGAAGACAGGTAGGGAACACCTCCCCTCCAATGTATAACATTGCGGGAATGAGGGTACCTGGACATTGAGGGACTGCGGACCAGGTAAGATCCCAGGCGGGATTGCTGCTTTAGATATTGTGAAGCGGGGACGTCCAGACACTGGTTATGGGGTTCAGGAAACTAGTCATTCACACCTGGCTTTTATTTCTAGATCGACATTTACACACACACACACACACACACACACACACACACACACACACACACACACACACACACGTAACAAGGACTAATTGTAGTATAATGTAATACAATAAATACATTTATGTCAAAAACGAATGTTGTTCTGACTAGGAATTTATTAAATGAATTTTATTTATATATTTGATTTTAAAGCGGGGTTGGTGGCGGGACTAGTATTGGGGGTGGGACTAGGGGCGGGGGTGGGGGCTGGACTAGGTGGCGAGTAGATTTTTTGGTTGGGCGAGTAGATTTTTGGGTGATTTGTCGAACACTGCTTATATACATACAGTATATATATATATATTATGTGGATTTTTTTTTTTTTTTTAGAGCTTGCTGGGTATGTGTGTTTATTAACCTTGTCCGACTGATCTCAGCTGTTTTTGGAGGTTAGTGGCTCCTCCCCCAGGGTTTAAGATCGCCCCTCCCCACTTTACAAGGTGGCAGGTCAGTTTCATTTTGCTGGGTTACGACAGATCAACTGTGATCATTCTTCTTCTAATTGTATCCAGATACCCTCCGGTCCTCCGTTCCCCCCCGTTACCTCTGCTGCCATGGGGGGTGTTGTGGGGAGGTGACGGACTCGCCGACGGCTCCCTCCGCAGGGCACTGCCATGTTCTAGGTGCTCGCGCATGCACGTAGGCTTGCGCATGCACAGAAGGGTTGCAACGGCCATTACAGGGATTGAGAAAGGGCAGAAGAGGCGCTCTGTAGTTCCGAGACTCCCCACAGCTGTGCATGTGCAGTTGAGAGTAGAGGCGGCCATTGCCATGTCGCACATGTGCACTAGAGATCGCGTACGCAGCCCCAATAGTAAAGAGGTCCGTAGGGGACAACAAGACCCAGCAGCCCCTGGGGCTGCTAACCACCTGATGCCAGGGAGCCAATCAAGTGGCCAGATCTCCTGAGGAGAAAGATACATTTTGGCACACTCAGGACAGGAAAGGCAGTTGGAGCTGGGGCAAGGTTAGGGGAGGTTGTGTGTTCAGGGTTCAGGGACCCACAGCACTAGGCCAGGTAATCCCCTAGGTCCCAGATAGGCCCCCAACTCAAGAGCATGAGTGTGGCTGCTACAGGGTCAGGCCTTTAGGTAGGGAACCTGCCCCTTTAGTTGTTTGCTAGATCAGGGACGCAACACTGCACGGCCCTGATGGTTGTTGTCTGGACCAGACGCAATAAGAAGATAAGAGACTGTCTGCATGGTGAGACCATCTGTCGGGACACCACCCCAGGCGGTGGCGGATTCATTGCGGGATCAGCGGGTCCATTCTATTTCCTGACGGACCATCCGGGTGTGGACACACTAGGCAGGTATTATACAACATGTGCACCAACCAACATCTCAACTTAGTGGGCAGCGCTGTTCCACACATTGGGGGTTGGGTGTGGGACTCTGGGACAGGGTGTTGGGAACACGGTGGAGTTGCGGCCCTGTGAGGTTGAAGGGTAGTTGTATTATTAGTGACCTTATTAGAGCGTTAAGTTGTTAAGAGATAAGTAGGTGCCAGTAAAGGTATTACCAGTAAAGGAATTTTTATTTTACTGTGTGATCATTGTGAGAAGGTACTTTGAGGGGCTCCCCCCTCTAAGTTGGGATCCATCACAGGTGTAGGCGCTGCACCATTATTATTTCTATATCACCCCAGGCTCACCATGGCACAGACTTATTCCCCAGATGAAGTCCTAGTACCAGGACGAAACGCGTAGGGTGTGGCTTTTGATCATTCTCTTAGCTCACCCTATCCCCAAAATTTGATATTCAGTTTATTCCCTCCCTGATAATATCCATGTTCCTTGGACATTACTCCCTGGCACTCCGGTTAAAATTTTGACTGAGTGACGTCACTACTGAAGTCTCGCAGGACCAGAGGAGAAACCAGGGAGATCAGGAAGGTAGCTGCAGACGGAGGAACCACACCACGGAGGATCTCGGTGTCCCACGTGGAGAGGAAACAGACCGCAACTCCAGGCAGCAGGACGGAGAGGATTTTATATCCTATATGCCCAAAACTTCTGCTACTTTGTAAGTAGTGATCTACTTTTGCGCAGTAACAAATACAAAAACGTACTTCACCATATTTTGTCTCTTTCCATTCTTTATTTCAGAGAACTAAATCAAGGATTCCATTATTATCCCCAGTCTACAAATGCTCATATTTTAACTGTTTAGTTAACAATTTGCGCCTGTGTTTCCCCCTTTTCCCCTATATATTGCTACTGTGTATAGCGTAACACTTAGGGCTCTATGCAGTAAGCGCCGAAAAAGTGCAATCGCCAAGGGTACCTTATCGGCATGATTCTGCCGATTTTCCCTCTCCGTATGCAATAAGTGCCGAATCCCTTCTGAATCAAGCTGAAAACATTTGCTCCCACTCTGCCGATGATTTGCCGATCACACACAGGTGTATCGGCGTGCATGGCGAGGTGGTGTTAGGTTCCCCAATGAAACTTCTTGCTGAATTTGCTGAAGCAAGCATTTTTTGGATTGAGCGGCCCATTTAAAGACAGCGTGTATATTTATTCATTCTCTGTGTTGTTGGGAGAGAGAGAGAGACACACAGAGCTGGGCGATTTACATATTTCATATTGACTGAGACAGTTTGGTGTATTGTGAGAGGTTTGTCCTGTGTTGTTTTGTTTACATCTTTGTCTTGTTTTCACTTTGTAAGTGTTCAGTGCGATTGTCTTTAAATTTCTTTTCTGTTCTTTGTGAGTGCTAGAGGTATGGCCGCAAGGCGTGGGAAGAGTGATGCTGGTGTGAGTGGTACTGGTAGTCGTGTGAGTATGCGTCTGAGTGAACGTAGGATTCAGGGGAGTGCTGTTGCTGCGAGTGTGAATGGTGTTGCTGTGAGTGCGAGTGGTGTTGCTGTGAGTGCGAGTGCTGCTGGTGGCTCTGTTGCTGGTGCTGCTGGGGTTTCTGGTGGTGGGGTGGTTGCTGGTGGCCCGCTTTTGGAGTCTCTTCCATTGGAAGGAGAGTCCAGTCAGCAGCAGCCAAGCTCTGGGCCTGCACGTATTCGGAAGAAACATGTGGAGCGGCCACGTAATCCTCGGTTCAATGAAGAGGAAAACATAGTTCTTGTCACAGGGATTCTGGAGCACTATGACTGTCTGTATGGGCATTTACTAGGTAAGTCTATCTTTGCATTGATTCTTCAAAGACATGTTTTCCTATGTCATGTGAGATGTCTTAATATCAAAATATTATTCTATAATATCTATCAATTAAACTTAATTGTTACACACATATTCCTTCATGCTTTAGAACGACCATAACAATCAGTCTAAAAATGTTGCCAAAGTTCATACAATATTCATGCAAGCTTCCTTACATTTGTATGTTTACACGTAAATGCTCATGTGGTACACATATTACACCTAAAGCAGCATGTTTGGTATCTCTTGGAACAGGTAGCAGTTTAGGAAACTGATCGTTTTTATAATAATAATTAACGTCATATATTTTGTATGTATTTCAAGGGCGGACAAGTTCAGCATCAAAAAAAGAAATGTGGGATCAAATAACCTTGGCTGTGTCTGCGTGTGGGAATCATGTCAGGGACCGGGCGAATTTTCGGAAGAGATTCGATGATATCAGGGCAAACTTAAAGAAAAAAATACAATCACAACGGATGCATGCTTCTGGCACTGGAGGTGGGCCGCCAGCACAATCTCTAATCTTAACACCATTGGAGGAGCAGATGCGGGAAAAAATTATTCCTGTCGTCGTGGAGGGTTTTCCCGGGGACAGAGATATCGGAATTTATTCTGCTCCATTTCCACCAGGTGACAAATGTTACTGTTCTAGGCGTGTCGTAGGTTACAGTTCTTATCTATATTTCTGCTGCAACTTATACTTTCTTCCCAATATAAGCATACCTACATATATATCTGTATATATGTCTCTCTCTCTATCTATCTATCTATCTATCTATCTATCTATCTATCTATCTATCTATATATATATTATATATATATTATATATATATATATATATATATATATATATATATATATATATATATTTATATCTAGTTGTCCTACAAAAAGTAAAAATTAATATATATGGTGGCAAAAGGTGGCACTGAGTGCTCATTTGCATGTCATTTCCCAGAATCCCTTGCTGCAGTGGAAGCGCTGTATGCTGGGCGATAATGGGGAAAGACAGGGTTGCAGCCCTGTCTAAGACATGCAAATGAGCATACAGTAATATTTACAGTTGCTATATATATATATATATATATATATATATATATATATATGTATATATATATATATATATATATACACATATATATATATATATATATATATATGTATATATATGTATATATATATATATATATATATATATATATATATATATATATATATATATATATAGCAACTGTAAATATTACTGTATGCTCATTTGCATGTCTTAGACAGGGCTGCAATATATACATAAATTAGTGATAATCTATGCTACACCTATAAACAGGCCATTACTGCCTCATCAAGTCTTGCATGGAAGATAGTGCATTCAACGGCGAACATTCATAATTTGCACAAACATATTTCGTTATGTTTAATTAAAGCTCTTTTTTCGCTTCATGTAGTATACTGAGAGCATAAATAGGAACATGTACCATATGGTATTTAATTGTGTTCATATGTAGCTCACTTCAGATTTGACTTTTGCTCATGTACCGGTGTGTGAAACCAGCTGCAATTAATATGTAATCACAGCATAGAGGAGAACACAGGGGGTGGGGTTGGGCACCGAGCCAGATCACAGGGTCATGTTACGGTCAAGTCTTGTGGGACGCCTTACAGGTGGTAGAAACAAATAAAAGGTCAGGGTGCTGTCACATCTTGGGGGAGGGACTACAGTTGTTAGAAGCTGACAAGGTGAACAGAAGTTCATCACATTAATTTGAAATGGTAATTCTATGAAGACTTTCACCCACCAGGCCACTATATATGAAAACGTACATTAGTCATTCGTTCACTCATATCTTCTTTTAACCTTATAGATATGCCACATTATCACACCAGTAGCATCTGTGAGCGACACACTGCATGTGTTGATGAGTGTCAGCCACATTGAGTGCTACAGCTGCTTCTCTTAAATGTTCACACAGATCACTAAAAACATTAATTCACATTTCCACAATTAGGTACTGAATTATAAGCAGAGTCAACTTTGCTGTCATGGTAGTGATGTACATTATTATTGTTAGATTACTACACAACATATGCAGTGTATGTCCAACAGAACACTTAATTTTAGAACGCATTCCTGCATGAACATTGTATGTTGTATGTTTTTTACAATAAATGTGCTAATTAGGTTCACATGTACATTGATGTTAAGATGGATAATGTACAGCTTGCCAGAAACATATTGTCATTTCCTTATATGATGCTGATATTTAGCCATAAATACTCAAAGTGAACATGTCTCATCACTTGGCTCATCCAGCTCATCATCAAGCATGGAAGGTGAGTGTTTGAGGTGCAGCACATCTAATGTGTACATTTGTAGATGTTAATTTGCCATGCTAAATAAATGCCTTTCACATGTAATTAACTTCACATCAGTTATTGTCACAGAAGATATAGTGTTTCCTGACAACATGTATTGTGTGTGTTGTAAACTATCAGCTAGGAGTTGTGAGGATACAACAAACTTTCATTCATTCTTCTTTCACACTGAGTCGAAACATCATTGTTACTTCAAGCATAAACTTTTAATTTGACACAAATGAAAAATTATGGAAACATGTTATATGTTACACTGTGAGAACAACTCTCATTATATTGAAAAACAAGTGAAAGTTCCATGGCAATTCATAATGTCTTTCTTTATTTGTAGAACCAGATGTTTCCACTCAAGGACAAATTCACTCAAGTGACCATGAAGATGTTCCCACTCCTGGATTAATCCAGCATTCAAGTCCTCCTGCTCGTGACACCTACTCAGCTATTGCAGCTTCTGAAGAAAGAATCTTGGGTGAAGAAAATCGTCGCCATTCAGAAATGATGTCAGTGCTTGAAAGAATGATATCACTGCAGGAAAGGTCAATATCACAAATGTCACAAATTGAAAGAGTCATCATCCAAGTTCCTAAAGAAATCCAAAATGTAAACAGGACATTACAAGCAATAGTTGTGAATCTAAGCCAAGCAAATCAGTTGCGAATTACTGCAAGAGAACAACAATTCCACTTTACCCCATCTGAGGATGGATCTTTACATGCTGCTACTTTTTCTCCAGAGTCATCAGTTCTTCATTCCCCAGTTGTGGATGATACCGGTACAGTAGGTGCAAGTTCTGTGCAGGTCCCTGTCAACATCCAACCGCTTACATCTGTTCAAAATCAGGAACGGACACCTACAAATGAGACACGAAAAAGAAAGTTAGGGCAACAATTACTACTAACCAGCTTTTGGAAAAAGATTAAAACACCAAAACAAGAAACTGCTCCAACCTCAGTCATGCAATGTTTAGCAACTGGTTCACAACTGCCACAGGCCACACCCAGTGCCCCTGAAGTGCCACAGCCCACACCCAATGCCCCTGAAGTGCCACAGCCCACACCCAGTGCCCCTGAAGTGCCACAGCCCACACCCAGTGCCCCTGAAGTGCAACAGCCCACACCCAGTGCCCCTGAAGTGCAACAGCCCACACCCAGTGCCACTGAAGTGCCACAGCCGACACCGAGTGCCACAGAACTGCCACAGGCCAGTACAATTCGTACAGTTAAGGCCAAAGTACTTGGCAAAGGGAAAAGGCAAACACAACAGCCAACAAGCAGGCCTGTGACTCGCTCTCAAAAGGATAAATAAAAATAAATAATCACATTCACTAAATGTGTTGGTGTCCTGGTGGTGTTTACTGCAGACTATTTAATGCATAGTGTATGTATGATCATGTACAGATGCTTGCTAACATTCAAGTATGTCCTTGTACACATGAATGTTTAGAAATGCTCACTGACTGAATTAAGGCATATTTAATAACATATTGTGAGGATTCAGGGATCGCGGCGTCCGCGCCCTGCTGCCTCTTCTCCTCTTTTAAACCCCGCTGCTGTGGCGCGCGCTTCCCGCCGGCGTCACTCACCTCCGGTGTGTCTGGGGGTTCCCCGCTGTCCTCTTCGTCCTCGGGCTCCTGCGGGATCTTCATCCTCTCACGCGGTCGCCATGTGTTCCGGCCGCACACCTGAACAGCGCACGCAGGGTGAAGATAATTTATTCACTGCTCTTGCAGTGAAAACACGCCCCCAGCACACTAACAGGACCTCCTGTCAAAACAAGAGTCCTCACCTGCCTGCCAATCTAAGGGACCTATCCATGATGGCTCCACGCAGTCCTCCAGGCCTTCCCCCACCTCTGATTGGTCAGCCACACTTTATAATGCCTGTCCATCCTCTCACTCATTGCTCGACATAGTTTCCACTTGGACACTACTCTGGCATTCTCTCTCTCATTCTCTCAGGTTACGACTTGGCTTGGCGGACGTCTATCTCTGGCTCTAGACCCCTGCTTGGACAACGACCTTCCGGAATTCTCCAATCCCTGACCTTGGCTAAAACGGCAACGGCACTTCTACTCCGGTACCGGCAAGTATTGCTAGCTAAACATCATCTGGCCTGGCAACGCCTAATCACCACACTCCGGACACGCTCCTTTTGCTGCGGGTGCGTGCCTATATACGTCCCTCACCTCAGTAGAAGGGACGGGTCTGGTCTGCGGGCAGCACCGGCGTAACACATATGAATATGTATTAATCATCAGTTTTATTAATGCTACAACATTACACACTTGCCATGTTTATAGAAGCTGACATTCACTTAGCTCTTGTTCAAGATTAGATGTATGTGGGTTTGTTTGGTAATGTAGATTGTCATTTCATGCTAATATTATTGACATACAACTTTAAGTAACTACCCATATAACAGCATACATTTTGATGTTGTGTTTTCTGGTGTCTTAACTCTGTAAAACATTACGTACATTAATCTTCTTTCATAGTTCATAATGTTGGCATGTGATCATGTATGATTTCTGGTTACAATAGCAGATCTGTAGATCTGTAGTCTCTCTGTATCTCTATGGATATATGTACACACACACACACACACACACACACACACACACACACACACACACACACACACACACACACACACACACACACACACACACACACACACACACACACACACACACTGTGTGTGTGTGTATATATATATTAAAGTGGTGAAATAATAAGTGTGAATTGCGCTAGTGCAAACAATATACAGTGGTGCAATATAACCTGTGATACAGAGTTGGTAAGGTAGTCCTTGAGCTGCCTGAAAAGGTTGATCTGGTATCTCCCAACCAGATATGAAGTCTGTGTGGATGAAACCTCCTATGGCGCTGAGGAAAGAATGGACGTGGATTCTTGTGCAACAGTTCTTTTCTTTGAGCTGAAAAAACCTCAGAAAAGGAAGACAAAAAAAGGCAAAAAACACTGCAATAGTGCAATAGCCAAAAACCTTTTAATACCTATTGTAATACTTTAAACAGTTTTAAACAGGTGACATGAAACATAGAATTTTGAATCATATTGATAGATGAAGTGCAATAATAAACACAAATATTAATGGATGTTATATACATATACAATATTACAACAAATAGATCATCATTAAACTTTATATACCTGTTTAAAACTGTTTAAAGTATTATAATTGACTTATATGTGTATTCCCAATACGGAGGACTTTAATTAGGGTGTACCCAAAAGACAATTACATCAACTATCCCATTTGAACTTCCTGGGGTATAAAAAGAAGCATAATCCCATGTAGCAACCATCCCTGACGAAGAAACCCATCAATAGGAGTTTCGAAACGCGTTGGAAAGGTTTTTGGCCACTCAGGGACACCGTAGCAGTGAAATCCAGGCGGTGACGTCATCGGAGGATATATATATATTTTTTTATGTATATATCAAGAGAGACTAACAGAGAGAGTCAAAGAGAGAGAGAAACAGAGAGAGAAAGAGAGATAAACAGACAGAGAGAAAAACAGAAAAAGAGAGAAACATACAGATGTGTGTGTATGGTTACATCTAGCTAAGTGTAACCAGAAATCTGTTCATCATAGCACTGTAGATGATTTCACACACATTATAATTCTAATTCAAAGAGTCTACTTGTTTTGCACATGTTGATTGCCTAAGCCGAAAGTAAAGTTTCGATTCCTGTGAAAAGAGTATCTTACCCAAAGAATTTAAGCCAATTATTGTAACACATTTCTTGTGGGGGAAAACCTAGGCGTATAACTGCTACGTTGTATTATAACCTTGGAAGAAACCACGAAGATAACATGTAACTATTCACACATTCAGCAGACATCCGTATGCGTTCAACTTCACACAACGTACACTTGAAGAGAGAAGAAATGGCAGAAGCTTCCACATTGCACAGCCATCCAAGTAAATCATACAAATTTATGATTTATGAAGCAATCGAATCAACGCCAGAGAAAAGTGCAAACGTGGCCAAAATCTATGACTTGATCCAAAAGAAATATCCATACTACCAACAACCAGTGAGTCTGTCGTGCGCTTCAGTGTATTACACAGGTCTGGAGGTATCAGACACTGGAGTAGGTATGAGGGAGCTATGCAGGGCCACAGAAATAACCGGTGCAGGGGGATAATATTGTTACATCACCTGCTCCTCCGGTTTGGGACCCACTCTCCTCGCCTACTCCTGCGTGCCACCGTCAGAAACGATTCAGGGAAATGGAGGAAGTTCGGCGCAACTGCGCATGTCTGAAAGAAGGCTCCCGGATGTCTCTTCAAAAAACTTTATTGTTCACACACCAGGGCTACACCAGCGTCTCCCCCTCAACGCGTTTCCGAGACGAAGCCCTCTGTGTAAGGGTGAAACGCGTTGAGGGGGAGACGCTGGTGTAGCCCTGGTGTGTGAACAATAAAGTTTTTTGAAGAGACATCCGGGAGCCTTCTTTCAGACATGCGCAGTTGCTCCGAACTTCCTCCATTTCCATACCACCAACAACCTGACATACAACGAAATTTTAAAACTTCTGTACGATTCACTTTATCCGCAAATGAATGTTTTGAGCGTGTCCATGATCGGCTAGATCAACGATATGGATGCTGGCATGTTGCGCCATCATTTAAACTTACCATGGAACATGGAACATATCTTCTGTTAAATTGCATATTTTTGCCTAATACCAGTGACACTGAAGCCGCACCGACTGTCGTGTCTGCTGATCTACCTGCACCCTCCATTCAGCCAGACCAGATGCAAGAAGGACATAACTACTATGATATGTATCCAAACTTATATGGGCAATATCAATGTGGATGGGAAAACAACCAACAACTGTACGTACCTCCGGACGTCTTGTTTGAAGAAGCCACTGCAGATCCATATGACGCCCTCATGGAGATGTGTGTGATTCAGGATTCAACGGTTGCCTCAACCATGGATGATACTGTTGTGCCTTCCTGCAGCGAGCAGTTGCAGCCAAATCAGTTTTGACTTCTACAAGTATGGTAAATACAAATTTCGTTATGCCTTTACTCAAACTATATATGTCTACATTAATAATATACACCATTTGTTAGCCAAATGAGTGGATACAGCTTAACATTGCAGACAGGCTTACATGTAGCGTGCACAAAGACATTATTTCCTATAACAATATACTACATGACGAACCATTAGTACACATTGGTGATGGAGTCCTAAATCCTAGATTATTATCGCTTTTAAAGTATCATTTCAACATGTTACACTAACTGTAACACACACACCCACCTCATTGTTTAGCATTCAACATATAAAAACAAAGTGTCGCCCACATATGACGTGGGAACGTGGTAATGTCCCAAGGCGTCCTTAAAAAGGTTACCGATGGAAGCCCCACCCCCAACCGACGTGCGCACATGAAACCGTATTGGCTGTGCCCGTAGCTTATTGTACGGTCAGTGCAGTGTCATGCGCGCGCGTCGGTGGGGCGGTGCGTGCACAGCGCTGGAGGCCAATGTTAATTCAGTGGGAGGGGTGTTTGCGTGCATTTCACAGTGCCTTAACATGACGTGATATGTCTTTTGTTCGCTCATTGGCTGATCGTCCGTTTTTTCCGTGGGCACACGTCCGTTTACAAAGTTTAGATATGTATGTGTGTAGAAGTGAATTTGTTTCGCTTCCATATCAAAACTTCCAGCCATGATATGCGTACTGCTAGCAGCACCATGGAGGGACATGTATTGAACGCACAGCGTACACATCGTTTTGCACATGCGCTAATACTTAGTCCACACATTCGTGACGTGCGCACGCAACAGACATTGTGCGCGCACATTATTATGTATACAGGCACCGGAAAAATCATATCAGTAGTAATGCCAGCAACGCCATTCGAAAAATGACACAGTTCTGTATCTGTAGTTTTATCCTTGCAGTTTAAACATATACGTTACTTATGCGTGAATATCCACAATCATATAGAGATGTGTTAAGCGTTGTCATGCTGAGACATATATAAATGTGCCATCTTTGAACATCATGTGTTTGCTGTATTTCACAGATTTCGCGGATGAATACATGGGACCAATGTATGATTTCAGATGAGCCAATCGTTATATTAGATGATTGTGACGACGAGCGAACAACTATTATAATAAATATGTAACAATGCTTTCAATGATTGTTGCGCAGATTAACAATCACTACATCATGTTATCCTATTATGCAAATATTTACTATGCACTTAATTAACATAATGATGTTGCTAAGCACTGACGTTAGAACTTATATTGTTTTTTGGTTCTTTTCTACTAACATTATATGTATTGCCATGTGATATATGCAACCAACATTATCACTCAGGAAACACATTAATCTACTATATATTATAATCTCACGTGTGACTTGTCAAAGAATGTAAATGCTACATAACAACTCGTAGACATTGTATCTGAACGTACACAATAACAATAGGGTGGTGATAGAAACTGTTTAGTCGTGTGCATTTTATATTTTCACCTAAGTTGTAGTGCTAACCTAACATGCATGAGCTAATGAATGTTAGTTAAAGATCATGAAACCATGAACATTTGTGTGTACATTTTATTCATACGACTAACTATAGTTTAGTGTTATTAGTAAACGTTCAACACATACAGAGCTAAGTGAGGCCGATGATAAAAGCAACATTATTATGTTTGTTTATATTATTTCACATAGAAATACATGCATCACACAAAAAGTACAACACACACACGCACACACTGTTGCTGAAATGTGTGCGTATGCAAATGTCCACTTCATTTATGTTCATATGTTGACATTAGTTATAAAGGATCATGATCATTATGAATAACTAACGTGAATGAAATAAAAATTATATTAACAACATTGTCATTGTGTTGAATGAATTAGGAAAAGTTGAGAATCCAAAGAACTATACTTTGGAATGGTATTAACATTTTGACACATTACATGTACGTCAAATCAACAAACATCTTTCACTTATACATACACATGTGACAATGTAGTAATCAACATGAAGATGAAGTGATACAACAACTAATCACATACATTGCAACAACTCATCCCATCTAACAGGGTTCTCTCCCTGTACAAACGAGGACGAGCCACAAGTTCTCTCCTCTCTCTTCTCCTCTCAACTCCTTGCCCTCTCCCTCGACCTCTCCCTCTCCTGTCCACGTGCCTGTCCCTGTCACTGTCCCTGCCACTGTCCCTGCCTCTGTCCCTATCCCTTCCTTGGCCTTTGACATCCTCTCCATCCCTCTCGTCCAATAGAATCTTCCTCCGTCTCATAAACGTTCGCATCATTTTCAGGTCTGTAACTGTGAATGCGCAGGTAATTGCCCTCCTTTAAATACCTATGTGATGATGTCAGGTGACTTGCTGAAGTGCACGGTGTTACATTAACATATCCAAGTAAGTGACTTACATGAAGTCACTTAAAGGGAATGATGCCAGCCATGTTTCATAGTGTAGTTGTGCAGGGGGTCTCCGGAGCTGAACCGCATTGGTTTCAGGTCCGAGGACACCCTACTCCAGGAGATACAGGCCCCGTTATGGGGTGCCGGTATCCCCTGCACTTTAAAGCGCCCGCGTCACGTGACCGGGACATTGAAATTCTGCAGGAGATACCGGTACCCCATAATGGGGCCTGTATCTCCTGAAGTAGGGTGTCCTCGGACCTGAAACCAATGATGTTCAGCTCCGGAGACCCCCTGCTCATGTACACTATTATTCAAATGTATGTATTTAGTGTACGATCGCCTTTAACAGCCTTGCATGGAGATGGCAAATCTCCATGCAAATGTTACATGCGGCTTTTTTTTCTAGCAGCTAGCGTATGTGAAGTTTAAGAACGCTAGCAGGGGGAAAAAAAGCAACATGTACGCTGTGGGTGTTTTGAGCACGTACATAAAAAAATGGGCTCAAGGCCTTAGTGAATCACGTCCCCGGCCTCACTTTTTAACGGACTTGCTTTTTTTGAACATCAGAACGCAAACCCATTGAGCTTAGTGCATAGCCCCCTTAGTATTTAATAGTATGTGTGTGTGTGTGTGTGTGTGTGTGTGTGTGTGTGTGTGTGTGTGTGTGTGTGTGTGTGTGTGTGTATATATATATATATATATATATATAACAGTGCAAACCAATACACTGTGTTTAAAATAATAAACACTGGTGTAAATAAATAGTCCAAAGGTCCAACTGTAGAGAATCAGGGTTTAGTATATCTAAAAATAAAGAGAAGACACCAACATCCAGCGCGTCCCCGTCTGGCCATGTTTCCCATCGTGGAGGATGCCCCCACATACTCAATTTCCCCTTGCAGTCCCCCGATATTCCCCACAGGCCCCCCAATGTCACCCGCAGACCTTGATGTCGCCCGCAGGCCCCAGATACCCACATACCTCTGGTGAGTGGGACTCCCGGCTCTGTTTCGTGTGTGTGTGTTCGTTCCATTCCTTGTAGTGTGTGTGTGTGTGTGTGTGTGTGTGTGTGTGTGTTCGTTCCTTGTAGTGTGTGTGTGTGTGTGTGTGTGTGTGTGTGTGTGTGTGTGTGTGTGTGTGTGTGTGTTTGTGTTCGTTCCGTTCCTTGTAGTGTGTGTGTGTGTGTGTGTGTGTGTTCGTTCCGTTCCTTGTAGTGTGTATGTGTGTGTGTGTGTGTTCGTTCCGTTCCTTGTAGTGTGTGTGTGTGTGTGTGTTCGTTCCGTTCCTTGTAGTGTGTGTGTGTGTGTTCGTTCCATTCCTTGTAGTGTGTGTGTATGTGTTCGTTCCATTCCTTGTAGTGTGTGTGTGTGTTAGTGAGCTGGGGCTGCAGTTATGCGGGAGGCTGCGGTGTGCCGGGCCCGAGCAGGTACCGGGGGGGGGCGGGGACACACACCATCCCCTGCAGAGCTGGAGCCGCTATTCCGGGAAGCTGCAGTGGGCCGGGCCCGAGCAGGTACCGGGGGGGGGGGGGGAGAGGCTGGGGGGGGATGGGACGGCGACGGGGACTCGAACTACCCACTGCAGAGCTGGAGCGGGAGGCTGCGGTGGACCGAACCCGGCGCCACCAGCGCCATGTCGGCCTGCCGGGTCCCAGATCTATTCCCCCCTGCAGCAGGCACCTCGCTCCGCTCTTGCTGCGGCCTCCCGTTTAGGCCCCGCGGGGCAGGCAACGTGCAGGGGGAGTGAACGGAGGTAAGGGGGGGTGGTGAACGGAGGTGGTGGGGGGGGGGGTGAACGTAGGTGTGGGGGGGGTGAACGGAGGTGTAGGGGGGTGTGAACAGAGGTGGGGGGGAACAGAGATGCAAGGGGGAGACAAGCTGGACTGGGGAGAGAGCAGAGTGGGAGACAGGCTGGAGTAGGGAGAGGACTGAGAGAGAGACTGGGGGGGGGGAGAGGAGAGAAGAGAGACAGGCTGGGGGGGGGCTAAATGCTCACAGGCAGTCAGTCGCCCAGTCAGTCAGTCACCCACCTACCCACCCAGTCAGTCACCTACCTACCCACCCAGTCAGTCACCTACCCACCCACCCAGTCAGTCACCCACCCACCCAGTCAGTCACCTACCCACCCAGTCAGTCACCTACCCACCCAGTCAGTCACCTACCCACCCACCCAGTCAGTCACCTACCCACCCAGTCAGTCACCTACCCACCCACCCAGTCAGTCACCTACCCACCCAGTCAGTCATCTACCCACCCAGTCAGTCACCTACCTACCTAAAGTCAGTCACCTACCCAGCCACCCAAGTCAGTCACATACCCACCCAAGTCAGTCACCTACCCACCCAAGTCAGTCACCCACCCACCCTGTCAGTCAGTCACCACCCCACCCAGTCAGTCCTAAAGTCAATCATACCCTCCCCCCATCGCCAAGTCACCCCACACAATCACCCAGTCAGTCACCCCACCCAGTCAACCCATCCCCCCACAGTCACCCTCTCTCCGTCTCTCACCCACTCTCCGTCTCTCACCCTCTCTCCGTCTCTCACTCTCTCTCCGTCTCTCACCCTCTCTCCGTCTCTCACCCTCTCTCCGTCTCTCACCCTCTCTCCGTCTCTCACCCTCTCTCCATCTCTCACCCTCTCTCCCGTCTCTCTCCCGTCTCTCTCACCCGTCTCTCTCACTCTCTCTCCCGTCTCTCACCCTCTCCCGTCTCACCCTCTCTCCATCTCTCACCCGCTCTCCGTCTCTCACCCTCTCTCTGTCTCTCTCACCCTCTCTCCCATCTCAACTCACCCTCTCTCCCATCTCAACTCACCCTCTCTCTCCGTCTCTCACCCTCTCTCTGTCTCTCACTCTCTCACCCTCTCTCCCGTCTCTCTCACCCTCTCTCCCATCTCTCTCACCCTCTCTCCCATCTCTCTCACCCTCTCTCCCATCTCTCTCACCCTCTCTCCCATCTCTCTCATCCTCTCTCTCCATCTCACCCTCTCTCTCCGTCTCTCTCACCCTGTCTCACCCTCTCCCTGTCTGACCCTCTCCCTGTCTCACCCTCTCCCTGTCTCACCCTCTCCCTGTCTCACCCTCTCCATGTCTCACCATCTCCCTGTCTCATTCTCTCCCTGTCTCACCCTCTCTCTGTCTCACCCTCTCTCTGTCTCACCCTCTCTCTGTCTCACCCTCTCTCTATCTCACCCTCTCTCTGCCTCACAATCTGGATCTGGATATTTTATTTACCCTGTATATCTTAACTGCCCTATACTACACCGTAATAACTTATACTGCACTCTTCCAGATCTGACTCAAGCTTCACACAGAAGACATCGGAATCCCCCGTAACCCAGAAGACAGGTAGGGAACACCTCCCCTCCAATGTATAACATTGTGGGAATGAGGTACCAGGACATTGAGGGTCTGCGGATCAGGTAAGATCCCAGGCGGGATTGCTGCTTTAAATATTGTGAAGCGGGGGCATCCAGGCACTAGTTAAGGGGTGCAGGAAACTAGTCATTCACATCTGGCTTTTTTTTCTAGATTCGAAATTTATACACTCACTCACACACACACACACAAGGACTAATTGTAGTATCGTGTAATACAATAAATAAACTTATGTCAAAAACGAATGTTCTTACTAGGAATTTATTCAATTTATTTCATTTCTAGTTTTTTTTAAATGCGGGGCTGGGGGCGGGATTACAGGCGGGGTTGGGGGTGGGACTAGAGGCGGGGTTGGGGCGGGACTAGGTGGCGAGTAGATTTTTTGGTTCGGCGAGTAGATTTTTGGGTGATTTGTCAAGCACTGTATATATATATATATATATATATTGTGACAAACGGCTTACTCCGGGGCTCCGCCGTCTGTCCGGGACTGTTAGAACACGGTCTTTTAGGGTAGGTTAAATGATGAGACATCACGTACTGTTCCTTTAAACAGGCTATGCCTGGTTTATTCAGTCCCAGGCACTGAGACTGCCACAGTTTAAACAGAAAACAAAGCCAAACAAAAAGCTGCTCGTCTGAGCGATAACTTAAACTTAGATGTCCCTGACTCAGAGTTGGAAGTGGCTTGTCCACTTCCACCAACAAAATAAGTACCTTTGCAGTCTTTAGACAAAGTAACAGAATGAATGAAGCGATTTGGGAAAGAGGCTTTCTCACCCCTCTGCAGTTCAGCAGCCTTCCAGGCTCTTGGGCGGGGCCCAGAGGAAACAGGAAACAGGTCTTATATACCTGAACTCTAATCAGCATGACAGGTGACAGAAAACAGGCAGCAGACAAACTGTGGAATGGAGTGCCTGTACCACGAGGCTGCCCTGTTCAGCTTAGACAGGACAGAAACTGTTCAGTATCCTGGGAGCCCTGTATATGGAGTTTATTACCAACCCCTGGTTTCTGTCACATATCCTCCCCCCCAGCTCAGACCTCGAGGGGTGAGCGACCATGGATATTAGGGAGTGCATCCTTGACAACCCGTCGGCATTGCCATGTTTGTGCCCCGACCTGTGTTCCACAGAAAATTTAAAGGGCTGTAGGCTTAGGAACCACCTGGTCACCCTAGCGTTCTTCTCCCTATTTTGACACATCCAGGTAAGGGGTGCATGATCTGTGACCAATCGGAACTTTCTCCCCAACAGATAATACTTGAGTGTCTCTACAGCCCACTTTATTGCGAGACACTCTTTCTCGACTATGGAGTAATTTTTCTCCTGGGGATTTAGTTTCCTACTTAAATAAAGGTTGGGGTGTTCCTCCCCTTGAGACTCCTGGGAGAGTACCGCCCCCAGCCCTACCTCAGATGCGTCGGTTTGGACTACGAACTCTTTGGAGAAGTCAGGTGTGACCAACACTGGTTGGGCACAGAGAGCTTCTTTCAGGCTTCTAAAGGCCTGTTCGGCTTCGGGGGACCACTTTACCATTAGCGGTCCTCTTGCTTTTGTGAGGTCGGTTAGTGGGGTTGCCTTAGTTGCAAAATTGGGAATAAACCTCCTATAGTAGCCAATTAACCCCAAAAAGGTCCTTACTTGTTTTTTTGTGACTGGCCTTGGCCAATTTTGTATCGCCTCTACTTTGAGTGTTTGTGGTTTGAGTAACCCTCTACCAATAGAATACCCCAGATACTTGGCCTCCTCCAGACCAATAGTGCATTTAGCGGGGTTAGCAGTTAGTCCAGCAGACCGAACTGCGTCGAGCACAGCTTGGACCTTTGGAAGGTGGGACTGCCAATCTTCACTATGGATTACCACATCATCCAGGTAGGTGGCAGCGTACCGAACATGTGGTTTTAAAATTTTATCCATCATTCTTTGGAATGTGGCGGGAGCTCCATGTAAGCCAAAAGGCAGCACCTTATATTGAAAGAGGCCGTCTGGGGTTGAGAAGGCTGTTTTTTCTTTTGCCCTTTCTGTGAGGGGAACCTGCCAGTACCCTTTTGTTAGGTCTAGGGTTGTGAGATATCGGGCTTTGCCCAGTCTCTCTACAAGTTCATCCACCCTGGGCATAGGATAAGTATCAAATTTTGACACCGCGTTTAGTTTCCGGTAGTCATTACAAAACCTTGTTGTACCGTCTGGCTTTGGGACTAAAACTATAGGGCTGTTCCACCCACTTTGGGATTCCTCAATTACGCCTAGTTTTAGCATTTTTTTAACCTCTAAACTTATAGCCTCTCTCTTGGCCTCTGGGATTCGGTACGGTTTAAGGTTAACTCGGACCCCCGGTTCAGAGACTATGTCATGTTTAATTACGTTAGTTTTACCTGGCTGTGTAGAGAAGATTTCTTTGTTCCTTCTCACTAAACTCTGGACCTCTCGTTTCTGATGCACGGACAGTGTTTCAGCTATGCTAACCTCTGGGTCAGTTTCTTGATTCTCTGACGGACCTGGGGGTACTAGGGTTAACAAGACCTCTCTATCTTTCCAGGGCTTGAGTAGGTTTATATGGTAAATTTGCTCAGGTTTCCTCCTACCTGGCTGCCTTGCCCTATAATTTACTTCTCCCACTCTTTCCAAGACCTCATATGGCCCATGCCATTTAGCAAGGAATTTACTCTCCACGGTGGGAACCAGAACTAGTACCCTATCACCTGGGAAAAAAATTCTGACCCTAGCACCCTTATTATACGTATTCCTTTGTGCTTCTTGAGCTTTCTCCATGTGTTCCCTCACTATGGGTAGGACTGCAGCAATGCGGTCCTGCATTTGGGCAACATGCTCTATTACACTTCTGTAAGGGGTAACCTCGTGTTCCCAAGTTTCTTTGGCTATATCCAGTAAGCCCCTTGGATGTCGGCCATACAATAGTTCAAACGGGGAGAAGCCTGTGGATGACTGGGGAACTTCCCTAATGGCAAATAACAGGTATGGTAACAAACAGTCCCAGTTTTTCCCATCCTTATCGACCGCCCGGCGTAACATGCTCTTTAAGGTTTTATTGAACCTTTCCACTAAACCATCTGTTTGTGGATGATAGACTGAGGTTCTGAGATGCTTGATTTTTAGGAGTTTACATAGCTCTTTTGTTACTTGGGACATAAATGGATTTCCCTGGTCAGATAAGATCTCTTTAGGAATTCCGACCCGGGAAAACAGAAGTACTAACTCTTTTGCTATGTTTTTAGCAGAGGTGCTACGTAGGGGAACTGCCTCCGGATATCGGGTAGCATAATCTAATATTACCAATATATGCTGATGTCCCCTAGCAGACTTTATTAGGGGTCCTACTAGATCCATAGCAATCCGGTCAAATGGTACCTCTATTATGGGAAGGGGTACCAATGGGCTGCGGTATGCTTTGAACGGGGCGGTGATCTGACATTCTGGGCATGAGGAACAATAGTTTGTAATTTCTGCCAGAACCCCAGGCCAATAAAAGCTTCGGAGAACCTTTTCTTTTGTCTTTTCCACCCCTAGGTGTCCCCCCAATGGATGACTATGTGCGAGGTGTAATACTACGTTACGGAATGTCCGTGGTACCAACAATTGTTTAGTTGTAACTGATTTTCTTTTATCAACCCGATATACTAGGTCGTTCTCTACCTCGAAGTAGGGGTAAGCAAGTGACCTATCTGGTTGGCCATGAGTACTATTCTGGTCCCGTATATTTCCCCTTGCTACCGCTAATGTGGGGTCCTCCCACTGGGCCTTCTTAAAACTCCCAGGACTGACCTCTAGGTCAGCGAGGGTCTTATCCTGTACTGGGGTGGTAAGTGCCTGATCAACATCTTGATTTGGGGTATTCCCTACCAAAGTAGTGATGGGGAAGGGAATTTCACAGCACTCCTCCTTTTCCCCTTTCTTATTTGGGCCCTCGTCAACCTCCATTTCTGAAAAAGGGAAAGGATTTGTTTCTTCTAACACTTCGTTATGGTCTGCTATTGAACTCTGGGCGCTATTCTGAGCTGGGGACCACATTTTTAGAAAATGGGGAAAGTCGGTCCCTATTAACACATCATGTGGTAGTTTGGGTACAATACCCACCTTGAAATCTAAAGAACCAAATTCTGTTTCAAAAAAAACATCAACAGTGGAATATTCATGATTATCCCCATGTATACAACAAATTGCCACTCTTTGTGAACTGTTTACCTGTTTCTTCTTAATGGGCAATAGGTATTCGGACACTAGTGTGACCATACTTCCAGAGTAAAGAAGTGCCCGAACCCTCTTACCATTAACCTTTACAAATGCCCACAGATGGTTATTCAAGGGGTCCTCTGGGCTAGGGCCCATACATTGGGACAACAGCGAATAAGGTTCCACGCTGTTGCATTGCATGGGCTCATCATTTAGTGGGCAGATTTTTGCTGTGTGGCCCCTCTCATGACAATTTACACATTTAGGTACATAGTCTGTGTCCCACTTAGAGCCTTTTCCCGGCTCCCCATGTTGGCTATTGCCCTTAGTGTGCGAACCACTGTTGCTGGTGCTGCGTGAAGGTGGTCGCCGCTCTTCAGCTCCCCTTAACCCCGGTACCCTTTTACCGTCTCTGGAAGAGTCCTGGAACCTCGGGTAGTGGGGTTGCTCCACGACTGTGGGTTGCGGGTGCTCTCCTGCTGCATTGTACCTTTCTACGAGGGCCACAAGCTCATCCGCATTGTGGGGGTCACTCCGACTGACCCAATGGCGTAAGGCAGAGGGAAGTTTCCTCAAGAACTGGTCCATGACCAACCGTTCCACGATGTGGCTTGCTGAGTTGATCTCGGGTTGTAGCCACTTCCGGGCGAGGTGGATGAGGTCATACATCTGGCTTCGGGTGGCTTTATCCATCGTGAAGGACCATGCGTGAAACCTTTGGGCGCGAACAGCCGTGGTTACGCCGAGGCGGGCGAGGATCTCGAACTTCAATTTTGCATAGACGTTAGCTTCGGCTGGCTCTAGATCAAAGTAAGCCTTCTGGGGTTCGCCGCTTAGGAAGGGTGCGATTAGACCAGCCCACTCAGCTTCTGGCCATCCCTCTCTCTCTGCCGTGCGTTCAAACGTGAGAAGATAGGCTTCCACATCATCCGAGGGTCCCATCTTCTGAAGGTAGTGGCTTGCCCTGGTCATTTTCGGAACTGGGGCTGCCGCTGCCAGTGGAAGGTTACTGATAGTCTCCCTCAGGATCTCGAGTTCCTGCTGTAAGCCCTGAGCGAACCGCTGTTGCTCCTCTTTCAGCAAGCGGTTTGTCTCTTGCTGGTTTGCATTCGCCTGTTGCAGGGCTTCATTCGCGTCTCTCTGGACAGCGACATTGCGTACCAGCGCACTCACCACGTCTTCCATCTTGTTTGGAGAGAGAGAAAAAAAACCTTTTTTTTTTTTTTTTTTTTTAAAAGTTCTTTAACCCCCAGACCTTTTAGTGTTCTGCCCGCATTCTCCACCATATGTGACAAACGGCTTACTCCGGGGCTCCGCCGTCTGTCCGGGACTGTTAGAACACGTCTTTTAGGGTAGGTTAAATGATGAGACGTCACGTACTGTTCTTTAAACAGGCTATGCCTGGTTTATTCAGTCCCAGGCACTGAGACTGCCACAGTTTAAACAGAAAACAAAGCCAAACAAAAAGCTGCTCGTCAGAGCGATAACTTAAACTTAGATGTCCCTGACTCAGAGTTGGAAGTGGCTTGTCCACTTCCACCAACAAAATAAGTACCTTTGCAGTCTTTAGACAAACTAACAGAATGAATGAAGCGATTTGGGAAAGAGGCTTTCTCACCCCTCTGCAGTTCAGCAGCCTTCCAGGCTCTTGGGCGGGGCCCAGAGGAAACAGGAAACAGGTCTTATATACCTGAACTCTAATCAGCATGACAGGTGACAGAAAACAGGCAGCAGACAAACTGTGGAATGGAGTGCCTGTACCACGAGGCTGCCCTGTTCAGCTTAGACAGGACAGAAACTGTTCAGTATCCTGGGAGCCCTGTATATGGAGTTTATTACCAACCCCTGGTTTCTGTCACAATATATATATATATATATATATATATATATATATATATATATATATATAACGGGGCCTGTATCTCGGGAAGCAGGGGGTCCCTGGACCTGAAACTAACACGGTTCTGCTCCGGAGACCCCCGCACATCTATACTAGTGTCAAAACACTAGTATCAATAAACAATCATTCATTACCATAGCGGCTATCCGCTATGGTAATGAAGCAGCTTATAAAATGGCAATAAAAATGGCTGCGACACTAGACCCCGATGCCCCATACCGGGGCCTGTAACTCAGGAAGCAGGGGGTCCCTGAGCCAGAAATCAATGCGGTTCAGCTCAGGAGACCCCATGCTCCCGCACACAATAATGAAAAATACATTAAAGCAGCTTCATTACCCTAGCGGCTATTCACTAAGGTAATGAAGGGGTTAAGGTATAATAGCATGTTTATTGGGGACAATTGCCCCCAATAAACATTGCAATATACAACACACACCTCCTGTGCCCCCAACAACCGCTATACCCCCTAACATACATAACCTATCTTAATTTTTGGGGATGCACAGGAATGATACTATAGGCCGGAAGTGGCCCTCAGGTGGTCCCGCAGGTGTCTGAGGGTCCCCCGCTTGCCTGCAGTACCAATTCTGTGACCCAAAAAAATAATTTTAAAATACATCAATACTTTTTATTAAATACAACCCCCCTCCCCCCCCTTTGCCCCCTAACACATACACTACAGTAATGGGCAAAATTACTATTATCCACATATGGATAGTAGTGCATTTGCCCATTTCAAATACATTAAGCAGGATAAATAAAATAAAAACATCTTGCACTCACCCTTGCCAGGCTGCCACGATGAAGGGCATCCTCATCCTTATCACCGTCCATGTCCCCCTCCGGTGCTGCAAAACATACACAAGAATAAAAAGAGCCAATATTATCTCCCCTAACCCCTTAATCACCTTAGCGGTTATTAACCGCTATAGTAATTAAGGGGTTAACCCACCCTCACCCACTACCCACCCGGGAGGCCTAAACACCCTCCCCCACCACCCACCCATGAGGCCTAACCACCCTCACCCACTACCCACCTTGGAGGCCTACCCACCCACCCTTGGGGACAATACCCCATTCACCTACCCCCACTATCCACAATAAAAACAATACAGAGGACAGTCCCACAATAAACATTACTTTATTTAATAAACAATACATAACCCACCCACTCCCTGTGCCCCTCATAAAAACATGATTTATTATTTTACATACAGGCTTCATACCCCAGGCCGACGGGAGTCCCCAGTGGGCCCGATGGGTGTCTGTGGGCCCTGCAGTGCCCCAGAGGGGAGTGCCCACCGGGTCTGGAGCTCTCTTGGTGGTCCCTGACTGGCACCATGGGCCTCCAGGAGGTCCCCGCGGGTCACCGTGGGCCCCAAATGGGGTCCACGGGTGGGCCCCGTGGGTGTCTGTGGTCTCTTGTCAGCCCCACAGGTGTCAGAGGCCCTGTGTCCACCCTCTCTGTCTCACCCACCCTGTGTCTCACTCACCTCTGTGTCTCACTCACCCTCTCACTCACCCTGTCTCTCTCTGTCTCACTAATCCTCTCTCCCTCACCTCTCTCTGTCTCTCCCTCTCCATGTCTCTCCCTCTCCCTGTCTCCCTCTCCCTGTCTCCCTCTCCCCTCCATGTCTCTGTCCCTCACTCTCTCTGTCTCCCTGTCTCTCCCTCTCTCTGTCTCCCTGTCTCTCCCTCTCTCTGTCTCACCCTCTGTCTCCCCATCTCACCATCTCTCTGTCTCACCCTCTCCCTGTTTCACCCTCTCCCTCTCTCTGTCTCACCCTCTCCCCTCTTTCTGTCGCACCCTCTCCCTCTCTCTGTCTCACCCTCTCCTCTCTGTCTCCCTGTCTCTCTCTCTCTCTCTGTCTTCCTGTCTCACCCTCTCTCTCTCTCTCTCTGTCTCACTCTCTCTGTCTCCCTGTCTCTACCTCTCTCTGTCTCCCTGTCTCTCCCTCTCTCGGTCTCACCCTCTGTCTCCCCTCTCTCTGTCTCACCCTCTCCCTGTTTCACCCTCTCCCTCTCTCTGTCTCACCCTTTCCCTCTTTCTGTCTCTCCCTCTCTCTGTCTCACCCTCTCCCTCTCTCTGTCTCACCCTCTCCCTCTCTCTGTCTCACCCTCTCCCTTTCTGTCTCCCTGTCTTACCCCCTCTCTGTCTCTCCCTCTCTCTGTCTCCCCCTCTCTCTGTCTCACCCTATCTCTGTCTCACCCTCTCCTTCTCTGTCTTACCCTCTCTCTCTGTCTCACCCTCTCTCTGTCTCCCTGCCTCACCATCTCTATCTCACCCCCTCTGTCTCTCTCTCCCACCCTCTCTGTCTCTCTGTCTCCCACCCTCTCTGTCTCCCACCCTCTCTGTCTCTCTGTCTCCCCACCCTCTCTTTCTCCCACCCCCCCTGTCTATCATCCTCTCTGTGGCGATAGGGGTTTATTCAGGCCATTAATAAAGGCATTATACCCGGCTGATTAACCCTAAATCACGTTGAAAGGGTTAACTGTATGTGCATCACACTGACATGTTTTCCCCTACACCATTTTTATTGTTCCCATTTTGCAGCTAAATCCATAGCTGTATAACTGCATAACTGTATGTAAACTGTGCCAATTGGTTTTGTGACACAGGGGAGAGCTGCGAGCAATAAACCAAGTGCTGATTGAAGAAGTGTGGCTATGTATGGGTGGCCGCTTTGAAGTATAGGGATCACTTTCTAAGTCCTAGACCTCGTAACCGCAAGGTTAATTGAATTAATGGTTTGCGG
Organism: Ascaphus truei; assembly: GCF_040206685.1. Taxonomy (NCBI): domain Eukaryota; kingdom Metazoa; phylum Chordata; class Amphibia; order Anura; family Ascaphidae; genus Ascaphus; species Ascaphus truei. The sequence goes on along the minus strand of NC_134484.1, from coordinate 190,299,136 downwards.
TCTAGCAGAAGTGCGGAATTGGTTATGCATGTTAGGTATGGGACCCTCAACCCTATAAAAATGCCTGCTGGCCAGTCCCTAGGAGATTCACCTGATTCAACGAAGATTTGACCAAGTTCCAGCGTCAGCGGTTCCGGAGTGTGAGGGGTTAATAATATCGTAACCAAGGATCATCCCCCTCTTCTGGAATTCGTTAGAGCTAAGGGTTTCCGAACAAACACTGTAAGGACAGAGTGAACTTTTGCCTGTTGGCGGAAATACAAGGTGGCAACTTGTGCCCCTAGCCAGGAATTGCTACACGGATCATTTTGCGCACCCACTTGCATACGTGCACGGGTGCCCTGAGACTTTGTTTCGTCCAAGGACAATTGTTTTGTTTCCCCATCCAAGTAAGTGTTTTATTAAATGTATATTGTGAAAATTCGTGTGTCTGTCTGAATTTATTTTACTCAACTTGTGTGCTCAGTGCAGAATCCCGGTATTAATTTGTGTATAAGTCTTGGGGGTCATGCACTAAGCAGCGGAAAATTGCATTCGCCACGGGTTTGAATTCGCCATGGTTTTGGCGTGTTGCCCTCGCTATATGCAGGAAGGGCTGAATCCTAGTGAATCACAGCGAGAGCAACATTGCCAAACATGGCGAGTAACCAGTGGCGAGACAGTCTGCCTGGCGTGAAGCTGCCGAGAAGCCATCCCCTGCCAAGATGTGTCTGCAGCAGAGAGAGATCCGCCGCTCTCTCTGCACAAATATCGGCACATTAAAAAATCTTTTAAATACAATTTTATTCATAGTGTGCAGGGGGTCTCCGGAGCTGAACCGCATTGTTTTTTTTTGTTTTTTTGGTCGCCATCTTTATAGCGTCCCATACGCGATGTGCCCGCTATAAAGATGTCGGCAACACTGGCACCGATGCCCCAAACCGGGGCCTTTAACTCGGGAAGCAGGGGGTCCCTGAGGCACAAATCAATGCGGTTTAGCTCAGGGGACCCCCTGCTCCCGCACAATATTATGAAAATACATTAATGCTGCTTCATTACCATAGTGGATAGCCGCTAAGGCAATGAAGGGGTTAAGGCATAATAGCATGTTTATTGGGGACAATTGCCCCCAATAAACATTGCAATAAACAACATACTGTAACGCTTGCGCGAGCCCACAAACAAGACCTGGACCCCGGCACTGAGGTGGGAAGGACTGTGCCACACACCCACAGTAGCGGAGGCGAGCCCAGAAGGTGGTTTGTAGCGTTGCTGGGTCTGGGTATGTAGAAAGGGTTAATCCAATACTTGCTGGGGTCCGTGGGTTGGAGAGATACACGTAGTTGGAGTCCGTAAGCCTGTGGTCTGGGGTTGGAGAGGTACTCGTTGTCGTTATCCGTAAGCCAGGGGTCAGGAGCCAGAGAGAATCCAAATGCAAAGCCAGGTCGGTACACGAGAGGTTAACTGCAGAGAACAAGACAAGACTGGGCTGGACAAGACAGGCACACGCAAAGGCTACACAAGGTTATGTTCAGCAAGGTATGACAGGAAGAGGAAGCTTCTTATAGGAGACAGGAACCAGTAGGAGAGGAGGCGGAGTGGAGGCGGAGCCTCTGCAGATGCAAAGGATAGGCTGCAGGAGACAAGGGCTCACAGCAATCTTGACTCGCAGCTGGGGCTCGTTGCGCGACGTGACGTGTGCACGCCGCGCGCAGCGGAGGTGCGGCGTGACTGAGGGGGGCGGATCTAAGGTCTGTGACCTGGTAGAAGAGGCGCAGGTGTGCACGCGCTCTGTAAACGGAGCGAGGGTGTGCGCACCAGCGGGGGGCAGATCGGAGGCAGCAGCCGCTGCAGTACTATTATGTAAAGAGGAGGAACCGCGCCGCAAGGGACGCAATCCCCGAATCCTCACAGGTACCCCCCCCCCCATTGAGGATCGAACTCCAGACGATCCATAAATGGCTTGTCTGGGTACCTGGCGTGGAAGCTTCTGAGCAAGCCGGGAGCGTGAATCTGGTCACAAGAGACCCAAGAACGTTCTTCAGGACCGAAACCCTTCCAGTGTACAAGGAACTGCACCTTCCCTCTGGAGATTCTTGAGTCAATGACAGAGCGGATTTCGAATTCCTCTTGACCATGCACCAACACAGGAGGAGGAGGGGAAACAACATCAGGATACCTGGAACTCTGTTTGACAGATTTCAGAAGAGAGATATGGAATACCGATGGTATCTTTATAGAGGGAGGTAAGTCCAGGCGGTACGCCACAGGATTAACCTGTTCCAGGATCTTGAATGGTCCAAGAATCTGGGAGCCAATTTTAAGGTAGGTGTCTTTAATCTGATGTTCTTTGATGAGAGCCATACCTTGTCTTCTGTCTTAAACCTGGGCGCCTCTAGACAAAATCGATCTGCCTGGGTCTTTGTCTCCGAACGGATTCCTGGAGAGTTCTCCGAATCTTATTCCATGACTCTTGAAGAGCATTGATTCTGGCATCAGCAGCAAGAACTCCAGAGGTATTAGAAGAAATGGGAAGAGAGTTAGGGTGGTAGCCGTAATTGATGAAGAAGGGCGACTCTTGGGTGGATTCGTTTCTAAGGGAGTTATGTGCGAACTCAGCCCACGGTAAGAGCTCAGCCCAATTATCCTGTGTATCAGAAACAAAACATCTTAGATATTGTTCTAATGATTGATTTACCCTTTCAGTCTGTCCATTGGTTTGCGGGTGATACCCGGAAGAAAAAAGAAGCGAGATATTGAGTCTTTGAGAAAAAGCTCGCCAAAACTTGGATACAAATTGAGATCCACGGTCGGATACAATTGAAACAGGAACCCCATGTATATGAAAGACTTCTTTGACGTAGATATCAGCTAGAGTTGCAGAGTTAGGGAGGCCCTTGAGGGGTATGAAATGGGCATGCTTGGAGAACCTATCCACAATGACCAAGATGGTATTCATGCCATTGGAAATGGGCAGCTCCACAATAAAATCCATTGATAAATGGGACCAGGGACATTCAGGAGTGGGGAGCGGGCGTAGCAGATGTGAAGGCTTTTTTCGAACGGACTTATTCCGAGCACAGATGGAACAAGATGAAACAAATTCCTTAATGTCGTTCAACATCTCTGGCCACCAGAAAGTACGTCTGATTAAATCGGTGGTTCTTCTGATCCCAGGGTGACCGGCCGACCTGGAAGCATGACCCCACTCAAGAATCTTTTGACGGAATTTGGTTGCCGCATATAGGCAGCCCTCAGGTACCTCCAGACCCCTCTGGAATCCGGGTTTGAGAGTCCAGAATTTTGTCCAAAATATCGAAGGAATTTGCTGCAATGATCAATCTTGACGGAAGAATAGTCTCTGGAAGGTCGTCGGATCGATCTCCGGAAATGAATTGACGGGACAAAGCATCGGCCTTCAAATTCTTTGTACCAGGAATGTAAGAGATTACATAGTTGAATCTTGAGAAAATAAGAGCCCAGCGAGCGTGACGGGAACTAAGGCGTCGAGCACCTTCAATATACAATAAATTCTTGTGGTCAGTAAGAATAAGGATCGGTTTCTCGGTACCTTCAAGAAGGTGTCTCCACTCTTGGAGTGCAAGTTTGATAGCCAAAAGTTCTCTATTCCCTACATCATAGTTGATCTCTGCGGGGGAGAATTTCTTGGAAAAGTAGCCGCATGGATGCAGGTGATCTTGAGGAGAACGTCTTTGGGAGAGCACTGCCCCGGCTCCAATATCCGAAGCATCGACCTCCAACGTGAAGGGAAGGGAGGGATCGGGGTGATGCAAAATGGAAGCGGGTGGTGAAGGCCTTCTTTAAAGACTTGAAAGCAAGATCAGCCTCCGGAGGCCAGGAGGAAGGATCAGCATCTTTCTTGGTCAAAGCGGTAATAGGAGCAACCAGTGTGGAGAATTTATGGATGAACTTACGATAATAATTGGCAAATCCAAGGAATCGCTGTATGGCTTTAAGTGACGTGGGCTGGGGCCAATCTAATACCGCCCTAAGTTTCTCAGGATCCATGGAAATCCCTTCTCGGAGATTATATAACCCAGGAAGGAAGTAGAATTTTTGTGAAACATACACTTCTCCATCTTAGCATACAGACGATTCTGGCGAAGCCGAGAGAGTACTAGCTTGGTATGCTGGATATGTTCGGGCAAGGATTTAGAAAAAATTAGTATATCATCAAGGTATACAATGACGAATAAATTGAGAACATCACGGAAAATCTCGTTAACAAACTCCTGAAAGACCGCAGGGGCGTTACAGAGTCCAAACGGCATTACTAGGTACTCATAATGGCCGTCGTGGGTGTTAAAGGCCGTTTTCCATTCGTCTCCTTCCCTTATGCGTATCAGGTTGTAGGCACCCCGGAGATCAAGTTTGGAGAAAATGGAGGCACCTTGGAGACGGTCAAACAGTTCAGATATGAGTGGTAACGGGTAACGGTTCTTCTGTGTTATCTTATTCAAGCCTCTATAATCTATGCACGGGCGAAGAGATCCATCCTTTTTCTTTACAAAGAAGAACCCTGCCCAAACAGGAGAGGTGGAGTTCTTAATAAAACCTTTCTTTAAGTTCTCCTAGATATACTCGGACATGGCTCGGGACTCAGGAAGGGACAGCGGGTAAGACTTGCCTTTAGGCAGAACGGCACCAGGAATCAGATCAATGGGACAATCGAAGGGACGATGTGGAGGAAGAATCTCTGAACGGACCTTGTCGAAAACATCAATAAATTCATGGTAGACTTCTGGAAGTAACCCCTTGGAAGGATCTGCAGTCTCTAAATCGGCAAGAGAGAGTGAAGTGAGAGCACAAGGAATGGCACATGGGGTAGCCCAACGTATGGGTTGTTTATCAGTCCAGTCAATCATGGGATTGTGCAGTTGTAACCAGGGGAGGCCCAAGATTACCTGAACAAATGGTGAATGAATGACGTCCAACGAGATTTGTTCCTTGTGTCCATTATTGGTGGAAAGGGTGAAGATCACGGTCTCCAGAGTGATAAAGGCAGGCTGGAGTGGACGACCGTCTATCGCTTTGAGTCCTATGGGAGTGGACTTCCTAAGCAGTAGGATCCGGTGTTTTATTGCAAAATTCTGGTCCACGAAATTTCCTCCAGACCCCAAGTCGATGAAGGCAAGTGCAGATGTATGAAAGTCCGTACCCTCCATTATGATAGGTAGAAGGATCCTTTTTGGCATATTTTTCTTGGAAGGAGAACAAGAAGATATGGTATCCAAAGCAACTCCGTCATACCTTATAGACCGCTGGCGTTCTCCCGGACGCGTAGGACAGCGATACGGCAAATGACCAGCTAGGCCACAATAAAGAAATAGCCCCTCGCTTCTCTGGTGCTGTTTTTCCATAAAGGACAAATGGTGAGTATCCAGCGGCATGGGGTCTGGTGCTTCAGGAACTGGAACAAAAGAAGGAGAGAGAGTAGGAGAGATAGGTATAGGTACCGGCGTACGTGTAATCCGGCGTTCACTTCGTCTCTCTTGGAGGCGTTGATCCACCCGTATACATGTAGAGATCAGATCCTCCAGGGCAGTGGGTCTTTCACATGCAGCCAATTGATCCTTCATGGAGTCAGAGAGGCCATGCCAGAAGGCTGCAGTTAAAGCCTCGTTGTTCCAACCGGTCTCCGCTGCAATAATCCGAAATTCAAGAGCGTACTTCGCGACGGTCCGGTGGCCCTGGGTGATATGGAAAAGAGAAGAGGCCGCAGTAGCCTTGCGGCCAGGAGTGTCAAAAACCTGCAGAAACCTTCTTTTGAAAGAAATAAAGTTATGCGTGAGTTCAGGCATTAACTCCCAGATAGGAGATACCCAGGCCAGTGCATCTCCGGTTAACAATGAAAAGATAAAAGCCACTTTAGATCTATCGGTAGAGAAGCGAGAAGGGGTTAATTCAAAGTGGACGTCACATTGGTTCAGGAAGCCTCGGCATCCTAGGGGTTCACCCGCATACTGATTAGGTATCGGAAGACGTGGTTCCTGGGGTATGTTTCCCACTAGAGTAGCAACAGTTGTGGTTCGGCCCACCTCAGGGGGGTCAATGTTTGTTGGGCTGAATATACTGTTACGCTTGCGCGAGCCCACAAACAAGACCTGACCCCGGCACTGAGGTGGGAAGGACTGTGCCACACACCCACAGTAGCGGAGGCGAGCCCAGAAGGTGGTTTGTAGCGTTGCTGGGTCTGGGTATGTAGAAAGGGTTAATCCAATACTTGCCGGGGTCCGTGGGTTGGAGAGATACACATAGTTGGAGTCCGTAAGCCTGTGGTCTGGGGTTGGAGAGGTACTCGTCGTCGTTATCCGTAAGCCAGGGGTCAGGAGCCAGAGAGAATCCAAATGCAAAGCCAAGTCGGTACACGAGAGGTTAACTGCAGAGAACAAGACAAGACTGGGCTGGACAAGACAGGCACACGCAAAGGCTACACAAGGTTATGTTCAGCAAGGTATGAAAGGAAGAGGAAGCTTCTTATAGGAGACAGGAACCAGTAGGAGAGGAGACGGAGTGGAGGCGGAGCCTCTGCAGATGCAAAGGATAGGCTGCAGGAGACAAGGGCTCACAGCAATCTTGACTCGCAGCTGGGGCTCGTTGCGCGACGTCACGCGTGCACGCCGCGCGCAGCGGAGGTGCGGCGTGACTGAGCGGGTGGAGCTAGGGTCTGTGACCTGGTAGAAGAGGCGCGGGTGCGCACAGCGCTCTGTAAACAGAGCGGGGGTGCGCGCACCAGCGGGGGGCAGATCGGAGGCAGCAGCCGCTGCAGTAATATTATGTAAAGAGGAGGAACCGTGCCGCAAGGGACGCAATCCCCGAATCCTCACACATACACCCCCTGTGCCCACAACAATCCCTATACCCCCATTACATATATCACATTTTTGGGATGCACAGCAATGATACTATAGGCCGGCGGTAGCTCTCGGGTGTTCCCCGCAGGCCTGCAGTACCAATTCAGTGCACCCCTAAAAAAATTACAACACATAAATACACCACCCTTAACACATACAGTATAGTAATGTGCAAAATTAATATTATCCACATATGGATAATAGTGAATTTGCCCATTTAAAATACATAAAGAACAATAAATACAATAAATACATATAGCACTCACCTATTTAAGGCTGCCACAATGAAGGCCATCCTCATCTTCATCACCGTCCATGCCCCCTCCGATGCTGCAAAACATGAACAAGAATAAAAACAGCCAATGTAATGTCCCCTAACCCCTTAATCACCATAGCGGTTATTAACCACTACAGTCATTAAGGGGTTAACCCACCCTCACCCACAACTCGGGAGGCCTACATACCCTCCCCCACTACCCCTCACCACCCCGTGAGGCATAACCACCCTCACTCACACAATACCCAGCCGGGAGGCCTACCCACATACCCTTGGGGCCAATACCCCCTTCCCGCACCCCCAGTTCCCACAATAAAAACAATACACTGCCCCACAATAAACATCATTATATTTATTAAATACATAACCCACCCACTGAGCCTCCCCATAAATACCCCAGGCCCACGGGAGTCCCCGGTGGGCCTGATAGGTCACCTCACAGACTTACAGTAGCCCAGTACCATGTTTCAAACAGGGTCTGGAGGCCTATGGGTGGTCTCCGCCAGGCGCTGTGGTCCACCAGGTGGTCTCCGCGGGTCACCGTGGGCCACAATGGGTGTTCCCAAGTGTAGGCCCGCGGCAGTCTGGGGGGTCCCGTGTCAGACCCACAGGTGTCTGAGGGGCCTCGGGTGATTCCCACAGGGTTGGGGGCCCACGGGTGGTCCCTATGGGTCCCCGGTGCCCCCACAGATGTGGGGCCACCGGTTCTTCCCCACAGGTGTCCCCCATGGACCCGGCAGCCATTTAACGTGAGTAGCCAGAGGAGACCGCAGGTGGTCTCCATAGGTCCCCCATAGACCTGAGGAAAATACCATGTATGTAAAAAAATAAAAATGTCCTTTACATTAAATACATCAATCCCCCTCCTCCCCCCACCCCCGACACATACAGTACAATAATGTGCAAAATAACTATTATTCAAGTATGGATAATAGATTATTTGCCCATTATTAAACACATTAAGTAGCATAATAAAATAAATAAAGTTCTACTGACCTCATCAATAAGAAGCCCCCTCGCCAGCAAAATCCGTGTCCTCCGTTGCCAACAAAATACATAGCTAATACATTGCAATTACATTCTGATATCAATTAACCCCTTAATCACCTTATCGGATAATAACTGCAAAGGTAATTAAGGGGTAAAGCCACCCTGGCCCGATACCAACCCTTCACCCATTCATTTGTACAGTGGCTTCATCATGCAACTATATACATACATTTATATATATATATATATATATATATATATATATATATATATATATATATATATATATATATATATATATACAGTGCTTGACAAATCACCCAAAAATCTACTCGCCGAACCAAAAAATCTACTCGCCACCTAATCCCGCCCCCAACCCCGCCCCTAGTCCCGCCCCCAACCCCGCCCTTAGTCCCGCCCCGCTTTTAAAAAAATACATAAATAAAATAAATTGGGTAAATTCCTAGTAAGAACATTCGTTTTTGACATAAGTTTATTTATTGTATTACATTATACTACAATTAGTCCTTGGTCTTGGGGGGGGGGGGGGGGGGGGTGTGTGTGTGTGTGTGTGTGTGTGTGTGTGTGTGTGTGTGTGTGTGTGTGTGTGTGTGTGTGTGTGTGTGTGTGTGTGTGTGTGTGTGTGTGTGTGTGTGTGTGTGTGTGTGTGTGTGTGTGTGTGTGTGTGTGTGTGTGTGTGTGTGTGTCGGATCTAGAAAAAAAAGCCAGATGTGAATGACTAGTTTCCTGAACCCCTTAACCAATGTCTGGACGCCTCGCTTCACAATATCTAAATCAGCAATCCCGCCTGGGATCTTACCTGATCCGCAGTCCCTCAATGTCCAGATACCTTAATTCCCGCAATGTTATACATTGGAGGGGAGGCGTTCCCTACCTGTCTTCTGGGTTAGGGGGGGTTCCGATGTTTCCTGTGTGAAGCTTGAGTCAGATCTGGAAGAAAGCAGTTTGTTATTTCGGTGTAGTATAGGGCTGTTAAGATATATAGGGTAAATAAGATATCCATGTTCAGAGTGTGAGACAGAGAGAGTGTGGGTGAGAGACAGAGAGTGAGAGACAAAGAAAGAGAGAGACAGGGGAGAGACAGAGGGGAGAGAGAGAGAGAGAGAGAGAGGGGAGAGAGAGGGAAGAGAGACAGAGAGGGGAGAGCGACAGAGAGGGGAGAGCGACAGAGAGGGGAGAGCGACAGAGAGGGGAGAGCGACAGAGAGGGGAGAGCGACAGAGAGGGGAGAGAGACAGAGAGAGGGGGGAGAGACAGAGAGGGGGGGAGAGACAGAGAGAGGGGGAGAGACAGAGAGGGGGGGAGAGACAGAGAAGGGGGGGAGAGACAGAGAAAGGGGGGAGAGACAGAGAAATGCGGGAGAGACAGAGAAAGGGGGGAGAGACAGAGAAGGGGGTAGAGACAGAGAGAGAGGGGGAGAGACAGAGAGAGAGGGGGAGAGACAGAGAAGGGGGGGAGAGACAGAGAAGGGGAGAGAGACAGAGAAGGGGGGAGAGACAGAGAGAGGGGAGGAGACAGAGAGAGGGGAGGAGACAGAGAGAGGAGAGGAGAGACAGAGAGAGGGGGGAGAGACAGAGAGAGAGAGAGAGACAGGGGAGAGACAGAGAGAGACAGAGGGGAGAGAGACAGAGAGGGGAGAGCGACAGAGAGGGGAGAGCGACAGAGAGGGGAGAGCGACAGAGAGGAGGGGAGGAGAGACAGAGAGGGGGGAGAGACAGAGAGGGGGGGGAGAGACAGAGAGAGGGGGAGAGACAGAGAGAGGGGGAGAGACAGAGAAGGGGGGAGAGACAGAGAGGGGGGGAGACAGAGAAGGGGGGGAGATACAGAGAGAGAGAGGGGGAGAGACAGAGAGGGGGGAGAGACGGGGGGTAACTGATTGACTGGGGGGGTGGGATAACTGACTGGGTGGGGGGTGGGATAACTGACGGGTTGGGGGGTGGGATAACTGACATATGACTGACTGGGTGGGGGGTGGGATGACTGACTGGGTGACTGCGTGGGGGGGGGGTGGGATGGGTGACTGCGTGGGGGGGGGTGGGATGGGTGACTGCGTGGGGGGGGGTGGGATGGGTGACTGCGTGGGGGGGTGGGATGGGTGACTGGGCGGGGGGGTGGGATGGGTGACTTGACTTGACTGGGTGGGGGGGTGGGTGACTTGACTTGACTGGGTGGGGGGGTGGGTGACTTGACTTGACTGGGTGGGGGGGTGGGTGACTTGACTGGGTGGGGGGGTGGGTGACTGGGTGGTTACCTCTGGTGTCCTGCACACACACATTCTCTCATACACACACACACACACACACTCAATCTCTCTCTCCCATATACACACAAACACTCAATCTCTCTCTCACACACACACACACACACACACACACACACACACACACACACACACACACACACACACACACACACACACACACACACACACACACACACACACACACACACACACACACACACACACACACACACACACACACAATCTCTCTCTCCCATATACACACACACAAACAAACACTCAATCTCTGTCTCATACACACATACACTCAATCTCTCTCTCCCATACACACACAAACACTCAATCTCACTCTCATACCCTCCCACACACACACACACGGGAAGGGACGTGCGCGGAGGGGAGAGAGGAGAAACACCCTGCTACTTCCTGCAGACCCGCGCGGGCAGCGGTAGCACCGGAGGAAGGGGGGGGGAGAGAGAAAAGCCCCGGCTACTGCAACATCTTCAGACCCGCGCGGGCAGCGGTAGCACCGGAGGAAGGGGGGGGGAGAGAGAAAAGCCCCGGCTACTGCAACATCTTCAGACCCGCGCGGGCAGCGGTAGCACCGGAGGGAGGGAAGGAGGGAAGGGGGGGGGAGAGAGAAAAGCCCCGGCTACTGCAACATCTTCAGTCCCGCGCGGGCAGCGATAGCACCGGAGGGAGGGGGGGGGGAGAGAGAAAAGCCCCGGTTACTGCAACATCTTCAGACCCGCGCGGGCAGCGGTATCACCGGAGGGAGGGGGGGAGAGAGAAAAGCCCCGGCTACTGCAACATATTCAGACCCGCGCGGGCAGCGGTAGCACCAGAGGGAGGGGGGGGGAGAGAAAAGCCCCGGCTACTGCAACATCTTCAGACCCGCGCGGGCAGCGGTAGCACCGGAGGGAGGGGGGGGGGGAGAGAGAAAAGCCCCGGCTACTGCAACATCTTCAGACCCGCGCGGGCAGCGGTAGCACCGGAGGGAGGGGGTGGGAGAGAGAACAGCCCCGGCTACTGCAACATCTTCAGACCCGCGCGGGCAGCGGGTAGCACCGGAGGGAGGGGGGGGGGGAGAGAAGCACCCCGGCCTATTAGAGTATGTTAGGTCCCGTGCGGGCAGCGGGAGCGCCGGAGAGAGGGGGAAAGATGTACCAGTGTATATATAAATATTTAAAGTGTATTAAATTCCCCCCACCTCAAGCATCTGTACAAACTCCTCCATGGCCGGATCAGTGCAGGTCTTGTAAGGAGCTGACACAATTATACAAGAGGATACTATGGAGGAGGAGGAGACACGCACGAGGAGACACGCACGCACTCCCCCCCCCCCCCATTACTTACCCATGCAGAAAGGGCGGTTTGAAGTCCTGGCAACTCCATCCCGCGTCACAGCCAATCAGCTCTGATTTTTTTTTTTTCGATTTTTTTTTTTTTTTTGTCTTCGAGCAGGGGATTTTTTTTTTAGAGAGCAGGGGAAAGGTTACTGGCCACAAGCCAATATCCGATCGCAGCTGGCAAGTTGGCGACCGGGTTTGTCGAGCACTGTATATATATATATATATATATACCAACTGTAAATATTACTGTATGTTCATTTGCATGTCTTAGACAGGTCTGCAACCCTATCTTTCCCCATTGTCACCCAGCATACAGCACTTCCACTGCAGCAAGGGATTCTGGGAAATGACATGCAAATGAGCACTCGTGCCACCTTTTGTCTCAAGCTTGTATTACACAAGCCAATCCTCAAGCCAATGCATGCTGTTTTAAACACAGCTATTAGACAGAGGCTGGGATGAGATGCAAAGCCATTAAACCTACTCACAGACATGTTTCAACCTTGATGGGTATCATCAGTGTGAGGTTGGTCTTAATGGCAAAGCAGGTTTGAGACTAGACTAGGTAATCACAACTACTATTAAGGTTATGGTGGGTAAAAAAAGTGACAAAAACCCTCCCCAGTAAAGCATAAAGCAACTGTAAATATTACTATATGTTCATTTGCATGTCTTAGACAGGTCTGCAACCCTGTCTTTCCACATTCTCAACCAGCATACAGCGCTTCCACTGCAGCAAGGGATTCTGGGAAATGACATGCAAATGAGCACTCAGTGCCACCTTTTGTCTCAAGCTTGTATTACACAAGCCAATCCTCAAGCCAATGCATGCTGTTTTAAACACAGCTTTTAAACAGAGGCTGGGATGAGATGCAAAGCCATTAGACCTACTCACATACATGTTTCAACCTTGATGGGTATCATCAGTGTGAGGTTGGTCTTAATGGCAAAGCAGGTTTGAGACTAGACTAGGTAATCACAACTACTATTAAGGTTATGGTGGGTAAAAAAAGTGACAAAAACCCTCCCCAGTAAAGCATAAAGCAACTGTAAATATTACTATATGTTCATTTGCATGTCTTAGACAGGTCTGCAACCCTGTCTTTCCCCATTGTCACCCAGCATACAGCGCTTCCACTGCAGCAAGGGATTCTGGGAAATGACATGCAAATGAGCACTCAGTGCCACCTTTTGTCTCAAGCTCGTATTACACAAGCCAATCCTCAAGCCAATGCATGCTGTTTTAAACACAGCTATTAGATATATATATACACACATGATGAACCAATATACAAAGAAATGTTTAAGGGTTAACAAAAACATGCACAAATAAAAATACCACTCCTCCATATCAGCCACAGTCTAACAAAAGAATATTTCCTAATAAAATCATTCTAAACTGCCAATCAAAAGCATCAAATGCCAATCAAAACATTGAATTTACATTGTGTACATGATGCATAAAATCTGTGCACCATGTACACGCTGCCAATCAATGTTAACAATAAAATATTCAAAAGAAAATACACTGAAATCAAAACAAGTACACTATTTAAACCAAGCAAGGAAACCAAATAAATTACCATTAATGAATGAATCAAATCCCCAAACAATTAAAAACCATCCAAATCAATTACACAATTAACTCTTTTAATCGTTAAACAACCCCATTATCCAACAAAGTTAACATCTGACAAAATAGTAGTACCAAAAAAAAACACTATAAAAAAGCAAGCCTCACCCTGACCTAAAGTAAAGCATACAACACCAAAAATTACATCTATCTAATTAATAATAATATTACACACATTTAAGAATAGCAGCATATCAAAATACATTTACATAGTGCAAAACAAGCATTCCCAACCAAATAATTTCTTACCCTGTATATATATATCGATAGAGACATACATACATACAGTGGCAAGAAATGATAATGGAAAAAAATTGTATCACATATAAAAAATTACAAAAAATAGTTAAAGTTAAAAAAAAAAATTTCTTTTGTTAACTTACCATTAGCTGCCCCACTCTCCGACTCCCGTTGAACACCAAACTCTCGAACAAATCCACGCACAGCAACAGGAACCCATAAAATAAAAAAACATAAAATAATAAACCATAAAATAATAAACGAAGCTTGTCTTTTATTTGTAATCCATTCCGTCACTGTCTTCATCTGTGTTCTTCCATCTTCCGGCTTTTTCTGGGGTCTTCTGGGGGTCTTCTTACCATCTGCTGCCACGCCCTCTTCTTTCTTCTGGAGGTCCGTCTTCCTCGGCATCTGCCTTCAAAATGAGACGACATAGGCTTTTATAGGCCTATGATGTCACATTATCGTCATATAGTTCCCATGGCCCTGATTGGGCCGTGAAAAGCATGTGATTTTGGGGAAAAAAATAATTTTGATGATGTCATTTAAAGGCAATGACGCCAGCCAATCAGAATGGCTGTGCTTCAATTGCCTTTAAGATGACGTCATGAAAAGAAAGATGGCTGGCCTCACATTGTACGGTAGCCAATCAGAGCATGGGAACTCCATCCCAACTCTGATTGGCTCTAGTACCATGTGACAGGCTTTAAATGACGTCACATCCGTTGTTCCCAAAGCTTCTGTCACATGGTCTACTAAAGCCAATCAGAGTTGGGATGTATTTCCCACCCTGATTGGCTACCGTACCATGTGAGGCCGGCCATCTTTCTTTTCATGACGTCATCTTAAAGGCAATTGAAGCACAGCCATTCTGATTGGCAGTGCTGAAATTGCCTTTAAATGACGTCATAATTTTTTTTTCTCGGCCAAAGCACATGGTTTTCATAGCCCAATCAGGGCCGTGGGAACTATATAACGAAAATGTGACGTCATAGGCCTATAAAAGCATATATAGTCTCATTTTGAAGGCAGACTCCGAGGAGGAAGGACCTCCGGAAGAAGAAATAAGTACAGGGCATGGCCGAAGAAGACAAGAAGACCCCGGAAGGGAGCAGAAGATACAAGAAAGAAGAATACAGATGAAGATGGATTACAAATAGAAGACCCATGGATTGTTTTGGTTTATTATTTTATTGTTTATTATTTTATGGTTTATTATTTTATGTGTTCCTGTGCGTGGATTGGTTCGAG